>NC_142091.1:38721434-39063434 GCF_054644295.1 Miniopterus natalensis
GAGAATGGGGTGAGGGGCTCATAGTAGAGTGAAACAGGGGCAGATGGAACATAGCATAGCCCTCTCATACCAAAAGCTTCATCATGGTGCCACATGATAGTGAATTGATCAGACTCCCAGGTAGTTTCCCCCAACAAACTGGCAGCCCACAAAGGGCAGGGATCCTGTCACAGAGCAAGTGTCAGTAAAAGGTTATTGACCTGACCAGACAGGCCTGGATTCCTGAGTCCCACTGAGGAGGTAGATGGTGCTGAGTCCCAGTCCTGTATCCCAGGGAGAGAACCATCCAGTGCCTCCCCATGAGGAGATGGAACAAGGAAGAGATAAACAAGTAGGGGACTTGTTTATGTCACCTGTGTGTCCAAGAGCACTTACCTCTGAAGACAGAAAAGTAGGAGAGTGACTCTCATGCTGAGATGGACATTTCAGGAAAGACCACCCCTTTTCTCTCATTACTCTGGAGCAGCACCATGGGGGAGGCGGGCTCTTAGGAGCTACATGAATGAAAGTGAGTGACCTTAGGTTTGAAAATTAGTCTACAGTGGACAGGATCTGTCAGGGATTTTTTCCAGAGGACAGTGTCCTCTTTGCTGTTTATCTCTGCTAGAAGCAACATCTTGTAGTCCATAGCAGGACTGGGACTGAGGTCAGGAAGTGAGTTGCTTGGGTACAGAATCTAAGGAGGCCCCCGCACGACCCCGCGGTGAGCCCTGCCACTGTCCGCTCTGCTGAGCGCGCCCTCTTCTGCCTCCCCAATCTTCCCCAGTGGCCAACAAGTGGATACATGAGTACGGACAGGAATTCCGTAGACGCTGCAGCTCAAGCCCTGAAGACTAACATGCTGGCAGAGAGAAGTTGATGGAGTCCTGTCGCTTTCCAGAGAAGCCAGAAGCCAAAAGCTGGGGATTGGAGAGGAAAAAGGAGAACATCCTTCTGCAAGAGGGCCTAGTCAGCACTGTGTTCCTTGCAAATAAGAGGCACGGAAGTGGTGTTTACCAGGGAGCACCTGAGAATTCACTGAGAAACCATTCACATTGTTTCTCCTCCAAGCATGAATGACAGTAGAATGGACAATACAAAGGACGAGGCAAGAAGGCTGGAGAGAGACGTTTCTGGAGATCAGGGACTCTCTCTTGGGAACAGGACATATCAGCAGGCTCTGGGGTTTTCAGTGGGGGCATTTGCCATTTTGAACCTTGACACCAGGGGTCCAGAAGTGCAGTGAGGACACCTGCAGGAGGGGCTGGCCCGGCTCCCACGGCTTTTTACCCTTCAGCCCACTGACTTGTGCTGAAGACTAAGCAGGCAGTATCTCTGTATCAGGAGTGTACTTCATATGATAATTCTTTAAAACAGAAAGGAGCTTTTCTTGTATGTTGATTTTTAAATACAGCCACTAAAATGTTTACAAATCATTTTTCACACAGAATATTCTTACATTATAACACTGAGTGAAAAAAGCAGAGTGTAAAATTTTATTTCTGCCATAATCTCAACTTGGCTCACCTCCCACCACTCCCCTCTCACTCCATTCGAGACACATGACATTCTTTCTATTCCTCGAAACCACCATGCCCTTCGCCCTCAACACCGTCCCCCCTTTCCAAGGCCTCTGTATTTGCTGCTTCCTCAACTCCTCCATGGCCAAGCTCTTCTCATCATTTCACTCTTGGCTCAGTCCAGCCTTCCAGCCAGTTCCCTTCACATGAACTGATTTTTATTTTCTTTATAACACGTTTCTTGAATTGAAATTACTTGATTCATTTGTTTAATTGTGGCCAGTTGCTTTCCCTGCAGGGTGAATGCTTTAAGACCCCACTGTATTTTGTAAATGCCTCTATTATAGCTCCCATCCCACTGAATTTCAGTATTTGTTTACTTGCCTGGCTGTTTACATTAGACTCTGGGCTCCATATTCCTCTTGGTATCCCCCAGAGGAAGGTCTGGCTTGAAATAAGTAGGCATTCAGCAAGTATTTTTGGATAAGTGAGTAAGAAGGCATCCTTTGAGCTGTGCTTTGGGGGACAGGTAGAATTTTTACAGGCAGAGTCGTAATGAGAAGCATTTCCCAGCAAAAGGACAAGATGAGCTGAGGCTGCATTGATGAGTGACTAGTATTTGAGCATTTGTGCACAGGGAACAGTCCAGGCAACTCTGCTCAGATTCCTCAACAGGGGCAGGGGTATGTGTCTTGCACACAAAGAAGCCACACAGTTAAATAACTGCATGGTTAGACACAGTGCTGCCTCCACCCCCCACCTGCACCTCGCACTTCAGGATTGCTGCTCCCCAGAGCTCTGTGGCCCCCAAGGCCAGGGTTCTGATGTGCTCATAGCCAGCTTCCTGCAGAGCCTTGGTGAGTGCCTGATCACATCCCGGTATTTCTGCCGTGTGTGCCTGGATTCTGGAAACTGTCTTACTAAGTTATTCTCATGTAGGGGAGGAAAAATAATTTCCCCCCTACCCTTCTCTGTTCTTAGCTGAGACCTCTGTAATTAGCGACAATTACAAATGTATTTGCACTGTTAGCCCCATTTGTTTTTGTTTGTTTGTTTGTTTGTTTGTTTTTTTGAGGGAGAGGAGAGGAAGATTTTTGGTTTTTATTGAAGATGGTTTATGGAAGAATGAGAGAAAGCCAAGAAGAAAGAAAGTGGAACAGCCCCGTTTAAAGACAGGTTCCTGCTGTTTGAGCTGGAGCATCAGGGGCAGGAAGGGGAGGCAAATAGAAGTTTTTTAACATGTATATATCATGTATACATGGGAGACACTCAGGGAAAAGTTAGTAGCTCCCTAAGGTGTTGAGAATTCAAGCTTAAATACCATCCTAATAGGGACAGCAGAGGGTGTAGGCCTCCTTAGGAAAGATGAATGGGCACTTAGAAGCACAGGTGGGAGGGAGGCATGAGAGTTTTTGATAGTTTGTCTGGGTGCGGTGTCCACTTCTAGTCTCCTCTCCTGTGATGAGTCCATTTTTCCTGGTTGATGAAACTCCTAGGGAGAGGTTCATGACAACTGAGTTCCTCTTGGAGGACCTGTCTTTAGGAAAATAAGCAGAGTTCAGAGAAAGCCTCCCCCTGCATTTGCTGTTTTTCAAATGCGTAGAGCTCAAAATAATCAATATGCCTAAGCAGCATATGTGGCACATTCTGCTACCTTCAGTCACATACTGACAACCTGCCTCCTCCAGCTCCAGAGGAACAGGCCTGAGACAGAAAGCTGTCTGTGGGCCACACTGCTCCCCTTTCTTCACAGCTGCAGGGATCAGAGCTGGGCCGTCTCAGAACTGTGGGGTGGGTCTGAGCTAATAACAGCAGTGGTGAACTTCTTGAGTTTCCCATGTGACAGGCACCTTTCTAAGGGCTCACATGAGTTAATGAAACTCTAAGGGCTCTGTGAGTTAATGCTCATCCCAACCCTACGAGGTCGATCAGGTATTATCCCCATTTTACAGAAAAGAAGGCAGAGTTAGAGGGTTAGGTGACTTGAGATGATCTCACAGTCTGGCTCCAAACCTTGTGCTTTGAACCACTACTCTTGCACTAAGAGATGTCAGTTTTCAAACATCTTGACCAGGTGACTGAGATCCAAGAATTGTCTGGCTGCAAATGAAACAACAGCGGCTTACTGAGCACTCCCCAGGGGCAGGCCCAGGCCCAGGCCCAGGTGTGCTGTGGGGGTGAGAGGTGCAGGATACAGTCGGCTAGTAGGGAGATGAGACAGATTCATCCCAAGTTAAATGTTAGTTAAGCACAATACGAAAATGCTGCATGCAATAAGACCTGAATTATTGAATGCTGCAATCAAGAGCTGAAGTTGGGATAGCCTCAACTGTTTATTCACATAACATTACCAAGGTGTGAACCCCGTGCCAGGCCTTTTGGGACATCAGGAATGGAAAGGAGAATTCTACACTAACCCTGCCCAGACCCAGACCCTGCCCAGATCATCACAAGACAATGTAGCCATAGGTGGAGACAGGACCAGAGCACTGACAGGCCCCCAGAGGCTTCATGGTAAGGAGAGACTGACCAAGTTTTGATGAAATGGGGGCAGTCCTGGGAAGGGTTTGTAGAGCAGCAGTAGGAGGAGCAGGGTGGGGAGGAATGACTCTCCCTAGAGCTACAAATAGTACCACCTTACTTTTGGCCAGCACGTTATTTTCAAAAACACTTTAGCATCCCTTCCTTTGAACCTCACCTACCCAAGGAGGAAGGCCAGCAGCATGGTAGAAAGCAAGGTCTGGAATGGTGAGTGGCATGTCTGGGGTGGCAGTAGAGCTTGGCCTGAGGCCTAGTCTTTTTTCTCCCTCACCAGTGCTCTTTCCACTCGATGGCTTTCGAAGCTATGTCCCTCCATTGCACCAGAGCTGGAGAGTGGGAAGGCCTTGTTCTGTTATATCTGCACAAGTTTCCATGCCCTCAGAAACTGACTAGTCCTGCAGCAAAGTGGTGTGGCTGATAGGTCCCAACAACACTTAGTGTGTAGGTAGCTAATTATAAATAGGACTGACCATGGCTTGGGGCATAGGTTATTTATAATTTTGCTTCTTTCTTTCTTGCACTGTGCTTCAACTGTTTTTCTAACAGCTTCATCCAACCTGGGCTCCTGGCATTGCATTATATATCCCTCCCAAGCTTCACTCCAGGGAATGTTCTTTACATTAATGACCACTATCATTGTCCTCAGTAAGTAACCACATAGCACCCATTTACTACAGCTCAAGCACTGTGCTAAGAACTTTGTTTCCTTCAGTCCTCACATTGAGATAGGCACTGTTATCCTCATTTGACAGATAAGAAAAACTTTCCTGAGGTTACATAGCTATAAAGTGACAGAGAAAGGAATAAAAATCCAGGTCTGTCTCCAAACATCTTAACTAGCCCTCTGTTGTCTGTATTGCATGATATTTTGCTATGGTTGCTTTGCTCCCACTGGCAATATCTTTGGGTGCCAACACTTTTTGAGAGGAGTCTCTAACATTTCCCAGGCTTTGGAAAGGTCTATCCTTTGTGCCTCTAATGCCTAATGGCTAGGAACCCTGTCAGATGTAGGTATTTGTTGAATGCACAGGTGAATCACCTCAATCCCACAGATGTACAATGAACACCTGTTGTGTCACAAGCCCCATGCTGGATACTCCATGAGAATCCAAGAAAATGAGGTCTGCTCACTGCCCTTAAGGCAAAATTAGCACACGCCCAAGTGGAATAGAGAATTAGATATAATCAAGTGGAAAGCTATGGGGTGCTCACCCTAAGGATCATGGGAGCTGGGAGAAAAGGGAGAACCCTATGGCTAGAGTGAACTGAGGGCTTCTGTGTTGGGGCCTCAGGAACACAATAGAAAGAGTGAGAATGTGTGCCTGTGGAGGGCAGGGAGGAGCTGTCACCTCACTTGTCCCTTTTCACACACGAGGGGGCAGGAAGAGCTGTCTAGGAGGTGAGAGGGTGTTGATTCTGGGGGGCCCTTGTCCAGCAATGCCAAGGGCGTCCAGCACAGACTGCCCTTTCATGGAACCACTGAAAGAGTTCCCTGTTTGGGGGTGTTGGCTTCTCAAGCTGGGAGAACCCAAGGTGGGGGAGGGGAAAGGGGGACTTTGCCTGCAGAGTGCTGCACACTCTGGCAAAACTGTAAAATCAGCCAAGGGCCAGGGGAGGAGACAAACCATTGTACCTACTCTGTGCCAGCTATTTCATCTCCCTTGTCTCATTCACTGGTATTCCTTTTGGCAAGGGAGGAAAAGAGGCTCGATGAAAAGACCTCCCTAAGTTCACACAGCTAGAGGCAGAGCCAGATGCTGAGCTAGGGGGTCTCCCCTACCAGCTGCTTCTAACCTCTCTCTCTCTCTGGACCCTTCTCTCTCTCTCTCTTAGGATCCCCACAACTTTCTCTCCCTTAGGAAGTAGAGCCTGTTTCTTTCCCTTCTTCCTCTCTGCCCCATCCCTCTTTTAGTCCCTTTCTTGGTCACATGACCTTCCCCATCAAATGCTTGAAAGGCCTATTCCTCCTCAGATCTGAGTGACAGAGGGTCCCTCTGTCCCTGCCATACTTGCATTTGAGATGGGTAGCCCCTGGTGAAATCAAAGATTTTCTCAAAGGAGTGAGGTGTTAAGGCTTTAAGGGCATGACTCAGATGGATCCCCAAAGATAATGACCCTCTCTTTCTTCTTTAAAGTTCATCACATTTCAAATGGAACATAACTAAAATAATGATCGTGATGCCTCCTGTTCATCTGCTTATCATCCTATGGGGCTAGAGGGCAGCAGCTGTTTTCCCTGGCCCCGAAAGGTGAAGTGACTGGTCTACAGATACAGTGTGTCGGTGTCAGAGCCAAAACCGGAAGGCAGATTTCCAGGCTCAGAGGCCCATCCCGAAGCTCCATAGGTGCCTCTTGGGTCAGGGGAACATGGGCAGGTGATGGTACCAACACTTGATGGTGTTTTCATGGGCACAGATTTTATGTGTGGTCTTCACTCATTCATTCAACTAAGCATTACCGAATGTTGAGTCTGTGCCAGGCCCCTTTGCTGGGGCAGCAGATTCTGGGATGACTCTGAGTCTCTGTCCTTGAAGAACTCCCAGAGGAGAAAACCCCTATGATGACAATACTTGTGGAAGGGGGATATGTGACATGTTACAAAAGTCTGGAAGGGGCATCACTACGTCTCTGGTGTGATGGGTCCCTATGACATTTGATTTGGACCTTGAAGGGTAAAGAAGTGTCTGTGTGTGTGTGTGTGTGTGTGTGTGTGTGTGTATGTGTGTGTGTGTGCGCACGCGCATGTGTGTGTTATGGAGATGAGGGAGTTTATCTCGCTAACTCACAAGTATATGATGAGTCCTTAGATTAATGTTTCTCAAACTAAGAAAATCCATACCTTTTTCTTTTGATGAACTTAAAAATTTCTTTAGTTTTGGAAATTCAGATATATCATCCCAGGAGAGAAGATTTTATCTAACTTTATGTTCTATAATCTGTTTGAGAGAAGAAGAAAAAAGATTTTTTCCCTTTACCAAATCAAAAATTATATTAAATACTCTTTTGAAAATTACACATGGCCCCCGATGGGGCCTCATCAGCCTAGAAACTCCCACAGTGCTCTCCAGGTTCTAGGGCTCTGGAATCTCTATTTTTTATTCTTTTGCAACAAAAAAAGAAACAGGAATTGTCAGCTGCTCACCCTGGAGGAGCAAGGTTATCTATCCTGCTGCCTCTGCTCAGTCAATTTTTTCTGTGGGAGCCACTGAGCCTCGTGAGCCCGCTGGTGTATGAGCTTTCTCACAGCCCCAAGTCCCTCGGGCTCTTAGGGTTGTGGATATGGGGACAGGCAGGGCAAGCCCCCAGCACCTGGGACAGCCAACATTAGCTCACATGCCTGACTCCAAAACCTTCTGTAGGGGCTCTGCTCAGGGTCACCCTACTCACTTTCTCCCTCCACATCTGTCCTGGAATCCAAAAATTAGAGAAACACAATGAGGTACCATTTCACATTTACTAGGATGGCTAAATTTTTTTAAAAGGGAAAATAACAAGTGTTGGAAAGGTGTGGAGAAATTGGAACCCTTGTGCATTGCTAGTAGAAATGTAAAACGGTGCAGCTGCTGTGGAAAATGCTTTTGGTGGTTCCTCAAAAGTTAAACCACATGACCTAGTAATACCTCTCCTAGGTATACATCCAAAACAATTAAAAGCAAGGTTCTCAAACAGGTATTTGCATACCTGTGTTCATAGCAGCATTATTTACAATAGCCAAAAGGTGGAAACAACTCAAGTATGTGTCAACAGATAAATGGATAAACAAAACGCAGCACATACCTGCAATGGAATATTACTCAGCCACGAAAAGGAATGAAATTCTGATACATGCTACAACATGGCTGGACCTTGAAAACATTATGCTAAGTGAAATAAACCAGATACAGAAGGACAAATATTGTATGATTCCACGTCTATGAGCTACGTGACATAGGCAAATTCAGAGACAGAAAACAAAACATAGGTTCCCAGGGGCTGGGAGGAGGGAGAAAGGGAGAAGTTATTGTTTAGTACAGAGTTTAGGTTAAGGATGATGATGACTTTTAGAGTATAGCTCGTGATGAAGGGTACACAGTATTGTGAATGTAAGTAATGCCCCTGAATTGTACCCTTAAAATGGCTAAAATGATAAATACTATGTCATGTATATTTTATTGCAATTGGAAAAAAGCTGTTTAAAATCTTGACAAGAACATTCCTAAGCCAGAGGAGGGTCAGTACTGAGGTCCCCAATGCACACCAAGTTCAACTCAGTCTCTTCTGCTTGAGAGCAGCCCCACTTGGTGAGGCTGGGGAGGAGAGCCCAATGGACCTGGGGTCTAATGGGTTTTGCCTTGGTTTCCCCTCCTTTTGGAATTCCCAATCATCTCCTTGTCTTCTTAGCACCATGGCATTTACTGCTTTTCACCTTGACAGGAAGCACATCTTGACTATACTTTATATACTTAAGTCTCATTTAACCCTCATGACACCTTGTGATTTAAGGATTATCAACCCTTTTCTTTTAAATAAGGAAACTGAAATTCTGAAAGAACTGTTGTGCCAATGGTTACCCAGCTAGTAAGTGGCTGAGTGCCTGTCACCACTAGCGAGTACCTGTCACCAAGCCCCAATCTTCTCACCTGCCGCACCCCCATCTCCCTTCTGGTGTGGTTGGGGAGTTGATAAGATGCGCACTGCTCTGGGAGCTCTGTGGCTTGAGTCCGAGTCCAGGCTGTGCTACTGCGTGACCTAGGGCAAATCACTTCTCAGAGCCTTCATTTTCTCATCTGCAGGATGGCAAGGCCAGTCTGCCTGCCCCACCACTCCACCGAGGGGTTGTGAAGCCTCAAAGGACGAAATGTGCTTTATAAGTGGTACATGCTATACTGGGTTAGTCTAAGCTTGATTAGTCATCGATATGTGGCATCATCATTGGCCATCAGGAAAAACACTTTCTCCTCCGTCACACAGTTTACCCAGTTTACTGTTCCCTCCGTCCACCCGTAGGAGGCCAGCCACTGGCTAGTCTCAGGCGCCAAGGTTTTGCCTGGCTACAGGCTGGGGTTTTCTAGCAAACTGCTGGGAGAGAAAGCCAGCTCTAGGAATAAGGGAGCCTCTTGAGTTTACATAACTTTCTGAGCCCTGGACCAGAGTGAGAATGTGTTGATTCTGGCCGCTGATGGGCAGCCAGCTGGGGCAGAAGAGTTGGCTGGAAGCTTACAAACAACACACTGTTCCCGCAGGGAAGAGTGCGCTGCCTTTTGCTTTCTCTCCTCTTCTTGCTTTTCCCTTGTTAATGTCTTGACCTTTTAACTCCCTACCCGGTTCTGATAACAGACCCTCGAACCCAACTTAAGGATCCTTGTGCCTCACTGTCCCAATCAGTTTCTGTCTTGTTTATTCCACACCCAAAATCTTGAGCCCGTTGCCGCCTCTCATCTGTGCAGTCAGTGTTCTAGGTAAGTGTGCCGTTGCCTTTTACATGGACTCCTACAGCTGCCCGCTACTGCGCTCCCTGCCTCTGGTGCAGGCCAGTCCAGCTACACAGGATGCTAGGGCTCCTTTATTGCAACGACGCCCCATTCTTGCCACTCAAGGCCTTTGGGCCCTGCCTCCTGCTGCCTCTCATATCACAGCCTCTCCTCCAGCCGCACTCATCTATCAGTTCTCAGCCCGGCTTCCAAGCCTCCCGGGCTTGAGTATGCTGTCGCCTCCACCTGCAGTGCACTCCCCTCCTTTACCTCCACCTTGTGATGATGCTTCAAAGCTCAACTCTTGTAAAAGTTCCTCTGACCTGTTTCCAAAGGTTTGGTTGTCTGTCCCCTTCCCCTTTGAACAATGTGGTCACTGTTTCTATAACTGTCCCTCTAGACCATGGGTGGGGAACCTTTTTTCTGCCAAGGGGCCATTTGGATATTTATAACAGCATTCTTGGGTCATACAAAATTATCAACTTAAAGATTAGCTATGAAAAAAGCTCCTAGGTTTACTGAATTTCAGGTCTCCCCTGTGGTTACCTTGGCAGGACCAGACCAAATGATTTTGAGGGCCTTCTACGGCCCTCAGGCTGGATGTTCCCCACCCCTACTCGAGACCAGGAGCTAATTTAAAGGGCCTCGTTATGTGTTTAGCTCTGTCTCCAAAATCCATTGGAAGTTTGGGCACAGAATAGGTTCTCAGGTTCACTTAATCGGTAAACAAATGCTCGTACCAGCAGGTTTGAGAGAGGATAGCACCGAGAAGTCATGCCAGCTACTCCCATGCCTTTGTCTGAGTCGTCTCAAGCTCAAGATTCTCCCCCTCCCATTACATCAGTGTCTACCCCAAAATTTGCCTACCTCCTTTTTTTGATCCATTGATTCTAGAGAGGGGAATGGAGAGAGAGATTCGTTGTTCCACTTATTTATGCATTCCCTGGTTGATTCTTATGTGCCGTGAAGGTGGTTGCGGGGGGAACAAACCCACAAACCTTGGTGTATTGGGACAACGCTCTAACCAATTGAGCTGCCTGGGCAGGGTCACCTACCTTCTTTTTTCAGGAAGTTCTCCTTGGGCATTCTTCAGAGTGAGAGTGTGTGTGTGTGTGTGTGTGTGTGTGTGTGTGTGTGTGTGTGTGTGTGTGACAGAATGGCCTTTGGTTTGACCCAGCCATGCTCCTTCTGGCTCTGTAGCAGTCCTTCACTTAAAAGGTCCAGGGGTTGACCAGCTAGAGAGGCTCAGTTGGTTGAATGTCATCCTATGCACCAAAAGGCTGCCAGTTTGATTCCCAGTCAGGGCACATACCTGGGTTGAGGGCTCATTTCGCAGTCGGGACACATACAAAAGGCAACCAATTGATGTTTCTCTCTTCTTCTCTCTCCCTTCTCTAAGCATGTCCTCAGTGGGGGGTAATAAAAAATAATTGTATTTTAAAAAGGTCAAGGAGTCTCCTTTATTCCGAGTTCATAGTGCTGATCTGTAGGCTCAAGGATGGTGTTATAGCCAGCACATGGTAGGTACTCATTAAATATATGTTGTGTGATATATGTTGTGTGTACATATGAACCTTTCCTTCTCTGCTGGGGTGTAGTGAAACATTCAGTAGACAAAGATGCTGCCAACTCCTAGCTGTGGCTGTGGGCAAGTCATTTCAGGTCTCTGAGCTTCAGTTTCTGTGCCTTTAAATTGGAGATAATGCCTATATTTCATAAGGATACAAAGTATGAGGTGTGACTAGCACAATACCTAACACAAAGCTTGACAAATATTTCATTCATTCTCAGTTTCTATCCATCAAATCTGAAGACAACTTATTTCCCTGGTCATTCCTCTTGTGCTTTTAAGTCCAGTATCTGGGACAAAATGACCTCTGCCCACATCCCATGCATTGTCCAGCAGGCAGCATGAAGAGGAAACAACCTGGGTTTGAATTTTGACACTGTCACTTCCGAGCTGTACGAATTTGGACCTACCTGTAAAAGGTACATAGCATCACTTACTTCATAGAGCTGCTGTGAGGATTAAATGAGATGTAAAATAAATTGGATGATCAAAATTTAATGACTATTTTGACTTGCCTGCTGAACAAAAGTGGCTGTGTCCCTGAAAACCATGAGTGTGACCATGCTGCCACCCTGTGGACAAACAGCACACAACCCCACAAAGGGAACCACCCTCCCCCCTCCTCCCCCCCCCCAGGGATTGGTGGGAGAAATGAAATCACACACAAGCACTTTTCTTCTCTGCTAGGGAGCTCATGCTTTACCCTGAAATATTTAGTGAACATCTAACCCAGAACTTCTCAGAATTAATGTGCTTGTTAGAATATAGATTAATTCTTACTCAATTAGGTCTGGGGTGGGGCAAAATCTTTAATAAGCTTCCAGATGATACTGATGCTACTAGCCCACAGACCACTAGACCACTTTGACTAACAAAGGTCTTAAGTATAATATGGGAGTGACATGACAGGAGCTATTTATTGAGTGCCTCCCCTGTGCCAGTTTCTGAGAGAGCGAATTAACCTATATTAACTTACGTGGTTCTCAAGACCCTGTGGGTAGGCACTATCGATCTCCACCTTTCCGATGAGGACACTACAGCACAGAATGTAGCTCTCATACAAACCGTAAAGGCTGGGCCCTGGGTTCTAACTTAGGCAGCCTGGCCCCAAAGCCTTCTAGGAGGGACTCCAACAGTGTGCAGAGGGTGACCAAGGGAGGGGCTGTCAGGGAACCAGCAAGGGCACTGAAGTGATCCGAGATGAGGCCTCAGCTATGGCGGAGGCTGTGGGTCAATACAGGTTTGATGGTAGACTGGATATGGGTGTAAGAGAGCTGTCTAGGGAGCTCTTGGTTTGGACAACTGGAGAGATGGTGGTACCTGCCACTTACTGAGCTAGGAAACACAGGAGGAAGAACAAGTTAGTTTTAGGGGGAAGGTGAATTCAGTTTTAGGAATGGTCAACATGAGTAGCTTTTGGTCATTTGAGAGAGGAGGAGGTAGATGGATCTAAGTGTCTAGAGCTCAGGAGATGATCTGGGTTGTGGACAAAGTCTGGGTGTTGGCAGATATGAAGCCATGAGTGGCTGAGGTCATGTGAACAGTGCACAGACTGTCCTGTTCTAGGCCCAAGTTAACAGAGCAAATAATTTGAAGAGATGGGACTAGAACCCAGGTTTCCTTGGCTGCTGTGGAGGCTGGCCGTCCATTCCATTGGGCATCCTAGACCTGGGGAACAGGCAGAGCATACAATGCTGATGGGCTGCAGGAAAGGGCTTTCTGGAGCTATGGTAACTAAATCCAATGAACTGTCCCCTGCCCCCAGATCAGCAGAAATAATGACAACTTCACAGAGAAAAACTAGATCGATAAAGGCTGGGAGATATTTATTTTCTTTAACAAGGTCATAAATAACAAACAAAGTAGGTCCCAGACTCCGGACCATGCAGCAGGACAGGGATAGGAAGTTGTTGGGTGAAAAGGTGGAGGGGGCTATGCATCACCTAAGACAGTCACAGAAAAGATGGGCTGCAGGAGACTGCCCCTCCCTGCCCTGGGAAACGGGTGCCTGGGCAGCAGGTGGAAGCCGCAGTTCTGTGATGAGGCAGCTGGAAGAGGCAAAGACTGAGGATGCTGGCTGTTCCTATGAAGAGTGACATGGAAACCACAAATGCCGAAGACAAGCTGTGTGGGTCTAGAAGAGGCAAGCGGGCACTCTGCACACCTCCAAGGACCAATTATGAAAATGGTTAAATTTGATTCTTAAAAACTGCACAGGCTTTAGCCTGTGGCTTTGTGCGTGGGCTGTACTTAACCTGGGTTGCTCTGTAACAGGTGAGGGCCCTAGAGGCCCCTGGAGCAGCCTGGCCTCAGCCCAGGACAGGTGCCCAGACATGTGGGAGTGGGACAGTGGGCTCTCCCCAGATAGGAGGCCATGTGCTTGGACTGGCTGGACCTGATTTTCAGGATGGTTTCTTGTGATGCTCTCCACCACCTCTCCTTATACCTAAGAATTGGATCCTGGACTATAGTCTATAGGTCTTCCAAAACTGGAAGAGTAAGACTGGGATTAAAAGGTACCTGACTGGTATTTTATCCGAAAGGGAAAAATAAGGACCACCCTGTGCATGGCCCATCCCTTGAGGTAGGGCAGGACCATGCCAAGAACAACCTCAAGGAATGGAGGTCCCTGAGCCTGGGGAGACATGTGGACCCAAGTGCATTGCCTAATGCCAGGATTAGGGGCGCAGGGTGGCAGTTCTGATGGAGGCTTTACCCTAGGTAAGGCAGGGAGAACAGGCAACCCCTGAACAGGAAAGGGGTATGATCCGGGGAGCCTTGTACTAGGGAGACTGATGGTCAAAGGCCCTGGAAAACAATGCTTTTGGCAGAAATACACAAAAGGGTTTGTACATCTGGGGATGCCCGTCTATAGGGAGCCGGTGTCACGTGATCAGGCAGGATGGTGAGGAGGAGACAGCGGCATCACAGTGGCCTCTGGTGCGATGTATTTACAACAGAGCTCAACGTTGAGGGTGGGACGGAGAGCAGGTCACTAACAGCCAGGAAACACACTGTGGAGAGTGGAAAAGAAGGGAAAGCAAATGTCACTCTGCCTCCTTCCGGAAGCCCTTCCTAATAACCAGCAAGGCCCTTGCAGATCTGTCCCACCTCCCACAACCCCACCCACGGCTGTACCCAGGTTCTGCTCTCAGTGTACTGCTGACTTGACCAAATCTCCAAATAGTCCAGGGGCCCCAAACACTGATTAAGAGAAATTACGTCTTTACTGTTGATTCCTGGGATCCATCAATGGTCAGTTGCCTGAGGGGTAGTTCAGCATAAGGGAGTCACTTGTGTGGCTCACTGTGCCAGGCTCCTGTCATCACTTCTAATGCCCACCCTGCCCTGTCACCTTCACCTCCCAGGCCCTGGCAGTCGAAGTTCTCTAACGCAGAAGCCATTTCTTTTTCTTCATTTCTTCTTCTTCAAACTTCCTGAGGGTGGGGAATGGGTTTCCCTGGACCCTCACCAAAATCAGATAAGAGACTTTCCACCTGGCAGGCGTGACTCATCAGGCTGCGGGCTCTCTGAGGGTCAGGGGCCTTCTGTAGCACAGACCACGAGCTCCCTGAGGTGGAGCCAAGGCCATGTGGTTTAGGCCCCTATGCTTCTCTTCCTCCTCAACGAAGAGCCCAACTTTGTCTCCCTAATCAGATGAAGAGCATCCTAGGATGAGAGGCATCCTTTCCCCCCTAGACCATTGGTTCTCAACTGGGAGTGATTTTGCTTTCCTTGAGACGTGTGGCAAAATCTAGTGACATTTTTGCTTGTCACAACTGTAAGTGTGGGGGTACTACTGGCCTCTAGTGCACAGAGACCAGGGATGTTGTTAAACATCCTATAATGCACAGGGTAGTCCCCAACACTAAGGATTACTCACCCCAAGTGTCAACAGCACTAAGGTTAAACACCCTATTCTGGATCTCTACTCAGCCTCCACAACCTGCCCGGCTTCCTCAGAACTTCTCTAAGAGCCTGGAAAAGGACTGATTCCCATCGCAGACTCCTCAGAGAATGGCCACCTCAATAAGTGCACATCGTGGGGGGTCGGGGGAGGGACAGACAACTTAATTTCAGCTCAGCAACAACCCACGACCAGAGAACACAAACTATGGCATTGTAGAAACACACATTGGGCTCTGTGTTGAGGAGGGGGGAAAAGGCATGGTGACCAAACCAGGCAGGGTTAAGGAAGAGATGTTTACAATCTTGCAAATATCTTTTTGTTAGAGCTGGCCAGCAGTTGGGCTCCTTAAACCTTTGTACTTCCTTACCACTGGAATCCACCGACAGACTCTGCAAACCTGTTGCGGATCAGGAAAGTGGCAACAGCTTCAGCTACCTACAAAACAGAGAGATACTCCTAGCCATATGAAGGTTAGCAATGGGCCTCAGCCTTGGAGGTCCTATGGGCTCTATTGGCAGCTTAGGCCCTACAGTGAACTCATGGGTCCTATAGGTCTGGGAGACTTCTCCCCACCATCCCTGCCAGGAATGGCTCCAGAGAAGTCAAGAAAAATGATGTGAAGGCTTATTTATTCCTTTGGAGTTGCAAGTAACTTTTTCCTATAGGGAGCATGCATATTATTAATTCCTGTTAGTATAATTTAGGAACCAGTTTGTACCCCAAATATCCCTTTTTCCATATGGCTTTTGGAAGTAATGGAGAAATAGAGCTTAAGATCTTAACCATAGGGTCCCAGGATAAAATAGCAGAGTGCCAGTAGCTTCTCAGACCACACACAGAAAGCCATGACCATAGGCAGCTGCCAGGGAGAAGTTTGGGAGATGGTGGGGTTGAATCTGTATAGATCCCACAGCAATAGCTGCAGGCAACACAGACTGATTTAGATGTATGTTCTATCTTCTGTGAGACCCAAGGTTACTCTCACAGAGGTCCTCACGACTCTCGGTCATTAAGCATTGGACTCACCTTGTCTGGGGCATCCTCATGGACTGCGTGGCCACACTGAGGTAGGACCTGCATCTGAAACTTCCCTGGAGAGGAAACAAATCCAGGCAACCTCAGGGACTAAAACAGCTCTCTTCTTACCACCTCTGCAGCCTCACAGGACTTAGTCACCAAGCCCCTGAGGATGGTAATACTTGTAATTTGGACAAATCCTTTTCCCTGCACTTTTTCTGTCTGCAACCATTTAATGTGCATTTACTTCATGCCTGACATATAGGAAGAAACAGTTCCTTTTTTCAGGGGATTTACTATAGTCTAGTGGGGAAGCAAAACACAAGAACCAACATTTTAATGCAACATGTAGTTCCTGCTATTAAACTGTACACATGGAACTGGAAGAACATAAGAAAGGGGGCTTCATAATCAAATAGGGACCCAGGGAGGCTTCCCACAGAAGAAAACAGCCTACAAAAGGGAAGGAGGATGACATGGTGCTTGTTCCTGGGAATAAAGAGCGTAGGACGGTGCTTGTGCGAGTTACTAATGGGGCTGGGAAGGTGAGCAAGGACCACACCATGAAGGGTTTTGTGAGCTATGTTAAGGATTTTGAAATTTACTATGACAATAAGTTACCATTTGAGTGCTTGACTACATGCCAGACACTGTACTAAGCATTTCCTCACCCTGTCTTGTGGAGCACCAAGCTCACAACTAATGTGATCGTTATTAAGAGTAAACAGAGATGACTGATGAAGCGAGATCTCTAAGCAGACTAAAGAATATGGGACCCAGAGTTCCCAAAAGTAGGGAACAGACTCTCAGAGCCTCAGTATCTCCATTTACAAAACAAGGGAGTAAGCTCTGAAAGCCCTCTTGGTCATTACATTCTGTGATTCTTACCTGTCACACAGTGCTTTAAAATGTTTTCAAAATACTCTTCTATCCATGTTTTAAGTTGATTCTCAAATCTACCCTATAAAACTAAGCAGGACAAATACTAAAATTCTTTTTTGAGATGGTGAAACTGACTGAGGTCATATTAGTAAAGTGATTTGCCCAAGGTAGCTTAATTAGTAGAGGAACTAAGACCATTCCATTCAGTAAGGCCCAGCTTATGCCCCTCCTGTTGCAGTAAGCTGCCCCGGGTACTCCAGCCTACTCCCATCTCCCTTTTATCTCTTAATGTACTGTTGTGAATGCATTTGACTCCAAACAGAGCAGCGTGTGCCGCTCTTGTTTTGTAAGCTTATATTTTAAACGCCACTGATGCTTGCCTACCCAGGAGTGTGTCATTTCTGTAAGGACACAGGCTAGTATCATTACTTGCTCTATTTCCCTAATAAAGCCCAACACAGGGCAAGACACTGAGCAAGTGCTTAGTATGTCTTGGATGAATAATTGAGCAAATGACCGAATAAAACTTTTAACTCCAACCACCCCAGAATTAGTGACTAGAGATGCATTTTTCATTCCTCTTTGAAAGAATGGGCATATAAGGAATCAAGAATTCACACATACTAACAACACTATATCCAGTACACATAAAATAACGTGACCATGGGCAATCCTCACAATTACTCTATGAGGTGGGAATATTTCCAAACCCTCTCCTGTCATCTTACAGATAAGAAACCTTAATTTTAGAGAACCTAAATTATTTACCCAAATTGTACCATGAATGAGTGCTGGGTTTCCAGGATTCTGTAACTAACTCAGCTGGTTTAAACACAATCCTGGGAAAGCTGAGGTTAGAAATCTATGCCAAGTTAGCCATTTCCCTTTGTTTTATGGAATGTCCCTTATCACAGCTATTTAATCTCTACACTCATGAGATACTTTGAAAGAGAAGGTGGTCTTGGCATAATCTTTACTGGAGAAACAGAAGGGCATCCGCTGGGGACTCATGACTGCTTCCTGAACATAGTAAAGCTATCATCTGTCAGATTCTTTACTTCATCCAGATTTTCTCATTTAAGCCTCACACAACTGTATTGAAATATAGTATTACCTCCATTTTATAGACTTTAAAAACCCTCTGGATTAAAGAAGTTAGCAATTCACTGAGGCCACAAAACCAAGAACAGGGATTTAAACCCAGAACTGTCTGATTTCCAAGGCTGGTGATCAACACTGGTTCCAAATGTGAGTCCTGTCCAGATCACCTGCTTTCATATAGTATCAGGGGCCATGTTTGATTCTTCTGTCTGCCCAGCAGCAAGCATAGGTCTTGCACAGAAAGAGTACTTAGGAAAAGTTTGCTTGAATTGAATTCAAGGAAAGGTATCTAAGCTCAGAATTACCATCATCAGTGATGTAAAAACACAGTCCCAGCCCATGGTCCTTCTCCAGGCTTCAGAACACTATGCAGCTGGAGAAAGGAACGGGTACGAGGGTCTGGGGCTAGAGTTTGATAAATCATTCAGGAGTCTTTGAAGAATGATTTTAAGGGGAATATAGCCCCCTTCTCTGTGAAGAGCCTGGGGACAGCTAAAAGAACAGTTTAAGGGGCACATGAAATATCTAAGTGGAGATGTCCAGCAGGTTTGACACATGGGCCAGATCTGGAGCTCAGGAGAGAACAGGTATAAATTGGACATTGAGTTTTGGGAGTTATCAGGGTATAAACAGAAGTCATCAGATTTGCCCAGGGACAGTAAAAGTAGAAAAGAAGGAAAGTCAAGAACAGAATCTGTTTAAGCCTGACATGTTGGCCTTGGGGTTCGCACCCCTTCTTCCTATCACCCAAAAGGTGCCAATGCCTATTGACTTCACCTTCACCAAGCCTTTCATCCACACTAAAGCAAAAGCCTCCACAAAACTGGTCCCACTGCCTCTACTGTCATCTGGCCAACACATCTGGACCTGAGTATGACATGTCACTTTCCTTACTCATCACACTTCATAATATCTGTGAGGCTGCTGTCAATTTCCTCATTTTATAGACTGAGAAAACTGACGCCAAGGCAGGTCAAGTGGCTTGCCCAAAGTAAAAAAATTAGTAGGAAAGTAACAGTACTCAAATCCAGTTCTCCAAAGCTCAGAGTCCTTGCTTTTACCAGCTACCTCACCATGCTGTCTTCCAAATAAAGTTTACACTTTTTTTATCTGGGTTATCCTGGATCTTTCCCTTTCCTAAGACTTCTAACAATAAAAATATTGATAAATATTCAGAATATCTTTCATGATATTATATACCTATACCATACTTTATAATTTATAATGCCCTTTTCAAAGACATTGTCTTATTTTAGTCCTTATAACTCTGAGATACAGGTGGCAGTATAATTTTTATTTTTAGGAGGGGAAGAAACCAAAGCTCAGAAAAGGGAAAAACTTGTCCATAATCATATAATAGGTCAGGTACAGAGGTGGGTACTAAATTTGGGTCTAACTCTAAAGCTCAACCTCTCTCCACTGTATCTCACCATCTCAAAATAATAATTTCCACATGACTCTGCACCTTTTTGTGCCCTCAGAGAATGACCTAGGGCAGTGATTTTCAACCAGTGTGCCACAAGACTTTTTAAAACATGCAATACCTATTTAGTCAGAGACACTGACCTCTTTTCCTTTAGGCTGTCAAATTAAAAATGGCAATAGCCCTGGCCAGGTAGCTCGGTTGGAGCAAAAGACTGTGGGTTCGATTCCCTGCCAGGGCACCTAGGTTGTGGGTTTGATCCTGGTTGGAGAGCATATGAGAGGCAACCAATCCATGTCTCTCTCATATCGATGTTTCTCTCTCTTTCTCTCCCTTCATCGCTCTCTAAAATCAATAAAAACACATCCTTAGGTGAGGATTAAAAAGAAAAAAAGACAACAGCCAACATAACAATAGCCGGTCAGTGCGAATCAATCAAAATTATACCTTTCTTTTTTGTCAGATCGGTAAAAATTATATTTTGGGGTGTGCTGCAGAATTTTAGTAATTAGTTCATGTGTGCCATAAGATATTTGAAAATGGTTGAAGATCACTGACCTAGGGATATAACTTCTTGATGACTTACCTTGCATTTGGCCAATAGTCAGATCTTTATCCAATCTGTCAACACCTAGAAAAAAAATAAGAGAATCCATTAGTAGCTTACTAGAAAAGGCTGTGGGAAGTAGGTTTTACTGTTCAAGTATGAAGTAAAAATTGTCACAAAGTTGTAAACATGATGACATTCTCAATTCAGGTTAATGACAATCCTAACTCCCTGAGGGTATATTCTCCCCACACGAAGCTTTCCAGGCAATCACTTTGCTCATTTAAACTGGTTTCTGAAAACAGGGTTTTACTTTTTAAAATTTCCATTATACTCAGAATATCCTTACACCACTCTAGGAGAAGGACTTGGGCGTGACCAGGTACAGAGAGAGGCCAGGTCAGAATCAGGCCATCCCAGGTGGATGTTATGCTTCATTAGGTTTAGGGATCTGGTGTGGGGAAGAAAAAGGGCACAAATGAGTGAGGATAGTACTTCACCTTGGAAGTCACTACTCATTTGGTGAGTATTTACATAAAATAAGAACATATGCAAATGACAATATACCTACACTGCTATGGACTGAATCGTGTCCCCCCAAAAATCCGTATGTTGAAGCCCTAATCTACAATGTGACCATATTTAGCAATATGGAAGTAATTAGGGTTACATAAGGGAGTAACTGGGTTAAATGTAGTCATAAGGGAGGGGCCCTCATATGACAGGATTAGTGAGTGTCCTTATAGGAATAAACATGGGAGAGCCTGCTCTTGTTTTCTCTCTGCCATGTAAGGACACAGTGAGAAGGTAGTTGTCTGCAAGCCAGTAAGAAAGCTCTCACCAGAACTTGACCATGCTGGTACCCTGATCTCAGCCTTTCAGCCTCCAGAACTGAGAAAATAAATTTGTTGTTTAAGCCACCCAGTCCATGGAACTTTGTTATGGCACCCCAATCTGACTAATACATGCATATATCCACTTACCAGCCAAGAGCAGCAATTTAGGAATAGGACAACTAAGAAAGAGATTGGATAAGCCTCGGAACCAGCCATCCCAGTATTTTTCAGTTTTTGCCAGTTCAATTCTCCAAGTGTATGGATGGTCTTTCTTGGTCTAGAGGAATAAGAGCAAGTTCTGAGTCTTTGGGGGCAACCCCTGGAGGAACAGGATAAAAACTAGGTCTCTGAGAAAAGGAAAGGGAAAGAAACTGGCACTTATTAAGGGCCTACTATGTCCCAGGCATTTTAATATACATTTAATACTTTTTTTTTAATGCTCACCCAAGAATATTTTTTCCCATTGCTTTTCAGAGAGAGTGGAAGGGAGCGAGAGAGAGAGGGAAAAACAGAGAAACACTGATGTGAGAGAGACATCAATTGGTGCCTCCCACACATGCCCTGACTGGGGTCAGGGACTGAGCCTGGGACTGAGCCTGCAACCGAGGTTGGAATCAAACCCAGGACCCTTCAGTCCACAGACTGACACTCTAACCACTGAGCCAAACTGGCTAGGGCTATATTTAATCCTTATAACAGCCTTGTGATATATTGTTATGTCTGTGTTTAGGTAATCAGAAGTTTACTTTTACTTCTATTAGTTTCAGTGAACTTAGGACATTTTTAAGATTACAAAGCTAGTAAATGGTAAAGCCAAGACTGAGCTGCTCTTACTTTCACTTGGCAAAAAACATAGCATAAAAAGGATAATTACAAAAAACATGTTGCAGTATGAAAAAAATGCTTAGAATATAACATTAAGTGAAAGAAGCAGAGCACAATATGTCACCTAAGTTAGAATTACCACTGGAAAAATGTGGCATACTTTGGGAAAGAACTGGAAAGGAAAACTGAAAATATGTTGATTTGTTTTAGAGCATTTTTCCTTACATTTTGATTTATGATAATTATATAATGTTCCTGCAACAGTAATTTAAAAAGGAAATCTGACACAAATATGACAAAATGTCAATATCTGTTAAATCTCAATATAAAGTAGATGGGTGGGCACAGAGTAAAGCACTCAACAAATGCAAGCTAAACAAATAAATAATTCTCTATACTTTTCTGCATCATTAAAAATATTATAACTGAAATAAATAATTGGGATACTGTATCAACCACAATATGAAAATCTAGAAGTGAACATGACACAGCAATATATTATATTAAAGATCGTCAGATGATTAAGATGTCCATTATTCCCAAAACAATCTGAAGATTCAACACAATCACTTTCAAAATCCCAATGGCGATTTTTCAATAATAGGAAAATTTATCCTAAAATTCATAGGGAATCTCAAGGGATACTGAACAGTCAAAACAATTATGAAAAAGAAAACAAATCGGAGGACTCACACTCTCTGATTTTGAAACATTACAAAGCTACAGTAATCAAAACAGTATAGTACTGGTACACAAACAGACAAATATACCAATGGAATAAAGCAGAGCGCCCAGAAATGAACCCTCACATATATGGTCAAATAACCTTTGACAAGGACACCAAGACTACTCAATGGGGAAAGGAGGGTCTTTTCAATAAATGGTGCTGGGACAGCTGAATATTCACATGTAAAAAAATGAAGTTACATCCCCAACCTCATACTGTATACAAAAATTAACTCAAAATGGATCACAGACCTAAATGTAAGAGCTAAAACTAGAAAACTCTTAGAAGAAAACATAGCCATAAATCTCTGTGACCTTGAGCTATTCAAAGCATTTTTAGATATGACACCAAAACAACAACAAAAGTAGATAAATTAAATTAAAATCAAACTTTTGTCCTTTCAAAACACCACCAAGAATATGAAAAGACAACCCACAGGAGAAAATATTTGCAAATCACATATATAAAGAACATTTACCACTCAGTAATAGAGACAAATAACAGTATCTTAAAATGGGCAAAGGATCTTAATAGATATTTCTCCAGAGAAGATACACACACAAATGGTCAATAAGCACATGAAAAGATGCTCAACATCAAGTCATTAGGAAAATGTAAATCAAAACTACAAGGAGATACTACTTCAGACCCACTGGAGTGGCTATAATCAGAAAGACAGACAGTAACAAGTACTAACAAGAATGAAGAAAAATTAGATCCCTCATACACTGCTGGTGGGAATGTAAAATGGTACAGGCACTTTGGATAACAGCCTGGCTGTTCCTCAAATGATTAAACACAGAATTACCACTCAGCTATTCCACTTATAGGTATATGCCCAAGAGAAATAAAAACCTATGTCCACACAAAACTTGTACACGAATGTTTGTGCCAGCATACTTCGTAGACAAAAAGTGGAAACAACCAAGTGTCCATTAACTTATGAATGGATGAAAAATGTGGTCTATCCATACACTGGAATATCATTCAGCCATAAATAGGAATGAAGTACAAATATATACTACAACATGGATGAACTTTGACAACATTATGCTAAGTTGAAAGAAACTAGTCACAAAAAATCATATATTATATAGTTCCATTTATAATAAATGTCCAGATTAGGCAAATTCTATAGAGACAGAAAGTAGATGAGTGGTTGCCTAGGGATGAGGAGGTTAGGGGAAAGTGGAAAGTGACCAAAAACAGTATGACATTGTTTTTTAAAAGTGATGAAATGTTCTAAAATTAAATTGTTGTGATGGTTGCACAACTTTGTGACTAAAAAAAAACCAATGAATTGTATACTTTGGATTAATTCTCTCTCAATAAAGTAGTTCTTTAAAAAAAGATTTAGGCATAAAGGAATATATCCTGGACAACTGAAGCTTATTCCTATAAGCACCAAAGCTTAAATGTTTTCCCTCCTTTTCTGTATTTTAACCATTTTGTATTAGATTTGCCCTCCTCCCCCATTAAATGTATATCTTTACCTTCTTTTACAGAGCAGAATAGATGCAAATGACCTCTTATGTATGTCTCAGAGTCATTTCAAACACCACTTTTTATACTATGCTATAACAGAGATGCTCCTAAGGGCTAATGTGCCCTGAATGGCCCCTGGATACCAAGCTTTAGAAGTTGTGAACTTTTTTGTTGTTGTTAAGTTTAATTTGTGTTAACATTTTCTCCATCATTTTATTTAATAAATTATTTTTTCTTTATTGAGATGCAACTGACATATAGCATTATGTAGGTTTAAGGTGTGCAACAGTGTTGATCTTATATTTATATATTACAATACGATTACCACCATAGTATTAGCTAATACCTCTCATGTCACATAATTATCATTTCTTTTTTGTAGTGGGAACAATTAAGATCTAGTCTCTTAGCAACTTTGAAGTTTATAATACAGTATTGTTGCCTATAATTACTATGCTGTACAACAGATCTCCAGGTCTTATTTATCTACTAGTTGCAAGAAGCTGTGACTATTGTTTGGAGTTTCTTTGTGTCTTTCCTCAAGCATAGACTGTTTAATTATATTCCTTATTGCTTGATGTGCCTTAGTTTGCCCTCGTAACAAAACTGCTGGAGTTTAAATAATTTCATATAATTGAGTGTATAAACAATGGCCAAAAAAAAAAGAGTTGGAATTAAAATCAAAGCATGTGGATGTGTTTTAGTGCTAACATTTATGTGTGACCATAGGCAAATATATGTACCTGAGTTGTAAAACAGTGATAACACCTACAACAAAGCTAAAATGAGAACTAGATATGATAAATGTGTAGTTTCCACTACATAAAAGGTAAAAAGTAAATGATCAGAGTTTGTATCAGAGGCTCAAATCTACTAAATACTAGTTGATTACCTTGGGCATATCTCTTCATTTCTGAATCTCAGTTTCCACACTGTTATCATGGAAAAGAAGATATTCTCTCATCTCTCAAAGTGTTGAGAGGGCAAACTGATCACGCATTATTTATACTTTTGGAAACACCAAAGACGTACAAGGTATTATTTACTGATCTTAAGGATGACAAAAAGATCCTCATTAAATAAAAAATACTGTTTTAAAAAAAGGATGTTCCTCCTTGCTAACAGTAGCATCTCCAAATGCAAAGGAATATGTGGTATACACCAAGTCCTTTACCTGCCATTAGTAAGATGTTTGTAATCCATCCCAGTAAGTCTGCTGGTCATGCTCACTAACCATTTCCAAGAAAGAAGTACCTCTTTTACCACTATTCTCAAATCAACTGCTTAGTAAGTACTCACAGAACACCTTCTACGCACACAACCCTGAGCTAAATGCTAAGGGAAATTCATACAGAACATCAGTTCCTGCCCTCAAAATACACAGGTTTTGTTGGGAGACAATTCTTGGGTAATTAGAAGACTCTGCATCTGCATTCTAGGGATGAGTACCAGAAGACTACAGTATCTTTAGATATGGCTTATGAAAATAAGATCTATGAGCTAGCCACAACTACAAAAAAACAAAGTGCTGAGCTGTGTCATCTAGACTCTCAGTGCTGCACTTGGACAGGGACTGACAAACTGAGATCAGAAAGCTTTCCCAAGGAGATACACCATAAACAATGGGTAAGATTTGGATGGGTTTAGTACAGAATGGGAGGAAACGGGATTTTCTCATGAAATAAACTACAGGAACCGAAATACAGAGGTGAGAAAGAGCCTTATGAGGAAGCAGTCTGTTTGAGGGTAAAGTATATACTGTAAGTTTTAGGCTCTAATTTGTCAGCACCATCTACAAGTGCCTTATCTATTATTATCATCTCTTTGCCCCTAAAATATTTAATGGTATACAAGTGCCTTATCTATTATCATCATCTCCTTGCCCCTACAATATTTAATGGTAGACAAAAGAACAATGTCACCTCCCCTTCCCCATACCCCCACACTCTGAACCATCCCCACCCCATCCTTCCAATGCAGGCTTTTACCCACCTCCATGTCATCTTCCTTTTTCCTCTTGTTGACCGACTCACTTCCTCCTTCATCTTCTTCTTCCTCCTCTATGATTCCTTCCACTATAGACTTGGAGCCTTCTGGGCTTGTGATTCCTTCACACCTAGGTTTTTAAAATAAGTGCTGTCACAAACCTCCCTTCTATACACAAATTATCTCAGAGATACTGATATTTATGGCCTTTTAGAATCAAATGTTAGTTGAAACTTAACAATGCTCTTAGGAGAAGGATGAGGAAAATGTGCTTTTTAAAATGTACAAAAGTAGACCAGAACTGCGGAAGGTCATGACCAATGTATGACTATACTCCAAGGGATGGGTTCCAGCTCTTGCACAGAAACTGACCAACAGAAGGCAGTAACCACTTCCTGAGGCATGGTGACAAGAGTTTTATTCGAATTATTTTATATAATCCTCTTAACAATCTATAAATAGGCCTCAAGAGTTAAAAAATAGACCAGGGTCACCTAGCTCATGAGTAGATGAAGCTGGTAGGCAAATGCAGGCCCAAATAATTCTAAAGCATGATGCTTTTCTCCTATACCTTGCTTATAGTAGAAAACAAGATTCAAACAGACTGGTGAAAAGCCCCCAATTTTTAATTAGCTGGTAGAAACTGGCAATTACAATGACCATGCCAGCTGAACCTTGCAGATTAGAACATCTGATCCAACCAATTATTATTGTTGTTTTTCCTCTAAAAACAATCTCTCTTTATTATGCAATTAGGTAGAAAAATATTATTATATGAATAGCTGGTACTATAATTACTTTTAAAGAGAACTTATTGGAAAAAATATATTGACAAATATTAAAGGTAAAAATCCCAAGACCAGAACAGTAGCTAGTGCCAAGGCCTGCTATGCATGGTAGACAAGAATTGTCTATCTCCTCTACCAAACCTTCAATAAAGCCTATGTTCATAAATGTTTTGTTAAGTGGGAGTTTCTATTGAACTTGAGGTATCAAGTTTCACATCTAGGTCAAAGGACCATAACCAAAAAGTAACACGTGCTTTGGATTTCTTCCATAGCTATGAACTGGGAGATTCAAGAGAATTTCACCTAGACGAAGGCAGCAGAAATGTTACAATTAATATCTACATGACAATTAAAACACATATACTCTTACATACACAGGTTTACAAATTAAGAGAAAACACTACTTAAATTTACAAATAGTAAAATTTAAAAGTCAGTTAACTACGTGCCTATCAGCCATGTAACTTCCTTACAAAATGCTTTACCACTGCTTAGACAAGTCAGATCTCAAAATATTTAGGGCACTGAAAAGTAGGCAGTTTCACAGTTTACTCAAAGACTCTGCTATGTGTCTGCCAGATATTACTATTCAAATTGTCCTTTTAGTTGTAAAATCCATAACATAGGCCTTAGAGTCAAATACACGGAAGTTTGAATCTGAGCTCTGTGATGCACTAGCTATGTGATCCTGAGAAAATCACTACGCCTTTTTGAACTTCCGCTTCCTCACCTATAAAACAACTTATCTTAAAAAGGTACTGTAAGGATTAAATGAGATAAAGCAAATGAATTAATGAATCCAGGTCACGATCATCAATGGCTACTTACATTCAAAAACAGAGACAAGCAGACATTATGTGCTTCCCGGTGGCATTAAATAATATCACCTACTCTTAAAAACAAATATAAAAACCAAAATAACAACCAATCAAACTGAATTTGATCAAATCTCTGGATCTCACTAACAATTTACAGACAATAGAGGGAACAAAGGAATATGTTAAATTACACCTACAGGAATCAACCAGCAAATCCAGATTGTGGGAAATTTTACAGAGCAAATAACCAGGCTTCCTCAACACATAAACTGCAAGAAAAAAAATGAGAGAGAGAAGTAGAACCTATAGAGAGCATACTGAAATCTTATAGAGGAAATTGTATTTTTCTGGGATTTACTTCAAAATATTTTGTGCATTGGGGAAATAAATAGAGGTACAGATAAAACAAGACTGGCCATGAGTCAATAATTGTTGAAAATGGGCAATGGGTACATTGGATTTCAATGTATTATTCTACTTTTATATGTCTGAAAATTTTCAATACAAGGTTTCAAAAAATGAGATAGTATATGTAAGATACCCTGCACAGTGCCTGACATATAGCACACATTCAATAATGCCACTACCATTTCATTGACTCTTATGTTTCCTGTCTGTTCCACTGGGCAACATTTTCTCAATTCACCTGAAGTTTCTTTTGTGACTGCATAGCAATATCCAGGACTCATGTAATCCTAGCCAGGAAAACCAATTGGGCTAAATAATCTTAGCTCACCCTTAGAATCTAGCTTTTACTCAAGTTATGCTAAAGCTTTTATGCTATTTCCTCACAACCATATCTGGCTTAGAAAGAGACTTACCAGAATGAAACCATACTGCCAGCACTTGAGTGGGAACTTAATTTTTTAATTGACTTGAGAGAGAGAGAGAGAAACATCAATTTGTTGTTCTAGTTATGCATGCATTCATTGGTTGATTCTTGTATGTTCCCTGACTCGTGATCGAACTCTCAACCTTGGTGTATTAGGATGACGCTCTAATCAACTGAGCTACCTGGCCAGGGTTGGCCACTTAATTTTTAATGTACATTCTCTGGGATTCTTCACCTTTAATACCTAGAGTTGTGATAATAAGGTAATCCAATGCTATGTAGAAGACGCAATTTGGTTTTGGGATTTCCTTAAAAATACAGAAAGAAAAAAGAAAAGAAATACTATATCACTGGCTCATTTGTAAAAATTATCTAAAAATAATGAAGGCATTCATTCACAAGGATAGTAGGATAAGTGTACGAGGGAAAAAGCAAATTCCATCACCATGTTTCGTTCTCTCACCAGCCCAACAGGGAAAAATAAGACCTACTGTTTGACTTGGCCAACCATTGAGACACGGGCAGACTCCAGATTTCTAATCTGGCCACTCTTCACACTAGAAGAGAAAATTAAGAAGGGAGAGAGGTTATTCAGGATCCACCTTATCATGTCACTAGGGTCAAATGAATAACTTTACAGATTCTGGAGGACCTACTAAAAAGTTATAGTTACCACTGTAGCTTATATGGAGGTTACTACTACTTCCCACTTGGTTATTATGTCTATAAACTGAATAGTAAAAATTAAATAAAGATATTGAAGCCATTTCAGTTCTGCAAATATTTACCAAGGGGATACTATGTGTCAGGCCCATGCTCAAGAACAGTAGCATGAACAGGGAAGGTAGGAGCAATCTCACTAAACACACACATCATTCTGGCAAGCATATCTGACATGAGACTCTCTGTCTTAGGAAAACTCCCTTAGGATATATTTACCATGTCCTTAATTTCCATGTGATATCTCTGATTCAGTTAACAGATACGTTATGCCTGCTAAGGCAGTTAGCAGTATGCTATATGCTATATGAAAGTACAAAGGAATAGAGAATAACTGCTGCCTTTATGATGCAGGAAGGGCATGAAGACAGAGATGAAAATTAACAACATAAGCGTATTTTTTTTAAGGAAGGACTAAAAGACTTAAGGGGTAAACAGTACAATATAATACAGACTTAAAGGTCTCAAGCAGTTTTACCAAGGCAGTAATTTGTGTGGTTTGGAGCAGTTAAAAAGGGTTCTGGAGAAGGTACTGGAGATAGATTTTGAAGAATAGGTAGGAAGATGGGATACTATTTAAAGATGTTTTATCTGAAGACTGATCTCCTTGTGGGGGGACGACAACAGTGTTTTACTTATCTCTGAATCTTCACCCATTAGCACAAAGTGTTTAATAAATATTTAATCAAAAATTGATTGAATTAATGAATAAATTAATGACTGAACAGTCTTAAGTGAAAGCCATACACAATTCTGTCAGTGATTTTTATGAAAATTATTTACCCAAAGGGCTTTTATTTACCCAAAACCCAAATAAAAACTCAGAAAAGATTCTACACCTAACTTCTGTTTCTCCATCATTTTCTCTGAAACACAGAAAATGAATCTAGAACCATGGAGCAACAGAGGTGGAAGAGGTCTTAGGGTCTCAGTTATCCTAAACTCTCACCTTAGAGATGGAAACAGCTAAACATCAGATGATGCATAATTACAAAGACTGAAGGAGACACTATAGTATATTAGAAAAAGGGTGGATTTTATGCAAATGAGACAAGTCTGAAGCATTTAAAAAAAAATTTTTTTTTAAATATATCTTTATTGATTTCAGAGAGAGGAAAGGAGAGGGAGAGAGACAGAAACAACAATAATGAGAGAGTCATTGATCGAGCCCACAACCCGGGCATGTGCCCTGACCGGGAAGTGAACCCCGATCGCCTGGATTCTAGGTCGACACTCAACTGCTGAGCCATGCCCGGCCAGGCTAAATTTTTTTTTTTTTAATTCTACTCTTTACATAAATGTTTTCATCCGTGATGTTACAATAAAGCTAAGGCATGGAATTATTCCTTTAAACTTTGGTGCTTGAGCTGATGAAAAAGGAAAGCTATGACCTAACATTTAAAATATAGACAATATAGATTTGTGGATTACCTCCATTCAATGGCATTCTCCAGAGACTTGAAGGTTTTAGGACGACCACGTAAGAAATTCTGCATGCTATTAAGGGCATCCATGGCTGTACCTAGATGTTAAACAAAAATTTTAACCACAGCCCTTAACATTTTCAAGCATTTACACTTACTGGGTCAACTATATTCTGCCCTCAATGATAGCAGAATTCAGTGATGCTTGGGGAAAAAAGATAAAGAAAAGTTTAAGAAAATTCAGAAGACTGAAAGGATAGCCAGGTTCCAAGATGGCCTCCAATAATTTTTGTCTCCTGGTATTCACTCCATGTAGTAAGTACCCCACAATGAACAGGGCTAAGTTGTATATGTGACAGTGTGATTTCTGAAACTGGGTCATAGAAGACATGGCAGATTCTTTTTAAAAAAAAATTTTTTTTAAATGTTTTCATTGCTTTTTTAGAGAGAGAGGAAGAGAGAGAGATAGAAACATGAATGAGAGAGCAACATCAACATCAATCAGCTGCCTCCTGCATGCCCCCTGCTGGGGACTGAGCCTGAAACCTGGCCTTGTGCCCTTACCAGGAATCGAACCTGTGACCTCCTGGTGCATGGGTGAACACTCAACCACTGAGCCACAATGGCTGGGCTTCTTTTTAAATGTTAAATAAAATTATGGGGTATATATACAATTAAAATATTATGCAGCCATAAAAGATGTTTATGAAGAGTTTCTTATGTCACGGAGAATGATTAGGTAATGTAGGGGGTATATTAAATGAGTGAAGGTGTAAAAAAATACATACTTCCAGTTACAAAATAAATAAGTCCTGGGGATTCAATGTTAACTATAGTCAATAATACTGTATTATACAGTTGAACGTTGCTAAGACAATAGATCTTAAAGTTCTCATGACAAGAAAAAAAATTTTAGCTCTATGTGGTAATGGATATTAACTAGACATATTATGGTGATTTTGCAATTTATACAGGGTGGGGCAAAAGTAGGTTTACAGTCGTGAGGAGGCAAAATACAGACTTTAGTCTTGTATTATTTATTATCATATAATTTTCCATATAAACTGTAAGCCCAGTTTTACCTCACCCTGTACACATATCAAATCACTGTATTGTACAAATGAAACTAATACAAAGTCCATTATGTCCAATACATATGTCCATTATGTCCCAGTTTAAAAAAACTTGGAATGCCTTTGCCACAAAATAACATAAAAGAAAGATATAAAAGATAAAGGGACATACTTCAAGGTGAGTGAAATCAACAATAAATTAAAACATGATAATAACCTACCAGGATGGCTCTTATAAGTCAAAGATTTTGATTCAGTTAGCACAAAAAAACTTACCTTCCACAACATCAATCACACACAGTCCCAGGAGGCTCGGCACCAGGTTGGACGATGCTGTGTGGACAGCAATAGCACCGCCCATGCTATGTCCAATCAGCATAATTGGAGGAGGGAGGTCCCCATACATGGCTTCAACCACATTGCCAACATCTCTGCAAAGAGAAGGAAAAAAATCTGGGAATGCTCTCTGACAACACTAAAATAGTTATCTTTCTTAACTCCTTCCTATGGTCTGTAACTAACAGTCCTAGGACTGTAAAGGTCCACTGCGCCATCTTGCAAATGTAACTATGTAAAATTCCTAACACATCCCTGGTTTCTGTACATGTAGCCACACACCTAGTTCTTCTGATAAATGGCAGATTAAGGACTAAGAACCCAAATTTTCTGACTTGCACTTATATAACTTTTACTGTTCCACACATTTAGTACAATTACATAAACATATATCTTTAAAGCTTGAAACTCTGTACAAGTCATTTAACTGCTCTATGCCTCAGTTTCCCTATCTATAAAACAGGAAAACAACTTTATTAAGCATTACAATGTAGTGAAGTTTGGAGTCACAAGATGAATTACAGCCCAAGTCTACTTTTTACTATATGGACTTGGATTAGTTATTTAACCTTTCAGAGTGTCAAAATCTATAAAATGAAGATAAGGACATCATTTATTATTCCAAATAGCTGTGAGAATTAACTGAGAGTGAATGTGAAAATACTTTTAAAAGGATACAGTGCTATACAAATGTTATTATTTACAATTTGTCATGTACAGTTGCTTGAAGTATGAACATAAATGTTAAGTATAGTATTCTGAAAAAGCTTGAAAGATGTCTAAAGCTAATTTTTATTGGCTTCTGTTCTCGCCTTTAATTATGGGTAGATCTGTTTAACAAAGTAAAACCTTACAGCTTTGAAAACAAGAATTGGAGTAGGAATTTGGGGTTTTATTTGCTTAGACCTTCTTTGCTATAGCAATAGTAAGTATAGTATGGTGGGTTTCTAGGAACCACTGGCTCTACTGTCTTCTTTTGGAAGTGGCTGAGTCAGTCAAGTTCAAAAGACAATTTTGTCTTGCTGAGTGTTCTACATACCTCAGGCACTCACAGTGTTAGCCAAATATGGCAGGTTGTGTAGGGAGGGACATAGCCTTTCGAATAGGTCTCCACAGCATTCAGAATATCAAAGGTAAATGTTATTATTTCTAAAGAAATTAATCTTAAAAACCTTATACAATACACGTGTCAATGCAGTAGCTGCAGCATCTGCAGACAATCTGAATGGGAGATAAGAAGGCTCCCAACTTTATAAGTGAAAACAAATAATAGTTTAATATTCCTTTGGAGTTAAATTAAAGCTAAAATTTTGAGTTAGTAACAGATATAATGAGTAAAATAAAAGGATGCTACAGAAGATTATCTAAATCCAGGTCTCCTTAAAATATTAAGTTGGAGGGTTCTACGATAGCTGCTTCATGCGTGAAGGTGAACAGCGTCTAAAACAAACCAACTTAATACTGTATTAAGCTCAGGAAAGGTATATTTCGTCCAGATAAAAGTTGGTTATGATCAACCCATTGGTCATTTATCACTAGGAGAAATGTATTATTAAAGTTAGTCAAAGAATTCAGTCACCAAGATTAGAATCTTACTTGAGAAATGTCCTGAAATTCCGGAGAAATAAAATAAAAATGAAGTAGAGATTAACGACAAATCTAGTCTGTAACTGGATGTACCATAATTTCAGTAGTTGCTCTCTAAGGGGGTTTTATCATACTTATTAATACTAGATTCATTTTCTGAAAAGCAGTATAGCACATCACAGACATAACAGAAAAGGAATATCAGAGTAAGCTCAAATCTTGGCTCTTCTACTTTCAGTGGAGTTGCATCTTATGTAAGGTATAGGTTCTAAAGTTGGTATGTAAGGTGAAAATCATTCTGTCAGTACTATCTGAAAACCCCACTAATCGCCCATTAAGTATAACCAACCTGGGATTTTTGTTTCACAGAGTGATTGAATTCAGAAATCATATAAAAGTTTTATTGCTTAGACTATTTCAGCAAGAATCCAATTCATTGGCTCTTATCATTCCTGGTATCATCATCATCAGTTCTAGATTATTTTAATCATTTATTTTCTCTAAATTTTGGGGGCCAGTTATCAACTTATCATCTCTCAGCCCCAACTCACCTTTCTGCAATATTGGGTCTGAGGGCTTGAAATGTTTTTCCTTTGCCAGCTGGCAAGATGTTATGCTACATCAGTAGAGGACACAGGAGAGACAATGCAGAGGGTTTTGTTCCTGATTCATGTGTGTTTTCTCCACAAGCTCCCATAATTTGCACTTCCCTAGTACCCAGGTCCTGAAGGAGAGGAAGCCTCCAGCTCCTGCACCACATACAGCTTCCCCAGTGCCCGATTTCTCCAGCATTCCAACCCCCATCCCCAATGTTTTTCTTTCCTAGCTTTATTGAGGTATAATTAGTATACAAAGCGATACATAATTAATTTATACAATTTGGTAAGAGTGTGTGTGTGTGTGTATGTATGTATTTGTGTTAACATAACTCAAGGATCACCTTAATCACATCCATTACCTCCAAAAGTTTCCCTGAATCCCTTTTGTGTGTGCATGTGTTTGTGTGTTAAGAACACTTAACGTAAGACTTACCCTCTTACACTTTTTTTAATATGTTTTTATTGATTTTAGAGAGAGAAGAAGGGAGAGGAAGAGAGAAAAACATCAATGAGAAAGAAACATCGATCAGCTTCCTCCTGCATGCCCTCTACTGAGGAATGAGCCCGAAACCCAGGCATGTGCCCTGATCAGGAATCAAACCAGCAACCTCTTAGTGCATGGGTCAAAGCTCAACCAAGCCATACCAGCCACGGAATCCTCTTAAACTTTTAGGTATACAATAGCTTATTAATAACTCATCTCCCTCTCCCTGCCCCTCCCCCTCCCCTCTCCTCTCTCTCTCTGACAAACTCTATAGTTGAATGATCACAATTTTGGTCCATTAACTGTGTGACCTCATACAGTTATTCAACCTATTTAAACTAGTTTCCTCACTGGTAAAAAAGTGATAATATCTACACTACAGAGTTATTAATGCAAATTTAAATAACTTAAATTAATTAATTATTTATTTTTAATAAAGGCTTATTTTACACTTAATAAAGCCTGGCAGCCCTGGCCAGTTTTGCTCAGTGGTTAGAGTGTCGCTCTGCAGACTGAAGAGTCCGGGTTTGACTCCGGCCAAGGGCACGTACCTCCGCTGCAGGCTCAATCCCCACCAGTAAGGGCATGTGCGGGAAACAACCAATCCATGTGTCTGTCTCACACTGATGGGCTCTTTTTCTCTCTCTCTCTCCCTTCCACTCTCTTTGAAAAGCAATGGAAAAATATCCTCAAGTGAGGATTAAAAAAAAAAAAAAAAGCATCTATTATAAACAATAAAATTATGGCCACATGAGTTTGGGCTCTAAAGGAAAAACAGTTTATTCTTGGATTAAAGCTGCTAAAGAAAGAAGGGGCAAGATATTTTTGGCCAAAGTTGATCAACTACTGAGAGGACATTGGAAAAAGAATGTGTGCAGTATACCTTAAGAACACTTCACATGGACTCTTGTATACAATTACTTTTCCAAGCATGAGTCCCCAACTGATATCCAGATTCTATTTAACAATTTCAACAAAAGAAAACTTTTCAAAAGCCAATACAAATTAAACTGTGGCTTGAAGAATTTTCAAGTGCTTTAAGTATGACCATCATATTGAATATACCAATAAAGATGAATGTTTCTTTGAGATTAAATAGTAAGGAGACACCAGATATAGAAGTAAAAGAGAACAGAGCATTTACGAATTATTTTCTAACAATCTCACCAGGAGAGTGATAAAGGTATGCTACTCTTTATAATACTAATGAAAGTCAGGTGATGTACAAACAATATTAGATTACTTACTTTGCCATTGTTTCTGCGGACAGGTCTTCAGAATTCTTGACTTTTGTTTCACCTAAAAAGAAAATATTTTAAAAATAAAATTTCCAAGGATAGGAATTATAAGCACAAGAGTATTCTCTTTCAAAAATCTCACCTTTGGACAATAAAATGGGAACTTTATACTTATATATGGTGGACTTAGCAAAAATTTTGTTACACACACCTTTATAGTTGCACACCATAAGGAGGATAATTACAGTACCCTAAAAATGATTTATTCACATTCCTTATATAACACCAGCATCAGAATTTGGTTAAAGGACATTTTCTTAGCTAAACAACAACAAATATATGTGTGTGTGTGTTTATAAAATATTTATTAAAACTGCAAGCTAGAACTTCTCTCAAAGTGCCCACATGGAAAGACCAGGTTATTTGATGGCCACGCTGCAATTTTAATACTTAACACTATTCAAAGGGCTTGGCAAATAACGTCATTCAGTCAGAACTAATTAAGACTTTCACTCGCCCTGGCTGGTGTGGATCAGTGGTTGGAGCATGGGCCCCGTGCACCAAAGAGTCTTGTGTTTGATTCCCAGTCAAGGGCATGTATCTGGGTTTGCAGGTCCTACCCACTGCCCTGGTCGGGGCCTGTGAGGGAGGCAACCAATCGATGTGTCTCTCACATTGATGTTTTTCTCCCCTCCCCCCTTCCTCCCTCCTACACTCTCTAAAAATCAATGGGAAAAATATCCTCAGGTGAAGATTAGTAAAAAAAGAATAAAAAAAAGAACTTCACTCACCATGACCTCGCAGATCCAAAGCCACAATCCTACACTGAACCCTACTAATGATTGCTGCCTAGGAGGAAAAGGAAAAGTAGTAAGATACATTATGGGTTAACAAATTTTTCCCCATTACCAATAACTTTGTTGAATGAACTGCTATCAGAATTCAAGGATCTCAAGACAATCAAAAGACGACTTTCCAATTTTAGGCAAAATTTTTAAATGACAATTTTCTGCTTTATTGGTGCATATAATGGTTCTATTCCAACTTCAAAATATGGCTCTCTCCACCTAAATCCCTCCATAAAGCTTAACTCTTCCTAGCTTTTCATGAAACACAGAGTGAGTATCTCTAAGCAGTGATCCTCTGCATTCTGCTATTAACTATGATTTTCATCCATATTCCTTGGTTATCTTTTCCCTGGAAGGAAACAGGGAAAAAGCCACTTAACATTGATCTTGGCAATAATTTTTTTGTTATAACAACAAAAGCACAGACAACAAAAGCAAAAATACACAAGTGGGACTACATCAAACTAAAAAGCTTCTATATAGCAAACAAACCAAACCGCAAAAATGAAAATGCAACCTTCCAATAGTTTTATAGGTTCAGGTCTTACATTTAAGTCTGTAAACTATTTCAAGTTAATCTTTGTGAGTGGCGTAAGATAGGGGTCCAATTTCATTCTTCTGCATGTGGTTAGCCAGTTTTCTCAGCACCATTCATTGAAAAGACTATCTTTTCCCCATTGAGTCTTTTTGGTTCCCTTGTCAAATACTGGTTGTTCACATATGTGTGGGTTTATTCCTGAGGTCTTGATTCTGTTTCATTGGCCTATTTTTATGCCAGTATCACACTGTTTTGATTACTGTAGCTTTGCTATAAAATTTAAAATCAGGAATTGGGATGACTTTAGTTTTAGCACCAATCTAAGTTCTTCAAATTAATTCTCTTTCTCCTCACAACTCTTATTTAGACGTAATTTTCATCATGTTACAGGTGAGGACATTTTACAGAGAGATTTAAGTAACTTGATTAGGGCCAAACAGCTAATAAGTGCTAATAAATGGTGAAGCCAAGATTAAAATCCAAGCAGCCTGGCTCCAGGTGGTTCTCAACTCTGGCTGCATAACAGAATCACATAAGGAGCTTTAGGAAATACTACTACCCAGGCTAATCCATCAGAGGGGCCAGGGTATCTACACATTTTAGAGTTCCCCTGGTGATTGTAATAATTCTAAGTTCATCCTAGTCCTAGATTAGAGCATAACAGACAAGAACAGACGTAAAATCTGGGTGGTAATAACATTTTTTGTATCACTTCGTTATCTCACCAAATTATCTCTCTGAGAAGTAGATTGGGAAAATATTAGCCTAATTTTTGTAGCTGACAAAACAGATTATGAGAGGTATATCAAGTATTGGTGAAGGTGTGGAGAAACAGGTATCCTCAGAGACACATGACACATCCTCAAATTTTATAACTTTGGCTAATTTATCAGTGAAAAGTGGTATTTTTTTATTTTACTTTATATTTTCCTCATTACTAGTAAGATAGGCCCATTTTTATAAGTTTATATCCTCCGTTACTTTTGTACCTCCTACATTAGATGCTGTAAATTCATCTAAAACTGAGTGCTTGAGTAAAGCACTTTATTAAGAACTGCGCATCTTTTGTTTATTCTCACAACCACCCTATTAACTAGATGGTATATATCCACTTTACAGATTAAGAAACTAAAGCTTGGCAGATTAAGCGGTTTTGAGAGTCAAACCCCAATCTGTCTGAAATGAAAGCTTCTTAAAATTTTTGCTTATTATTTGTATATATGTGCCATCTCCATTTTTCCTACCTTCCCTATTAGACTTAAATCATCATATGAACAAGAAGATAGCATATATAATTCTCTACTGTACCTATAGGACCTAGCATACTGCCTTGTACAAAACAAGGGTTTATCAAGTATTTGCTGATTGGCTGGCTAATCCTGTTAAAGATGAACGCTCACTTTCCTATCTTTAGTAACCCAGCACAATACCTGAAATATAGAATATACTCAGTAAATATTTGCTAACATGAACTGAATTAACTGAAAGAAGAATCAACAGAGATTACAGATTCAATTACTGGCTTCAATCAATTCACACTTGTTTGGTCCCAGGTCCCTTAGAGGTACCAAAGCTGAAAACAACTGGAGGCTGGGAAAATCTAGCCTGCTGAGGCTGTATGTATTAATGAGCTCCCACTGCTCCTCTGCTTTCTCAGCCAAACTAATTTCTGCTTAGTTCTGAATTCTCCCACAGCAATTATGCCAGTCTGTTATACCCAGTACTTGCTGATGGAGAGGTCTATAGAAGCCCTAAGTATTGTATTATCCACTACATATGATCAACTTGATTATTATAGCAACAACTACAGTAATAACAAATTTACTGAATATAAACAAGGAATAAAGAATTCCAAAAAATTAATTTTTTAGAAATCTAAAGCTTACCTTTTAAAAGACCATAATTTCCCTTAGTTATCATCCTTTAATCAAAGATAATCTCTCACACATACACACACAGGGTTGTTTTTTTTCCTGTTACTAAAGCCAAAGTAGAAATGCTTTCTCTTGACAGTTAATAGAGCTTGTTCAGGTGAATCTCTGGGGTTCCCCCCAAAACCCCACAAAACATTTAATGCAAAAGCATTTCTACTCAGGACCAGAAATTTTATAAATGATGGATAAGAAGGAACTTTAGGATATATTCACAATTAAATTCTACAATATGCACTATGCTGGAACACTACCAAGATGATGCTTACTTTTCCACTGCAGAGGGCCTTGTCTGCTTTGAAACTGTCCCAATCTTTAGAAGCTCTGCCTTATGTGTATCAAAAATATGTATCTATAGCTTCTGCCCTGAGTATCTACTCTTAGGCAGTGTAGAACTGGTCTCCAGAGAAACATGACACTGGAGGCAGACAGAGGTAGTTTTACATTCTGGGGCTGCAACGAGCTGTTATTTCTCTAAATTTTAATGTTCTCATCTGCCTAACCTCACAGAAATACAGAAAGGATGAAATGGGATCATGAAGGTAAGCACTTAGCACAGTACCTGGCACATAATAAATTTTTAAAAGATGTGCTGATTTTAAAAAAATTAACATTACAGTTGAAAGCAAGTATTATGCCTCCCAAGTCTTTGCTTTTCTCAGGCCAAACATAAAGTTGAATGCTGTTATTTTAAGTACTCTAATCCTGGATGCTCTTTTCTGGACAAATTTGTTTGCCAATCTCCTTTTAACTTGTGGGATACAGAACTGAATACAATCTTTGAATACAACTTTTTAAATTAATATAAACTTTTTACTTTGAAAACAGTGTCCATTAAAGAAAAAACAATCTTTAAGTTATGAAAGTAATTAAAAAACATACAACTGAAAGAAAACCTAGAAAACAGAAAAACAGGAAAAAAGCTTTTTCCATAGCGTCCAGGAGAATTCTTTTAAAAGGTTCTATAATATTTTGTCTTATAGGTACATCCAGTATACTTAACCATTTACTTATTGTTGGACATTGGGATTGTTAATTTTAGACAAATGGCTCTTCCCATATTTGGTATTTTTCCTTAGAACAGATTCTTAAAAGTACAATGCCTATGTCAAACAATATAGTATTTGATGATTCAATCACAGTGTAAATTACTTTCCAAAAAAGCGCTATTTAAATGCCACCAGCAATGTTTGCAAGTATTCCTTTTCTAGTACCTTTGCCAACAGAGGATTTGTTTTGAGAAATATTAATTTGATATGTAAAAAAATGATACCTCTTATGAATCATATCTGATTACTAGTGAGGATAAACATTCTCTGTTTGCTCTCTATGAACTATCTCTTCATGTCCTTTGGCCTTGTGTCTTTTGGAGTTAGGGATTTTTCTAACCATGTTATACAACTTCTTTATTTATCAGTCAAATGTAAATGACTTACTGTCATTTGATAAACCCTTTAGGAAAATTACCTACTTTTCTGCTTTCTTAAACAGGACACAATGAACAAAATGTAACCTTTTCTTAATTGTTGGAAGTTGGTATTAACTTATTCAAGGAAGAGCTACGGAGCATCAGCTCCATGCCTGGCCCTGTGTGCTACACCTATAAGGGTGAATAAGGCACAGTCCTGCTCTCAAGGGTCTCATGATCTAGCACCATAAACATCAATCACAGCTGTTCATCTCTTCCTTTGTCTGTCAGTATACTTGTCTTCCTGCTATGCTAGGGCCTTTTTGCTTCTATTTTATTGCCTTATTCTACTAAATATTATCTGAGCAAAGGTCTAAGGGAAATTCTGCCTCTCATGATTATAATATGCTTTAGCTTATTCCTGCTATTTGCCAGAGCTGCCCTCTGGATTCACAGACACATTCCAGTACTTGAGGAAATATGAGCTCTGGAGTCCAGTCAATTACAAGAGCACCAACTTTTATGTAGCCATTTTTATTTTCAAAGCATGGTCACATATAAACTCATTCAGTGGGCTGGTACACTGGCAGAAATAACAACAAAAAAGGGCAGGCAAATTTAACCAGCCAAGTCCAATCTATTAGGTTAATTGAGTGGTAGGGAATTTCCTTGGTTACACAAGAAAACCAGATAAGCAATCAGGACACAATGATCTATCTACAAAGGAGTTTCACAAAGTGTGAGAATCAGCAGACACTTCAGATTCAATTGTTTTAAATATTTTATAAAAAGGGAATAGAGCAGTCAAATATATTTGGAAGACACCGTTGAAATTAAATAGATTTAATAAAGGCTTTAATAATATACTGATATGTAGGATGAATTTCCGAGAGAGGAATAAGAAAAGGATATTACATGTAGTATTTCTCAAAGTCATTTAATCACAAAATCCCTATTTCATTAATTTCTCATGGAATTTGTAATCTGTAGAATATATTTTGGTAAAAGAAGAACCAGAGATATCCTCTACAATGATAACAAATATAATAATGTGTGCTCATGTATTCAAGTATAATAATGTCAGCAGCTATTTATCAATCACTTCCTCTATGCCAGGCTCTTTCCATCTTATTTCATTGTTCCAGTCGATAGGATAAAAATATTTAATATCAATACATGTCAACAAATAGCTTATAATAATATTTGTACAGGTTTTTATATCCATTACTTTACATAATCTTCAAAGAAACCTTGAAGTGTAAGGAGCCTGTATTTGGAGAATAAAGGCTTATGTAGCTTGCCCAAGGGCTAAAGTAGCTTTCTCAAAGATGTTTTACTAGTACCAATAAAACTGGAGCTAGACTCCTACTTCATTGTTCCTTCTCTTAGTGTTAAAAGCAATAGCTGTTTTGTGAAAAGTCTGTTCTAGCCCTACCTAGATCCCTCATCTCTAAGGGCTCTGAATGCTCAAATAGGTAATGTTATCTCTGATTTTGCACTAGACTACTAGGAAGCAGCTCAAAAGTTCAAAGACTATAGTGAGGCCACCTCTAGCCTACACATGTACTTCTCATCAAATTTTACAAAATCTTGTAACCCATTAATTACTATTCTTGGAATAAAGCTTTTCCTGTCCATAGACTACTTTTTGCCAAATTTCTGATGAGGCAGTCTGGAGTCACTATCCTTAGCAAGTTTCAATACAGTTGTCTGAATGTGATGCCAATTTAGATAGTGCTTCTTTCCTCTCCCCAGTCACATATCTCTTTCCTTCCACGTCTCCAATGTGTTAGCTGCCCAGTGACAGTGTATATTAGCTTAGAGCAGAGCCAGGCAAGTCATGGTACATGAGCCACTTCTGGCGGCTCTGACCTTGGTTCAGGGCAACTGGAGTATATTTATTATTACTGTACCTGTTACATTAGGAAGATGTTGCTGTTATCTGTTCATTTCAAAAAACATTCCTTAAGCACACAATATGTGCCAGGCAAAAATAAACCATGATCTTTGCCTCTAAAAAAGATTACAATCACCCTGGCCAGTGGGTCGGTGGTTAGAGCGCTGGCCCACACACCAAAGGGATGCAAACTGAATTCCTGGTCAAGGGCACGTACTTGGGTTGCAGGTCTCATCCCCAGCCCCAGTTGGGGTGTGTGAGGGAGGCAACCAATCGATGTGTTTCTTTCACAATGTTGTGTTTCTCTCTCTCTCCTCCCTATCCCTTCCACTCTCTCTAAAAAACAAAAATCAGTGGAAAAAATATCCTCAAAAGTGAGGATTAACAACAACAAAAAAGCTTACAATCTAGTTGAGGAATGTAAATGTCTAAAGCTATGCTACTAAGGACTTGAAATGTGGCTAGTCCAAACTGAAATGTGCTATAAGTATAAAATACACACTGGATTTCAAAGACAGTATAAAAAATAATGTGAAATATCTCAACAGTAATTTTTATATTGATTACCTGTTAAAATGATAACATTTGGGGTAGAATGAATTAAATAAAATATGTTAAAATTAATTTTATCTGTTTCTTTTTAGCTATTTAATGTCCCTATTCTGAAATTGAAAATTACATATATGGCTTGCATTATATCTCTATTTGACAACACAGTCTAGAGACATGAAAGAGCCTGGCACTTATGGGTAAATCATACAGCTATATCCTAAAGCAAGAGAAAAGAGAAAGGAAGTAGCAAACAAGACAGGATAACAGTTGAATAAGTGCCTATGTGTCAAGAATTGTTTCAGGCATCTGGGAAACAAAAAAGAGTAAGACATTATCCCTGTTCTCAAAGGATTCATAATCTAATAGAGGAGACTAGAAGGTGATTTTATACTTAATCACAATAATTTTGCCAGAAACAAAATGATATATTCAAAAGCCTCCTCAACTCTACAGCCAACTGGCTCCAGGTATCTAGTGCTGCGTTCCCATTTGCTCCCATTTTCTGTCCCTCACACTCCCTAGTGGTAATTAGAGGAAGTATGTGTATTTGCTTGATACACATAAGTAGATATCATGATTTCACTTTTTATAGGAATATTGCTAGTATCTCCCTTAGCAGAATCTCTCTTTGCACATGGACGGCCACACCTGAGTCAAGAATATCAGGAAGATCTACAAAGGCATTCACACAGACACATATCCTCTATTCTAGACCAGGTTATCATCAACCAAACATTGCTTACTTCCTAGTAGCTCACAGGTACCATTAAAATGTAAAGCATCATTTGTAAAAAAGAAGGATTATTTTCCAAATACTTATGGGACATGTCTATGTATAAAGTACTACAATAGGCTCTATGAGGGAGAAAAATGACAGATAGAAATTATCTCTATCTGAAGCACCTGAATAGAATGTGTCCGCTTATCCATTACTTAGAATACTGAGACACAGACCCCTACTTTTGACAAGGCACAAATTCCATCCCCCTCATCTCAATGAAATGTATGTAAAACATTTTACAAACTGTTTGAAGAATTCATGCACTGAAGCTCACCCCAGTTAAGAACCTTTAGTTTAAAGAACAGGTGATATTGGCCTACCATAATAAATACAAAATTGACCCTCATTCATAACCTTCTTATAATCAAGCCATATAAGTGAGCACAGAAGAATAGTTAGGCTAGTTATATTAATCCAGAAGTAAACAATGATCACGCTAACACCTACTTCTATCAACTACTTACTTACCGTGAACACAGCCCAAGAAAGGGCGGAATGGCCTCCTCCATGCAGGAGGAGCAGGACTGGACCCTCTGAACCACTCTTATAAACTCGAAAAGTGTATGAATAGTTAAAGATAACGTATCTAAGCTTTGTTCATTGAAGTTTTTGATTAGTCATATAAAAATGTTGATGAGAAAACTCATGCAGCACGAAGCTACATGCAAAGCTGCAGACTTCCAAACTTAAGAGACACTTAAATAGAAGTTTCCGAGATACCTAACTTCTGTTTTTGAAGCATAGGACCAGTATGACCATTTTTACAATGGAAAAAAAGCTGATTTCCTTTGCACTAATGAGGACATAGTCCCTGGTTTCTAGATGCTAAGAACCAGCTCAACTCACTTGACTCATGAAATTTTCCCCTGGGCACTTAAGAAATATACCGGTTTTAAAAATTTAATTCTTAATCCCTTCCCCATGCATTAGACAATTATAGCCACGTAAAATATTGGCAATGACTTACAGGTAATGTTCCATGCCACACAAAAAAACAGGTGGAGAATAAAAATGAAATACACAACAGTAATAAGGAACATTTTAGGAACTACAGAAGTCTCCTACTTAAACAACACTATAAGCTTACTAAAGAAAAAGCCATTTTGCAAAGGATATATCCTTGCCAGTTTCATTCTCTACTTCTACATCTTCCATGGACTCAAAGTACTGACTCCAAGACACAGGAGAAAAGTCCCGCTTTCTTCCAGGGCTAAGGAAATAAAAAGAGGAAGAGAGATTTCAAGTAAAAAATAGTTGTGCATGAAAAGATAAAAATCTTGATCAAACAAATGTTAAATGTAAATCTGAAATGCAAACAGCAAGGATATTTTTCCCTTAACGATATGAAGAGTTTTCATACACAAACTATCTCATTTAAAATATATTTTAAGAGTAAAAAATTTTAGGATTTAAGGAAATTCATTAGTATATTTTAATCATAAATGTGTCCCGTGTATACACACACCACAAAACCCGGCAGTTCTTTCTCTTTATTCTTGGCTATCGGCTCATTCTTATCCTCTCAACCTGCTACAATAATTTTTGGTCACTTACACTTCTTCATCCCTTTAATCCCTCACAGAATTTCACATTTATCATTTCCCAGCCAACAAATATTCAACCTTCATACAAGGCAAACTGGCAATATCAACACCCTGAATTTCTAAGGCTTTATACAAATATATGCTCACAAAGAAATGAAATGACTTATCTATTCACCGTAGCATCATTTGTAATAGAGAAAAACTGAAAACAACCTAAATATCCATCAACAGGTGAATGATTAAAATAAATTGTAAATAAAGAAATATTCAGTTGTTAAAAGAAGGAAACATTTATATACTGATAAAATTCTTTATGTATGGGAAGATAAACTGTTAAGTAAACAAACAAACAAACATGATACACACACTACCATTTGGGTAAAAATGGGAAATATGTATAAATATGATTATTTATATATGTTTAGAATATCTCTGGAAGAATACTGATAAACACTGATGGCATCCTGGGAGATAAGAGGGACAATCTTCAATGTATATCCCTATCTTCTGAATTTGAACCAAGTATTATTAAAAAATCTAAGACTATTTTAAAACAAAACAACCAATAAATGAATATTTACAACCTGTCTTCAATCTTGAATGGGACACAAGAAAGAAATCCTGAGCCTTCCCCTACTTCCACACCTATTCTTTCCAGTAATGGAGGAAATTCAGAATTATATGAGCAACAAAACATTACCTCTCGCCAGACATCTTGCTAGACATATGCCATGGGGCTGAGTGGAGAATAGGTACAAAATATAATACAAAGCCCTCTTTAAGACTTAAGTTAATACAAAAGTACTCTAGGTTGACTATAATACTGGAAAGAATTACAAGTGAGCATCTCGGCAGTCAGGTATATATTCTTTCAAAAGTCAAGCATTTATTAAATATTTACTCTCTTGTAGGCACTGATATAGGTCAGTAGTTTTCAATCCATGTAATAATAAAATCACCTGGGGAGCTTTTAAAAATATTGATGATTGGGTCTCACTTCTAAAAATTGATTTAAATGGTCTGAGGTGTGACTGAGGCACTGATTTTTAAAGTTCCCCAAGTTGAGAGAGAGGTGCTAGGAATACAAAGGTAGAGTATATGATTTGGAATGAGAGAGGAGTTCAAATTCCTCACAGTTCCTACTACTTCCCTATAATTCCCTACAAAACCCTAACACAGTATGGGCTTGGGCAAATTCAAATTATTTAAACTCCTTCTCTTCTGCCTTGGACTGTAGTGACTAAATAAAATATTTTTTAAAATCTAATATATCTGGCATTTGCTCATTATGTGAGTAATCCTATCTTCTGATAGAAAAACTGCCTCTGTGGAAGTAAACTACAACTTTAGCCTAGACCACTTTTTTTCATTTGCTGGTTGCATTTGGATTCTTACTGGAAAACTAAAAGCAAAACTCTTAATTCTACCGACTCATCAGTCACTCACAAATCCACCTACACATATACTGATTTCAAGTATAACAACATGGCATGCCAAGCATGTTATAATGGATTCTAAGGATCTCTTACATAAACGGACTTTTTATATCATAGTACTAGTATCTAACATTTACTGTACACAACACTCACTGTGCCAAGTATAGGCAGGATTCCATTTAATCCTCACAAAACTTTGAGTTATTTTTATCCCCATTTCACAAATAAAAAGCAGATTTACAGATACAAAGTAACTTGCCCAAGGTTATACAACTACTAAGTGGCAGTGACAACATTCAAATCCAGTTCCACCGCTCTTCAAACCTTCTGCTCTTTACCCCAATGCTGTATTAATAATTCTCAGATTCTTTTTTTCCTCTCTCGCTCTCTCATTTATGCTTCTGAAAAGTAATAAGGGTATATTATCAGAGGTTTCCTTTTCAGAGTCCAAATATGGTTGACTTTGTCAAGGCCACAGAAACTTTCCAAGTTGGCTAGGTACCAGTTAAAGAAAAATTACTTCCTATAAATAGAAATTCTACTAGGAGAATAACCTCCACTTCTAATTTCCTTCATCAAAAAAAAAAGTTCCAGAGACTACCCAATTTATACCAAAATATGAGTAATCCCATTTGGTAAAAGAACCAATAATCTATACCTCCAAAGGTTACTCCTACTCCCAGAGATTTTTCTAGCATACTTATAACATCTTCATTTGAACACACAATTGTTTTTACACAACACATTCAGGTAACTTTGCAACCAATGTTAGACATGAAGTAGATAGCAAGGACCTTACATTAATCTTTATATACTAGTGAAATAATGCCTGTTCTCAAGAAGCTAATGTCAAATACCTAAATATCTGACATAATATAAAGAGTTAAATAACTTAAGAGGTATGGCTAAAGTGCTGTGAATATTCACAGGGGGGAAGAAAGATTACTTTCAGCTTGGGAAATAAAGAGAGGCTTCAAAGGAAAAATACTTAAGCTAGGCACTGAACGAAAGCCAGAATTTGGAGTAACAGAAATAGGGAGGAGTAAAGAAGACATTTAACGGAGAGAGAAGGGCACAAATAAGGATCCAGTATGGTGCCTGTCATAGGAGACACTGATAAAAAACAAAATTTTAAAAATAGCTAACTGCAATACATGGGAATAAGTACAGCAGTTCTGAAAAACTAACAGAAGCTGATACAACTAAAAGCAGACAGTGGAGAAAGAATAATATTAGATACAATAAAGTAGGGAATATAATATGTCTTTTTTTCTGTTGTTTGTATGTTAGGGTCCCAAAAGTCAGACAGGGTTTAGATGGTGTTGTAGATAATGAAGAGTCAATTAAATGTACAAATTAAAGTATTTTAGGAAGATCAATGTGGTAAAAGATATAAAATAGACTTGATTCTAGAAAATAATATGTTGCAATAACTTGGTTAGAAGATGGGAGTCTAAACTGGCAATGGAATTAAAAAGGAGGAAAATAAAGACCTTTCAAAAATGCAATCAACAAATCTTAAAGGAATGTTAAATATATGAAAGACAGTAGAATCAAAGTCAATTCTAAAGTTCTGAACTAACAGAGAGATGAATTATTAAGCCCTACAATTTGTAAATAACAATCTACTTTGGAGATATATATATATATATGTATGTATATATGATTTTTGATGTCACAATAAAGTTTATTTCAAACCTAACAAAATAAATGTATAATTTCCTCCCATCTCTCGCTACCAGAGAAAGGAGTTTGGCAGAGAGGGAACAAAACAGTACTTTGAGAAACACAAAGGAAATATGGCTTCTGCCTAAACCACATGATTCAAATTGTTTATGGACCCTTTGCTATTATCACAGGCCCTGTTAAGAATCTGAAAAGCGCTATAAAGTTTCACTCAAAAAAAAGGCATCAGAATATATTTTATGTACAGTTCCACTGGCTTCAGGACACCCATTTATGAATCCCAAATTAAGAACCCTTGGTCATACTTTGACTGTAACAACCTATTTCCAGCAGAAAGAAGAAGAATTTTTTTAAAAGAAGAAAAGGAGGAATTACTAAACCCTTAATATATCCTCAATGTAAATTAATTATCCATTTGTTTTCATAACCTAGTTCTGCCTTTATTAATTGTGTGACCTTGGGCAAGTCACTTAACTTCACTTAACTTCTCTAAGCCTGCATTGCTTCATGTCAGATGGAATTATACTTCCTATTTTATAGGGGTTGATATGAGGATTAGAGTAGCCTTCTTATCCCTTGGTTACTCTCAAATTAGCCTGTGTTAATTTGCTACTAATATGAGATCCACAACAGCGTGATCATTCTACATTTGTTCATCAACATCTGCTCAGAGTTTGACACACTGATGATTACCTGTTGACAGTATGAAATAAGCTAATGTGTGTAAAGCACTTATCTGGGTGTCTCAGTAAACATCTATTATTATTATTAATATTATTATTATTATTAGGCTTTGAGGCTAATAAGCAGAATCCTCCTTTTTGAATCCTCATAAAGTTTCCAGTAAAAGGTAATGGAACACTACAAAGCTACATTAATCACGACTGGGGAGAAGGAACAACAAGCTGTGGAGTGCCGAAAGCTTCAAACAGGGTACTCAAGGCCAGCCACAAACTGCGTCTGACATTGTCCTGCACCAGAGACCATCCAAAAGACTGGGAGCCCTGCCCGGCCGGGCGCGGCTCAGCGGTTGAGTGTCGACCTGGGATCCAGGCGACCGGGGTTCGATTCCTGGTCAGGGCACATGCCCGGGTTGCAGGCTCGATCAATGACTCTCTCATCATTGATGTTTCTATCTCTCTTTCTCCCTCTCCTTTCCTCTCCCTGAAATCAATAAAGATATATTTTAAAAAAACACAAAAGACTGGGAGCCCTAGCAGATCTACCTAATACATAGAAACAAACCCAAACAGGCAGCCAAAATGGGGAGACAAAAAAACAATCCCCAAATGAAAGAACAAAAGAATTCTCCAGAAGAAGAGCTAAATGAAATGGAAATAAGCCATTATCAGATATACAGTTCAGAATACTGATCATGAAAAATGCTCAACAGCATGAGAAAAGATATGGAAACTATGAAGGAAATTAAGAATGGCATAGTAGAAATAAAATATACATTGGAAGGAATAAACAGCAGATTAGGGGAAGCTGAGGATCGGATCAGCGAATTAGACGACAGAGTAGAAAAAAATCACTCAATCAGAGAACCAAAAAGAAAAAACAATTAAAAAACAGGAGGACAGTTTAAGGGAGCTATGGAACAACATTAAACATAACAATATTCATATCATAGGAGTACCAGAAGATATAGAAAGTAAGCAAGGGTTAGAGAAGCCTATTTGAAGAAGTAATAGCAGAAAACTTCCCTAACCTGGTGAAGGAAAAAGTCACACAAATTCAGGAGGCAGGGAGTCCCAAGCAAAAAGAACCAAAGAGGCCCACACCCAGACACATCATAATAATCTCTTTAAATTCAGCAGGTTACAACCTTAATTCTCCTCTGCCATTTTAAAGAATACATTTACAGGATCCAGGGATACGACCTGAGTTCGTTTGGGGTGTAATTATTCTGCCTGTCACAGGTCTCTAAAGTCTTTGTGTTATTTCAGGAAAATGGCAAAAATATTGATTAAACTTGGACTTTTACATATTGAATATGCATGTTAAAATGCCTAGGGCTGCCCGGCCGGGCGTGGCTCAGCGGTTGAGCGTTGACCTAGGATCTAGGCGACCAGGGTTCGATTCCCGGTCAGGGCACATGCCCAGGTTGCGGGCTCAATCAATGACTCTCACCATTGATGTTTCTATCTCTCTCTCTCCCTCTCCTTTCCTCTCTCTGAAATCAATAAAGATATATTTAATAATAATAATAATATTGAAACCGTAACTGAAGGAAGATTTCAGTTCTTGCTCACTGGCATGTTATCAGTTTGACTCAAATAGTCATAAAAATTCTCTACCCGTTTGGACATTTCTTACATTGACATCATACTGGACAAAGGCTAAGGAACTGATCCAGATTAAAGAAGACTCAAGAGACATGATACTGATTAGACTTAGTCGGCTGGAGCATCGTCCTGTGCACCAAAGAGTTAAGACTTCGATTCCCAGTCAGGGTACATACCCAGGTTTTGAGTTTGATCCCTAGTCAGGGTACATGCAGGAAGCAACTGATTGATGTTTCTCTCTGACATCTCTCTCTCTCTCTGCCTCTCTCTTTTCCTCGCTAAAATCAATAAAAACATATCCTTCCGTTAGGATTAAAAAATATATTTAAAAAAGAGTAATGCCTGGCCAGCATGGCTCAGTGGCTGAGTGCTGACCTATGAACCAGGAGATCATGGTTCAATTCCTGGTCAGGGTACATGTCCGGGTTATAGGTTCGATCCACAGTAGGGGGCATGCAGGAGGCAGCTGATCAATGTTTCTCTCTCATTGATGTTTCTCTCTCTCTCCCCCTCTCCCTTCCTCTCTCTGAAATCAATAAAAAAATATTTTTTAAAAAAAGAGACATGACAACTAAATGAAATATGGGATCCTGGATCAAGACCAACAACAACAAAAATGCTATAAAAGACATTTTGTCTCAATGTTAAATTTTTTGAATTTGATAATTACATAAGGAGAATAAAAATATCCGTATTCTCAGAAAATGCACTGAAGTTAAGGTTAAGGTCCATTATGTAACATATTTCTGAATAGCTTAATAAAAAAATAAACTGTAATTGGAAAAAAAAAATTTCAGCCACTGAAGTCCATATAGAAGCCTCTCATGAAGTATATTTCAGACCAACAGCCATATAACCCGCTCCCCAGACTCAGCTAGATGCCATGAAAATATAAAATACATACTTCATAAGCAAATAGCTTCAGGGTAATTATTTTAGAGACTCTTTCCAGTCACAATTTGCTTGTATAAGTAGCTAATCTAATTCCAATTCAATTAAAGAGATATTTGACTATGCTCTATTATACTTCCTGGGTACTAGGGCAAACAGCAGGCCAGAAGTTCCCATAGATGGATGAATAAAAACTCAGTTCTTGTCCTCAAAGAGCTCATGGCCAGGAGGGAAACAGATAAATAAATAGTCGCTCTATACTATAGCTGTGACAGAAAAAAGCCTAGCATACCATGAGAGCTCACAGAACATCCAATCTTTTGGGGGGCACTTACAGGGATAAAAAGGGGACCTGGTGAAGATTTTGTCAAATTAAATACTATAAAAATTTGAAATATTGTCCATATTAAATAATGACCTAGATAGGGAAGAGGCAAAAGTACAAATCCTCTAATTGCCAATAAAAGATTACGATCTCCCAATATTTAGTGGGAAAAAATGTCAGTATAGAGATTTTCCAACTTAAATATGGGTTTATATTCCAAAGGTTTGTAAATATGTTGTCAGGAAAACCGAAGCACATTTCCCCCGATTAACAGTATTATGAAATATTGGTAGATTCTCTGGGTAGCTCCACCCCCAAGCCTACTTAGCCATAACATGCTAAAATGCTATTTGTGATGAAATTCAGTTAATAATAATATAGGTTCAGGTGATTAACACAGAAAACTGAATTTGAAGTGATTTTAATATACTTTGAACAGGTTCTTATGCTTAATGAAAAGATGGTTTAATTAAAGGGATAAGCAGTATTCTATGAAACAAATGAGACATGCATGTGATAGGCATTTTATATTATTTAAATTTAATCCTCACAACAACTTGAGCTGTACTTTCTTAATAGGATAAAGATAGAGGGATATAAATATGGAATCACGGAAGAATATAAACAGAGTATAGTTAATTTTTGCATACATAATGTCAATAATCACAGTTTTAAAATCTCACTTCTATGCTCAACAGGTCAATGGCTCTTCCCTTTCATTTACTTCCCTACTAAATTCAGGGCAGACAATTCTAAACTATTGGAAAAAACTGTCATATGTCCACTGTATCTGAGCATCATTCATTAATTCATCAAATGTTTACTGATCTGTGTGCTAACCACTTTGGGGCATGTAACTAAAACACAAAAGGAGCTTACAATTAAATTAGGGAAGACTAAACAAATAGATCACAATCTGCTTGTTAACAGAACAGATAAGGCACCATCAATTGTAAGATGAACGATAATTTTATGTACCTTTTAAGAAAAAAGAGCTACCAATTAAAGTATGATATAACACTTTAATCACTTAGAATTCCTTTTATATTTCCTGAAATATCAATGTACTTACATTGATTCATCATATATCACTTATGGGTACATATAAAAAGGAAAATGAGAGCAAAATAAAATTCTTAAGGTATTTCTAGCCAATTTCTTCATATTGTGAGTCCTACTCTGAATCATTGTGACTAATATAGTCCTCTCTTCTTCACAAGAACATTGGTGATGGAGTGTTTCTTAAAACTAAACACCAGCTCATATGCCAACTTTCCCATTATATAGAGAGCTACCTTACTTCTGACTCTTACTTTAGGTACATTGCTTAACTCATTCTTACAACCATCCCGTTATTAGTGGTTAAAAATGCTCCACTTTTGCCCTGGCCAGGTAGTTCAGTTGGTTAGGGTGTTGTCCCAATATGCCAAGGTTGCAGGTTTGATCCCCGGTCAGGGCACATACAAGAAGCAACCAATGAAAGCATAAATAAGTGAAACAACAAATTGACGTCTGTCTGTCTCTCTCTCTCTCAAATCAATCAATCAATTTTGAAAAGTTAATTTTCTTCCAAGCTGCCAACAACTATTCTGCAAGTTTTGATGCTGGTTTTGGTGTTCAGTCATGCACTGGCAATGAGAAACAAGTTAGGGCTGTTACCTGACAAACAGCAATTGTTAAGATACTATTATTTTAAGTATGAAAAGAAATATATCTTAGAATTTATAAAATACAGTAAATAAGTTTCCATTATATAGCTTTACAACTTAAGTAATGATTCCACATATATATCATCTCTTTCTTCTCAAAAACAACTCTTTAAGGCTAGTATTACTCACATTTTAAGAAAATAAAGTCAAGTTTGCACCAGTTAAATAGAATGTAGTAAAGCCAGGAAGGGAATCCTAGTATGCTGATTTAAAACCTATATTCTATTATAAGACAGTAGAAGTACAGAACTAATAGTATTGATATGGAGTTAGCAAATTATGGTCTATGGGCAAATCTAGTCACAACTTCAGCCTTCTGCTATGGTTTGGAATGACTGGGATTTTCAACATAATCTCTTATTCGGTCTTCAAAATATATTGGTAGTACATGCTTAGGACTGGTTGTCAATACAGGCATTCCTCAGAGATATTGTGGGTTCTGTCCAAGACCACCACAATAAAGCGAATATAGCAATAAAGTGAGTCATAATCTTTTTGCTGGTGGAGGGTCCTGCCTTCAAAACCTTATAAAAAACACAGTATCTGTGAAGTACAATCAAGTGAAACACAATAGAACTAGGTATATCTATACTGCATTTTGAAGAACATCTAAGTGAGATGTATAAATGGACAACTCTTTTAATAGCGCTATGAATTAAAACTTTCTTCTTTAAAAAAAAGTATTTCATAGCATGAAGGAAAAAGTTTTTCCTAACCAACCAGAAGTGTTTTCTCAAATCTGACAGCAAGTAACAGAATAAGGAGGGCTCATTAGGTTTAAAAAAATCCAATTATCCAATTTTGGAGACCCTAAGAAGAAATGTATTTGCTGGCAATAGACTAGCAACAATGGAAAAAATGGACATTTAACTCAGAAGTGCTCAGGTCAAGGGGCTCAAATCTGGCACAAGTGGAAAAGGGAGAAAGTGGAGTGGGGAGGAGGGATCATGTCCTATACCCGTGCTCCAGTGAAAACAGTAGGGAATCTGAAGTCAGAAGATCAGTTTACCCCACTTGCTAATATCAGGACTTGAGGTAGCTGCTGTTAACTGCCTACAATCTTTTCCCACTTTCCAGTCTCTATTCCCTAACAGAATTCCAACCTGTTTTAGTAGTTAGTAGAGTTATCTTGTTATCTTCCCTCAGCCCAAGGGAATTATCAGAATTGGTCTAAAGTAGTAATAGTAATCACATTCCATACTGACAGCAATTGGTCTTAGGATGGACATGTGAACCAGCTCTAGACAATAAGACTTACGTGAAAAATATACTGGGAAGTTTCCCTTTCTAGAGAGAGAGAACAACAACAACAAAAAGAAAAACAAGCTTAGCTAGGAAAAGGTCTTTGCCCCTGTTCCTTCTTTTTTTATTTCGACAGAATAAAGGTAAGATGCAAGTGAAGTTGCCATCCTGCAACCATAAGGTAACAAGGAAGAGAATGAAAAGCCAACATATCTAAAAATGGCAAAAGAAAGGACGCAAAAAGCCTGGGTCCTGAATAATAGTGTGAAATGACTGACTGAATTAACTCTGGAACTTCCTATTAATATCTTTTTGCTTTAAACCACAGTAAGCCAATAAAAGCAAAATAAATTATTTCACATTAATGTAATGTTGCTATTTTGATTTGGGGAGTTTTGTATGTTTATTGTATTTAAATAGTAAATTTGTTGAGTTTTATAATTATATAAGGGTAATATGGGGTTCACTCTTATACATAAAGCATTATCCCTATCCTTGGGATCTGAAATATTTTTCCTTCAAAAGGTATTCATACTATATTTCTTTAAAGAAGACTCAATATCATTAAAATGTTTATTCTAAGTTATTTTACATATTTAATATAGTCCCAATAAAAATACTATCAAGATTTTTTCTGACACTAGTCTAGTTGATTAGAAAGTTTATTTGTAAGAATAAACAAGAAAGAAGAGACAGGAAAATCTTAGAAATGAGAGAGAACCTACCTCTACCATCTACTAAAACATATTAATAATGCCTCTCTAATTAAAAGTGTAGTGGCACATAAAAAAAAGGGGGAAAGAAACTTCATAAACAGACCCAAATCTATGTGGAAATTTGGTATATAATAAAGATGTCATTTTAATCAGTGGAGAAATGGATTATTTTTTTTGAGGTGAAATACATATTGGGAAAAGTATTTTTTATGAATGGTGTTACAACAACTGGACAGCCTGTGGATAAAGATAAAATTGGCTCCATTTCTCACTTTGCACATCGAGATAAATTTAAAATGGATGTAAAAAAAAACACCCTATTGGTCCTGAAAAACAACAAAAAAGCTTTATGAATTCTCTTATAACCTGGGAGAAGGAAATGTATTTATGTGATTCAAAATCCATAATATACACACATCTAAATAAGGTTAGTGAAATTGAGCAAAGATTATGAAAAATTGTTAAAAGAGTTAAGTAATATAAGAGAGTATCAAAGAAACAGGCCCATCTTGAAAATAAGGGATAGAAGGGGGAGTAGAAAAAGATGGTAAGATAAGAAAAAAGCAAGTGAGTACAGGAAAAATAAAGGATCCTTTGAAATTGGTGGAAGTAAAACTTCATAAATCAGGACTGAGGAAAAAGACTAAATCCTAGAGTATTTGCAAAGGAGTAAGCTACACAATTCAAATTAAGTATTGCCAGGATAACAACTATGAATCCAAAAAAACAATGAGTCTCAGAGTCAAGAAACCCATGTCCTAGTGCTTAGCGGCTGGCGCTACCACCAAGCTTCCAGGGTGCCTCATTATAAGGAAGATTTGTTTCAGTTTGTCATTTATTAAGAGAAAATACTGTCCCCTGCCCCTCAGTTTACCTTACAGAATACAGAATTCTGAATCTCAGTTTCCTCAACTGTACAGTGAAATGGTGAGTTGAGATCATTTCAAGAGCTCTCTTCCAGCTTTATGATTGTAGGAGGCAGAGGGTCTATATTATCACTATCATTAGACTTAGAGGAGGCCTGCCTATGTCCCAAAAAGGCAGTTAAAACAAACAGACAAACAAAAAACAGAGGAAAATAAGCCACTTAAGGACCGCATAAAATTCACCAACATATGCTCTTCTCTTCACAATACTACAAAGAAGCATCTTTCTACAGAACTTTATTTTCCAGGATAAGCAGTTAACCTAAATTAAGGAGACCAAACATCATTTAAAGAGAATAATTTACTAATGATCCTACAATCTTCTAATCAGCAGATTTTCCCTTTATATTCTCTCAGTATTTTTCTTCAGTTCTTCATCTTCAGAGAACTTGTTTTGACAAAGTGAGAAGCTGAGTTCTAATTAAACTTATCTGAAGCATATATAGTTATTAAAAAGCTAATATTTTCGCACATTTTTTTTATCGAAGAGTGCTGGTATACTGAAAGATCAAATTTTAGATTAAGATAGGCTACATATCAACAATAAATATTACATTAATTTTATACTCCAGGTTAATTTTCCCAAATAATGTTATGGATCAGTTTCCAGATCCTCCTTATTATTCATGTTACAGTACTACCTTTCTGTCTTCCACAGCTAAAACAATTTTCATTTTACCTTAAATGTAGCCTTCTACCACCTTTCTGTTGTATGTCAACTGACCTATCTGTCAAGGTTCTCTCATTTTTCTACTGTATATCATAGTCAGGTCTCCAATTCTTAATTTCCTTCCCTGGTTTTCCCAACCATTCTCACCACCTCCTATTGTCTTAATTTATAGGATTCTCCTTTCTCTTCACTGCTAGGACCTACTTTCACAGTACTCCATCTCCTATCCTCATCTCCTTTTGATCAGTTTTTGTACATATTACTACTTTAGAACCTAAGGTTTCTGTTCTCTAGTCCTTATTCCAAGAATATCTACAAATCCACCTCTGGATTCCTGAACACACACTCTTGACTACCTTATACCTAAGTATTCTTCCTGCTCTTTTTCTCTTTACAGTCACTAGTCTCCAGGATCCTGTTTGATACTACAAACACCCCTCAAAACCAACTGCCTATTCGATTCTCTCTGCTTTCCCTCAACTAACACTCCCATGTTCAACTCATTATGCCCTCTCTCTTACACCTAAGTATACCCTAACCTGACGGAAGCCATTCAACAACCTAAAATTCCAAAAGTCTTCTCTCTTCAACACAGCTCCTTTCTTCCAAGTAAATGGTTTCCCTGAAACATTTTAAGTAGCTACCTTCAATGCTTCATTAATTCTGAGTTTTATCAAACCAGTACTTATCTTCGATCAGACCTATTCGCCAGGCAAAACTCAGCTGCCCAAATCTTCCTCTTTAAGCTTCCCAAACCTTACCTCTGCAGCACTTCCACTCACTAAACCCTATGCCTAGTCATTTCTCAATTTCTAGGGCCCAATGGTTGTTCTCTAAGCTCCTCAGTCCTCTCCCTCCTCACACCTCCCCTTACTCCCTACCCTCAATTCTCATTACATTCCTATTACCCTTAACAGTCAGTCTTCTTGGCTACCTACTCCATCTTTCCTTACGCCTCTTCCCCAAGCTTTCTCAGTTCTCCTAGTCCCCCCACCCCCAACTCTCTGAATCTGCCTCTTACATCTCTAAGAACTCTAGAACCTTCTGCTCCCATTTCCTTCTCTAACCCTCCTTCAGGTATTCTCTAGTTCTCTCAGCTTTTCTAATACTTACTTCTCACTGACTTCCTACTCCTAAATCTTTACCTAGTTGCTTCCCCTAATTCCTCTCAACTTTCCTCAGTCATTCCCCATTTCCCTCAACCCTCCCCGGCAGCTTTCAACCCACCTTTGTCATCACTCTACTCCCTTTTTTCAAATCGCCTCCATCCCTTCTTTTGTAGGCGCTTCTTAAATCTTTTAAGTTACCCTCTTGGCTTCCTCAATCTTTGCCTTATTCCTTTCTCCCTTCGATACTATTTGTCTTTCAATTTCCATTAACTAGAGCCCAAATTTGCCGTCTACTCCATCTAAACGTCTCCAGGCCGCCGCCAACATTCTCTCCTCTCCTTAGCCTCCCTTGCCGCGCAGCTCTAAACGCCCGGAGACACCATTCTCCAATGGCCAAGGCCTGGCCTCTAGGAAGAAGGGGTCCGGGTTACGTACCCCATTCGCATCTTGGCTCCGCTCTGGTTGCCCCCGTTGCTGGGTAGAGGGGGGCGAGAGGGCAGACGGCCGAGGTGCATGCTCTTCTCGAGGGCCGACATGAAGGGGACGCCGCAGGTAGTCAAACAGGAGCCAAAGCTTCGTCCCAGGTTAAGTGCGACCCAACCGGTCACAGCTCGCTCCTTTAGCGTAGCCCAGTTGCCTTTGGACAGCACCCAGCCAACCGCAGCACCACCCACCGACCACCGGCTCTGTAAACTCCACCCACTCTCCTCAGGCGGCACCACCGGAAGTGCGCAACAGGAAGCTTCCTTCCACAAAGGAAGCTGGGTAACGAAGTCTGCGGACCCCTCAAACCCCAAGGGGAGAGCTCGGCAGCCGTCGCCGGAAAGAGAAGCGCTCCTGGTGGCAATGCACCCTGGGCAATGGAGTCCTCAAAGGACTTATCCCTTTGCGCTTGCGCAGCTGGAGGCGACAGCGTCCAACCCCACAGAGGTAGTGTAGCAAAGCATCGTGGGTGTTGCAGTCTATTGGCGGTAAGGAGTCTTGGCGCCTTCCCTTCTCACGGCTGCCCAGACTGTTGGGGAAAAGCGGCTTCTTCCTGTCTCCCAGGCTGCCCAGCGGCGCCGGTTGCCGGGGAACACTGGCGCGGTGGGAAGAGATGGCGGGACGCTACGGCTTAGGTGCTGGGGCCGGAGTTGAGTTGGTGAAGAAAAGTGCGGCCTCATCATGAAACAACGGAAAAGCCAGGGGCCTGGGGGCAGCCGTGGCCGCAAGAAAGGAGGTAACCTGAGCTACCGAAGGTTGAGGAAAGCGTAAGAGGGCGGAGTTAGGGGACCAAGGTGTAAGGAATTCTAGGGAGACCCGCACACCTGCCTGTTAAAAAAAATGGAGAAGAAAATGGATTGAGGAGGGAGGGTAACCAGGGAATCGAGTTAAAAGAGAATGGGAAGGAAATAGGGGCTGGAGTGGGAGGACGGGGGACGCGGCAAACGGGGCGAGTAAAGGGTGAAATGAGGGCTAAAGGGTACAGGTGGGACCCGTCTACATTCTACAGATTTTTTTTTTACTTTTTGGAAATTGAGATATAATTGACATAACATGTTTCAGGTGTACAACGTAATGATTGGATATTTGTATATATTGCAAAATGATCACCGTAATAACTATTTAGCATCCATCACCATACAAAGTTACAAAATTTTTTTTCTTGTGATGAGAACTCAAGATCTACTCTTTTAGCAACTTTCAAATACACAACACACTATTAACTATAGTCACCGCGGTGCACATTACACCCCCATGATTTGAGAGGGTTTTTATAGAACAACGTTAAGCCTGTGTGAGGGTGTACGTTTGGAGGTCCATATAGGACGGCAGAAACACAAGTTGGAGAGGGGAGTATGTTAATAATCCTAATAGGCAAGGGTCATGCTTTATACATTACTGAATCCCCAAGAACTAGCAGAGTAGGATTCAGTAAATGTTAGTTGAATGAGAAACATGAGACAATCATAAAGCATGAGGGGCTACAGACAGGAGTTGGGAAAGACAGTTGTGGAGGAGAGGAAGAAGGAGTAGGGAGTTACACCATGTGGTAGGTAGGGTTGAAGTGGGGGTGAGGGCATTAGGCTCTGTGAAGGATTTGAGAGGATGGAAGTGTGTTGCAAGAGGCTATCAGGTTAATGTACTCAAGGAGACACAAGCTCACCAAGAGAGTAGGAGAATGTTAGCTGCAGAGAGAACAGTCACCCTGAGAACCCAGACCAGATCAAGAAACTGGAAATTGAATCTCTACAGGGCTGCCCCGGGGAGGGGGGGGGGATCAGGTGACTGCCTTTTTACATTACACACAAAGAGATAATAGGAATAGTGATAGTATATTAAGCCACTGGGGTGAGGACTGAAGCTACAGCCTGGAAATGAATCTTATCTAAACTGTTTAAAGATATTTAAGACAATTTTGAGGCATTGCCTTTCCTGCCAGGAATGATGGGAGGATATGAGACAGAAGCATGGAAGTGGTCAGTTTTGCTGCTCCGTGTGTCAAACCAGTCAAACATATTTGGTTGATAGGAAAATCAAAATAGAAATAAGAATTCCCTAGTCACTATACCATATGCAGTAATGTTCATATACACACCTGTGTATAATTTTTATATTGAAACTAGTTAACCATAAAGATTATGGTCGATCTTTTCTCCACTATAGAGAGCAGAGAGGGTGTTCACTTCAAAAATCCAAAGAATTATTTATATAGATTCCTGACCTGATAGACTCCAGTGTATTTTCTTCTTGTGAGGCCTGATCACCCCCCAAAGGAAAAGTCAGAGTAGTAGAAAAGTGTGTGTAATGTAGGAATGGTTTCTTAAATCTCTGTCTTTTTGGGGGGGCGGGCAGAGTCACTGATTGGCTGCCTACTGCACATCCCCCTAGGGGAATTGAGCCTATAACCCTGCATGTGCCCTGAACTGGAATTGAACCAGGACCTCCTGGTTCATGGGTTGATGCTCAGCCACTGAGCCACGCTGGCCGGGCTTAAATCTCTCAGTCTTGGTTAGAAGATATATTAAAGGAAAGTTTTCTAGAAAGCTATGATTGATTACCTCATTTACATTTTGTTATCTGTCTGAAAGCCAGTAAATATTATGAACCCAGCATTGTGCTAAAAAATAGTGTAGAATCTGAAGATAACCTCTGTCCTCATTAACTATGATATTGGCAGGAAGGAAAAGAGAGACAATTTAAGGTGGTCTTTATTGAAATGCTGAGTTGTATGGTATAGACTTAATCATTTGAGAACTGAGTGAAGGGAGTTGTTGCTGTTTTATATTTAGTGATGGTTTTAAAGTAAGAGAATTAGGTAAAGATAACATCTTAAGAATTGTGGACTTTGCAATAATCAAAACAACAGTACTTGGAAGAAAAATTTTAACTACTGAAATTTGAAAAGCCTATCTACCATATCATTGTATTTGTATTTTACAGATATCTTTCAGTTAAAGAGGAGTTTGTATTAGCATGTCTTAAGTTGGGTGTTCTTTACTTATAATAACCTGAATCAAACCCTAAATACTAATTTGTTACCAAGGTGGCTTAAGTGACCAGATAGGTTATTCCATGGTCTGGTTTGCTAGTTACTTCTCCTCTATTAGGATAAGTAGGATAAGCCTGCTCTCTGTAGAGCCTAAATTTTTTGTGTGTTTTTATTCAAAAAGCAGATTATATGTTTTCTGTAGTTAGTCTAAATTTTTACTTAGTGTTCTTTAATTCCTCCACAGGTTTGAGTGACATTCCTCCATCTACAAGCCTACCACCTTTAGTTGAAGGCCAGCTACGCTGCTTTCTGAAACTTACTGTTAATAAAGTCATATGGAAGGTTGCAAAGCCTCCCTCTTGTGTACTTGTCCGAGTAAGATGGTGGGGAGAAACATCAGATGGAACCCTCTTTTGTCCCAGGGACACATTGCAGACTGAACCAAAAGCTGTGAGAACAACTACACGTTATGCTATTCGCTGTGGCCCAAAGCAGTTTACCTCTTACCTAACAGGTATGCTTTTGTCTTATCATTTCATCTACTGGCCTAATAAGCATGGAGTGATATTGATAGTAATAGGTGTCATTATGTACCTAGCATCTATGGCATTGAATTATTGAGGACTCAGAGGGGTTTTATGATAGTCATCAGTTATTGAGCATATATTCTGCGTTAGCAATTGATACATGTTATTTCTAATCCTTAACCCTACAAGATAGATATTTTCTCTGTTTTATAGACAGTGAAACTGAGGTTCAGAGATGAAATCAATACTCTGTAAGGTTACATAGTTGATAATGGCAAAACTAGGATTTGAACCCATTCTGTCCAACATCAAAACTCATGATTTTTACCAAATCATTCTTCTTTAATTGTAGTCTTTGCTCTGGGACTTAAAGAGGATATAGATATGAAATTTACTACCAGTACAAGATAATACATGCTAAATGCCAGATGAATGGTGTAGTGAGTTAGTACTACAGGTTTATAAAGAAGGGAAGGATCCGTCTGTAAGAATCCAGGAGCCAAAATTTCTTTGTTTCTATTCAAGTAAAGCATTCTAAATGTACTGTATTATTTTTCAATATAGCTTTCACATAAACATATTTTGGTTTGTGGGGTTATTTATCAAATCAGTCCAGTTCAAGTCAGTAAAAATTAAGCATTTATCATATAAACATTGTTGGGCTAAGAATACTGGAAAGCCAAAGGTGAATTAAAGATTAACATGACATTATGAAGCTTACATTCTATCAAGAAAAAAATGTTGAAAACATCAAAATGTAAAGAACAGAAAATTCAGTAATTCAAAATACAGAGAGAGAGTACTTAGCATGTGCTACACATTGTGCTGGGCACTGTGGGATTACAAAAGTGAATAAAAATTTAATCAGAATGGTATCTAATTCTAACTAAATTCACAGAGAAGCTTAGTTATAATAGTAGGTAGAAAGTGATAAGTGCTATTAAAGGATACCCATAGATACTCGGGTGCTGTAGACCTAAAATTTCAATCCTCAGTAGTATTTTTATATAATTTTAACAAGTGAAGAGTGATTAGAAATTCTTAAGTAAGAAAGAAGATATCTGTTAATATGATCATTAACAAGTCAGACATTTATTTGAGCATCCTGTGATAAAATAATGCATTAGACTTGGCATCTGAACTTTAGGGTGGTGTTATTGACTGTGGGATTTGGGGAAAGTCCCTTCCCATTTTTCACCCCCTTTTTCCTCGTCTGTGAAATAGGATCAAATAGCTGCCCTTTCTATGAAGAAACAGCCTGGTTGATTGAGAAGCTTTGAAGTCAGACAATCTTGAATTTGAATTCTGGCTTCAGGATTGGATGCTAGGTGATGCTGGGAGGTTCCTTAAGATCTTGGAGCCTCAGTTTCCTATTAGTTAAATGGGGATAATAGCAGCACTTTTACCTAGCAGAAATTATTGTGAAGATTAAATGAAAAAAATCTTGTGGTATTATTGTTCCAGTACCTGGCACATTGTAGATGTAAGTCTTAGAAAAATATAATGTCTTAAGTACAGCATAGGGAATATAATCAATAACATTGTAATAACTATATACAGTGGCAGGTGGGTACCACTTTGTAAAGAATATGATTGTCTAACCACTATCTCTATACAGTATACCTGAAACTCATACAAAATAATATTAAATGTAAACTGTAATTGAGAAATAGATTTTTTGAAAAAATACCCTACCAACAAACACCAGGAAGGTTAAAAAAAAAACACCCAGAATTAATCTGAGTAGAAATCCAGAACCACAGGAAATTTGTATTTTGTAGTCACTTGCTATTCTTGTTTATTTACTCCTTGAGCAAACTAGCTGCTGGAAAAAATAAAAATGAATACAAGTTTTATTTTCTAAAAAGTGTGTGTGTGTGTGTGTGTGTGTGTGTGTATGTATGCATACATATATGAAGTCTTGAGCACTGTGGGGGATACAGAGATTGTAGATGTAGTTTCTGATCAAAAGGACCTTAAAGATCTTTTGAAAAGAACAAAACTGACATATATGAAACAGAAGTGAGCAGTGCCAGATAGTGTGTAATTAAATGCCTGATTACTTGGTGCATACAGTGAGTTCTATATGAATATTCTAGGAAATTACTAAGGGCTAAACTTATCATAAGTTAACAGGAAATCAGAATCCTACTACTGTTCTACACTAACTTGCTGCTTGACTTTGAGCAAGCCATTTCGTCTTACTGGATCTTAATTTTTCCATTAGTAAATGGAAGGGGTTAACCACCAAATAGGTCAGTACTCAAATTTTATGATTCTAGTTAGGAAAGAAGCCTTGAAGAATATCACATTTGAATAGGAGACAGATGAGGTGAACCTTGTAAGTGATGGCCCAACTGGGAACATAAGTGTATGTTTATTACAAAATGAAGGCACAGCATTGGTTCACATGAGTATGTGTTCTAATTGAAAACTTGGGAAAAGTCTATTTCTTAAGCTGTATAGTATTTGCTTTATTATTATTTTATGTACTCTTTTGTATGCATAGCTCATTTAAAAGAAAATAAAATGCATAAAGTAAACCAATGAATATATTGTCTCATATTAGCATAAAACATGAATAGATCCAGGTTGGAAAGAGGGAGGCAATAAATCAGAGACTATATTAATTCCTCAGATAAAAATATAGGAACAAATGAAAATGTATAGCATTTTGTAGTTCATAAAATATGTTCAAGTCTATCATCTTATTTGATGTTTAAATTGACCCTGTGAAGTAGGTAGGGTTGTTTGTTTTATTCATTTCTGTGTGTGTGTGTGTGTGTGAATCCTCACCCGAGGATATTTTTTCCATTGATTTTTAGCGAGAGTGGAAGGGAAGGAGGGAGTGGGAGAGAGACAGAGGAGAGAGAAACATCAAGGTGAGAGAAACACATCTTCCTGGCCGGGCGTGGCTCAGCGGTTGAGCATCAACCTAGGATCCAGGAGATCAGGGTTCGATTCCCGGTCAGGGCACATGCCCGGGTTGTGGGCTGCAGCTGATCAATGACTCTCTCATCATTGATGTTTCCATCTCTCTCTCCCTCTCCTTTCCTCTCTCTGAAATCAATAAAGATATATTTTAAAAAAAAAAAAAAAACAAAGAAAGAAACACATCAATTGGTTGCCTCTGGCACACGCCCCAACCAGGGCCTGGGAATGAACCTGCAACCCAGTTATGTGCCCTTGACTGGGAATCGAATCCAAGACCCTTCGGTGCACGGGCCGATGCTCTACTACTAAGCCATACCAGCCAGGACTATTTTATTCATTTATTTATATCTGTTTTATCTTATTCCTAACAGAAGTTAGGGCTATCACAAAAACATGGTAAACAGAAGGGGTTTTGGTTTGGTTTTGGTTTTAATTAGTAAAAAAAGTTTTTACTTTTTAAATCTTTAAGAACTTTTTGTTTAAGGAAAGGGAAAATACAGTAGGAGAAACGAGAGAAAGCCACTGAAAGTATATTATCATGCATGTTGTGCGGCCATGTGTATTCACAACAATGGGTATTAGCGTCACTTTCTAGGTGAATTTGAGTTTCAGAGTTAGAAATGACTTACCCAAGATCACCCTTACACCAACCCTAATAATTTCAGGGATGCCCTGAATCTAAGATCATTAATGTTTCTGCTATGCCATATTGCCTCAGGAAATAGAGGGATTATAGGATTCTGAGATATGCCTCATACTCTCTTCTGACATCTTTCCTCCCTTACCCTTTATCTCTCTGGGAAATAGCAGCCCTGAAAATGTTTAGAGCATGTGAAGATTAGAGTAGAAACTGAGAAAATTACAGTAATTCACTGAGTCTTATCACTTGATTACTTGATTTTTGCCTCTCTTTAATCAGATAGGATTCAGTTAGTAGGACTATAAAAAAAAATGGCCGGGTGGGAAGAATGCTGAACAATAAGGATTCTAATTCCACAGAATGTCTTATATACCTCAATCCCCCTTTTCTTTCTCTGAACCTTTTCTGCATATGGAGTCTCTGATTCTTTCATGTATGCGGGGTTCCTATACATGTGTGTATAGTAAATTTAAGTTTTTTCTCCCTAGAAGTAATGAATAATGAAACAGCATGGTATAGTGTACTTTATATTTAGGTCGAACTGAGTGTTAGCCCATTTTTGTGACTTTACAGCTAGGTGAATTTAGGAGTGTTACATGACTTCTCTGAGCCTGTGTTATTCTCAAACGGGGATAGAAACAAGTGTATCATAAATTTTTTAAGATAATTAATGAGACATGGAATAGCTTGGCTGTTAGTAAATAGCCAAAAAATGTTTGTACACTTCTCTTATTCTGCATATGCACATCATTTTATAGTCTACAAAGTACTTTTACATTTATTAGCTCATGATTTTCAGATAGCTTCCATGGGTAGGTAAGACAGGGACAGTGATATATTAGGTAATTTGCCTAAAGTCATATAACAGTCATTAAGCATCTACCATGTGAGAGGACAATGTATGTTTTACTTGCAACACCCCTATTTCTCCTATAGCCATGCTGTAAGTATTATGATGCCTGTTTTACAGACAACTGGCTTACACAGAAGTAGTTTGTGAATATTGGCGCCATGGCACAATCACAGGTCTTCTAATTATAAGTCCTATGTTCTTTTCACTACAGTATTGAATAGTGAAAATGAACCATTTTCTCGATTTTGGTAAGAAAATATTCAGAAGTTATACTGTCCTGAAAGAATCTTAGATTCCATATGAATGCATTATATATTTCTCCTGCTGTAAATTACAACCATGAAGGTATTAAGTTTGAGCAACTAATTGAAGAATACAGTTAAGGAGTTTATTTCCATTCCCGTTAGTTCCAAATGCTCTCAGTATTTCAGAACTCTAGATGCAATCAAGGAGCAAGCAATTAGATACTCCTGGGAGGCAGGGACTAATTTGCATCTATACAAGAAAAGCCCTTTGTCCAATTCAAAACTAGAAATAGAATAAAAGAACTAAGAATTACTGCTTTTATGTTTCAAAAGCAAAGCCTGAGTTCTTGCCAAATATGTTAAAAATACTCTTTTTAAGGTATTTTTCTTATCAAATACTTGATATGCTAAATATTTTTATTCAGTGTAATTATTTTTTCTCCATGCAAGGTATTTTGTTGTTGTTATTCTCTAAAACTTTATTGTTCTGTTCATCATGGGTTCACTCCCCCACCCGTACCCCCACAGAATGATATGGTAAGTGCATAGTTTATTTGAAAATAAAATGATTTTTTTACATAAAAAAGTTTTCTAATGTATACCCCTCTGTCTATTTCGAAAAATAAAAGTAAATGAAAACTATCTACATATATTATAATTGTTTTTGATTAGATATGGCTGTGCTGGTGCTGGAAGTAATCACCAAACTTGATCATCTTCCAATTGGTAGAGTTCAGATCAGTGGATTAGCCAAGCTTTCTCCAACCCATCACATCAATGGATTTTTCAGCATTATTTCACCAACATCTAAGAAACTTGGAGAACTCCAGGTAAAAATATTTTAATTCTTTGTTGCATAGAGTAAAACTTTTTGGGCACAAATGTAGTTGAGTCTGTTTATGGAATGGATTGTTACATGACTCCCGTTTACCATGCTAATTCCCACTTCATGCCCTTTGTTCATGTTTTTACCCAAAGACTGTAAAATACCTTTGTTTCCCACTTATTCAAATCCTCTTAGTGACTTCATGAGATTCCAAGTACATGTGTGCTAGATGCTTGATATTTTTCCTATTGCTAGATATTCAAATTCACTAATCTTTTCTTGTACACGTCTAATCTGTTCTTAATCCCATCAATGAGATTTTCATTTCAGGTACTGTTTTTCATCTCTTTAAAAGTTACTTTTTTTTTTTAAGTTTATCTCTTTTTAAAAATAATTTTTATTTTTCAATTACAATTGATATACAATATTAAATTAGTTTCAGGTGTACAATTCAGTGATTAGACATTTATATAACTTAGGAAATGATCATTCCAATAACACATTTCATTTTTCAAATGTACAATTTATTTTTCTGTTAACATTCATATTTTCTTTTACAACCTTGAGCATTAGGAACATCTATGTAATAACTGCTTCAAGATCTGTATACCACTTTTACTATCTCTGTCATTTGGAGGTGGTTTCAATTGATTTTAATGTTCTTGAGATTATAGGACTCTTTCTGCTTCTTGTAATTTTTGATTGCATATTGGACATTGTGCATTTTACATGTTCTATACTTGATTTTTTTTTCCCTTTAAGGCGTATTGGACTCTGGCAAGTAGTTGAGTTATGTCCCAGTATTAACTATATCAGTTTCCATATTGAAAAAGCCTACTGAGGTCCTGATTCGTATAAACAGTTGTAACAAATTAGAAATAATCAGGGAAATTGGAATGTTGACTTCATTTTTTCAAATATTAAAAAATGTATCATTAATGTTTTAGATGTGCTACTGGTAATATGTTTATGTTCTAGAGTGGGGAAAAAATTCTTATATTACTAATGTATTTACAGAGGAAATGGTATGATATCTAGGACTTGTGTCACAATATTCCAGTGGTATAAATGAAATGTGATTAGTCATGTGTTGATTAGTTGTTGAAAGTGAATAATGAGTGCCTGGGTTCATTATACCATTTATTTCTAATTTTGTGTTTTTAATTTTTCATAATAAAAACCTTAGAAACATTTTTTCATATTAAATTTTTTTTAGAAAGTTCCCTTTGAGTATAACACAATGGATGAAAACTAACTTACACCAAGATACAGCATTGTGACATTTCAGAACATTAAAAACAAAGACAATTCTATAAGCTTCCAGAGAAAAGAGGAAATAGTCACATACAAAGAACTGGGAAGGAGTGTGGCTTCAGGCTTCTGAGTAGAAACATTAGGAGCCAGAAGACAATTCAATAATGCCTTCAGAATATTGAATAAAAATAGCCTAGTTTTCTGTCTCTAGTGCTGTCTATGTAGTGTAAGGGTAGAATAAACATGTTTTTGTATATGCAAGTTCTCAAAATTTGTACCTATATCCACAACCTTTCTGACAAAGCAGCTGAAGGATTTTCTCCACCAAAATGAGGAAGTAAATTTAAAAAGACAAGATGTGATATTGGAAACAATAGATCCAACACAGGAGAGAGGGGAAGGGAGATCCCAGGATGGCAGCTCTACACCAGGCCCAACTGGCAGGCAGATAGACTTGGAATATGTCCTAAGCCTTTGGTAGACATTTCTTTAAAAAAAAAAAAAAAAAAGTTATGGAACACCTGATGTGTCTGAAAATATTAAAAGATATTTAGACAACTAGCAGTGAGTTTAGAATTAAATTATTAATAAAGACAATAAAAACTAAGCAAATGAGGGAACAAGGCAGTTGCCATTGTAGATAAAAGTTGTTCAGGAAAGGAAAGGTAATCAGTATATCTCATGGTTCAGCTTTAAATACACTACCTACTCATACAGAAATTTTGGTTAGATCAATAATGAATGTTTACAGTATAACTATATGAGCAGGTCCAGAGGATGGGGAGGTAGAAGGATGTGGTATGGAGCTAAATATTTATCTTCCTTATTAGGAAGTCAAAAGATAGCGCTGAAAAACTGTGAGGGGGAAGGGAGTCCCATTGTATACTAATATAAACATTATTTGGAACTATAGAGGTAAAGTAAATACCACAAGAATTAGGTACAAGAGTTAAAAGTGGTTACCTCTGGGAAAAGAGAAATATGGGGGAAGTCTATGTGAGGGACTTGTTTTTTGTACAAGCTTGTAAAACTAACTCTTCAAATTATGTAAATTTATAATACTAATTTTAAAATAACTTTAAAAACATGCATTGAATGGTGGACTTCTTGTCATACCACTGCTTTGCTGTCCCCAAGAACAGTATTGAATTCACTAAGTATGGAATCCTTCCTAATGAGTGTAAATGAAACCAATGGGGAACCGATAGACTGGAAGGAATAGAGGTGGCTTTAGAGTGTTTCTGTGAAGAGCACATTTAGTCATATCTCAAAGAAAACAGTTACCAAAGGGAAACTGAGATTATGGAGTTAGAACAGTTTTAAATGATAACAAGGGCTTTAGTGGCTAGAGGGAGGGAGTTCAGAGTAGATTGATAATAAAGATTATTAGAACCAAACTGAGAGAAAAAGCTTTGTTGTATTCTGTTGGTGTAGATCAGATGTCAGAAATAACTATTGAGTCAAGCAGGTTGGCTGTAAGAAAAATCCACTGCCAAAAATATAATAGCCATTTAAAGATACCGAACTTTTATTATTATATAAGCATGTAGCATAATGCACACATATATATGTTATTTTTTACATTAAAATTGGAAAACAAGAATACTTAATTATAAATCCTTTTCTTTTGAAATAAACTTCTTTGATTTGGCTAGAAACTTGATACTCTTACTTCTATACTAAGCATTTGATGGGCATTACAAGCATTCATTTTTAAACCATTTAATTAAGAGCAGATTTAGAACCAAGATGGTGGCAGAGTAGGTGGATATTACACACACCTCCTCCCAGGACCAAACTGGAATTACAACTAAAATATAGAACAATCACCCTGAATAACCAACTGAAGAGAAGTCTTATAACCAAGGATTTACATAAGCCACATCAAGACTGGTAGGAAGAGCAGAGATGCAAAAAGGGCTGGCCCCCCTCCCACAGACTGAGATTCTGGAGGGATGTCTTAGTTGCAAAGGTTTCCTCTGAGAAGTATCTGATCTCAACCCCAAGCCAGGCTCCCCAGCCCAGAGCACCAGAGCCCCAGAGCCAGGAAGAGGCACTCACATAATATCTAGCTGTGAAAATCAGTGGGGATTCAGTTTGCCAGGGAGACACTAAGTCTGTTAGAGACACAGGCACACTCTTAAATGGCCAACACACAAAATCTCCTTTGCAGCCACTCACCCTGGGTTTTGGCGGAGGGAGGGCGGAGCAGACTAGAGCTGCCTGAGGAGAGACTGAGGTTTGTGACCCTGGGGAGAGGGCTGAAGGGACAGCCACCAGAATTCCAGAGCTGAGTTCTACCACACCGCAGATGCCATCTTTCTTAGGTGGAGCACTCCCCTCCCTAGGCACCAACCTGGAGGAATGCAATAAACCCACCCTTCGTACTCCCTGTCACACTACCCTGTGGAGCTTGTGCCTTGTTGAGGAGTCAGCTGCCTCGGCCAGGGTATAGAGGTCTGGGTAGACTAAGAAGGTATCAGTGACTGAATTGTGTGGCTGTGAAGCAGGGGCCATTCCCACACTCTCCTGTAAACCTGACTGGTGCCTTCTCCTCACGGGAGATCCCCTAGCCTCAATCTTCCAGTTCCAGGTAGCCCCACCCTCCCCAACTCCCTGTAGCCCTGCCTTGCTGATTTCAGGTTCTGGGTAGAATCAGGGACAGACTGAGTTGTGTGGCTCTAGGTTGGGGGCCATTTTTTCCTCACACCCACAACCTAAGCAGAGCTCTCCTTTCACAAGGCCAAATCTTCCTCATTTTCTCCCTAATAAAACCTGCTGGCCTCGCCCTGACAAATCCCTGAAACCCCACCACAAAGATGTGCGAGCACCCACCCCATGGCAGCTAGACTTGGTATATACTCTTGGTATTTGCTGGGTGGCCACAGACCCAGCACTGGCACCAAGTATTGATCTGGTGAACCCCACTCACCCCTACCTGGTGACTCACTAAGAACCAGCCCCATGCAACTCAAGTACTGCTAAAGTCTCTTTCAGTGGCTGAGCCTAACAGGCAGGTGGAGGCAGATCTCAGGGTGCTTTAAGACTTCTACGGACCTGCTTCTGGCCCGGTCCTGGTAAAAGCCAGCCTTGATGAGCAGCTTGGTCCTTACCATGCACACCCAGGCCCAGCAGAGACAGCTACAAACAGTGGATCACTTTAGCTACAAACAGGTTGCCCAGAGCCAGTCACAGGCTGCAAATGCTATTGGCCTACACCAGAGTCCCTCTCAAGAGGACCCAAACCAACACACCCAGAGGCCAACTTTAGACAACATCAGAGCAGGGTCCAATTAGCTTCACAAGAGGCCTATCCAAAGGGAGATCTCAGTAGGCACCAGACCCTGATGAGATGAATTCCACTTCGTGTGGTCAACACCTGCATAGCAGCTGGTACACTGTGGTCAGGGCTGATCCTCACAGTCAGCTAGCCTGAGGATTGACCTCCAAACAAATGAGACAATAACAATCAAGACGCAATTACAACAGGATGGCCCACATAATCCACACAGGGAACATTCCTAGAGCACCCAGCTCAGGTGATCAAGGAGACTGTATACTACATAAGGCCACCCTATCATGACTGGGACTATAGCAGATCTACCTAATACATAGAAACAAACACAAAGAGGCAACCAAAATGGGAAGACAAACATATCCCAAATAAAAAAACAAGAAATCTCCAGAAAATGAACTAAATGAAATGGAGGCATGAGGGATTTCAGAGGGAAGGTTGGGGTGGGGGAGTGGGTGGGGAGAGATTAATCAAAGAGCTCATATGCTTGTATGCATAACCCATGAACACTGACATTGGTATGGGAAAGGCCTTGGGGGGTGAGGGGGATCAGTGGGAGGAAAAAGGGGACATCTGTAATAATTTCAACAATAAAGATAAATTTAAAAAAAGAAAATGGAGGCAAACAATCTACCAGACACAGAGTTCAAAGTAATGGTTATAAGGGCTCAATAGCATGAAAAGGGAACCCTCGTGCACAGTTGGTAGGAATGTAGATTGGTGCAGGCACTGTGGGAAGCTCTATGGAGTCACCTCAAAAATTTAAAAATGGAACTGCCTTATGACCCAGCAGTTTCACTTCTGGGAATATATCCAAAGAAAACCAAAACATCAATTCGGAAGAATATATGTAACCTTGTGTTCATTGCAGTGTTATTTACAATAGCCAAGATTTGAAAGCAACCCAAGTGCCCATCAGTAGATGAGTGGATAAAAAAGCTGTGGTACATTTACACAATAGAATACTACTCAGCTGTAAAAAAATAAATCTTACCTTTCGCCAAAGCATGGATGGACCTGTAGAATATTGTGCTAAGTGAAATAAGCCAGTCAAAGAAAGACAAGTACCATATGATTTCACCTATACGTGGAATCTAATGAACAAAATAAACTAACAAACAAAATAGAAACACTCATAAATACAGAGAACAGATTGACAGCTGTCAGAGGGGAGAAGTGTTGAGGAACTGGGTGAAAAAGGTGAAGGGATTAAGCAAAGGGGGGAAAAAACAACTCAGAGACAACAGTATGGTGATTACCAGAGGAGAAGGGAGTTGGGGGCAGGTAGAAGAAAGTAAAGGGGTGTTCATGGTGATGGAAGGAGACTTGACTTTGGGTAGTAAACACAATACAATATACAGATGATGTATTATAGAATTGTACACCTGAAACCTATATAATTTTATTAACCAGTGTCACCCCAATAAGTTCAATATAATTTTTTAAAGAGTAGATTTAGTTTTTATTCAGTTTCATAACAAGATAACCATTTGCAGACATAGGTATTTCCAGAGAAAGTTGAATCTTGGCAAGATAGTTTTTGATAGGGTATTAGCCCTACAATATTTGTAAAATTTATTATTTTCAAACATATTTAATTCTAAATATTGTACTGCACTGCATTAACCACCAGATGTTATGCTTTTAGTGTAAGTTAAGAAAGGTGAATTGAACAGTGGTGTTTTTATAAGGTTTGAAATAAAAAAACTCTTTTTGGGATATCAGTCTTTAGCTCTACAATTTTAGGAATGTATTTCAAGCTGCCACTTTCATTTCTGGAAATTCTATTTCAGCATAGGAAAATAGACCAGATTGTTCCTTGCCAAAGAAATTTCCCAAAGATACAATCATCAGGGAATGAATAAATTGAGTCACATATGGTTTCTTGTGGAATACACTTGCAGATAAGTCATTGAATTGTTTATGTAACCTGTAATTTCAATTAAAATGGCCCTGTATTTGAACCATACCTGCTAATGGTCTGAGGCTGAGATTTCTTCTTGGAAAACATAAACCAGGAGACTTCTTTTAACTCAAGCTCAAAAACATTTAACACCCACCTAGTACTAACCCACCTCATGTTCTTGTAGTAATAACAGACTGCCATACTGCTTATCCAGTTTATCAAGAAACCATTGACCATGTGAGTTAATTTAATTCATGTATTAATTAAATACATGTGTTATTTAACTTTTAGCTTTTTAGAAAAAGTAAACAGACAGTGAATAGGTTCATGGTTCTGTGTCTTAGCAACACGTTGCCACTATGGATTTAAATTTTGAAATAAGTCCCTTGTCAACGGAGACCATTGCAGGAGAATCATCCATTGTCATCAGTCCTTAATAAACTTTTCAATACTTTTTTTAGTTCGGAGAAATACCATTTCCTTGATGACTTGTTTGTGATGAACATCTCATCCATAAGTTTTCACTCATCAAAATTCTCATTGATTCTTTATAAATAAACACAACTATCACACAGTTATTTTTATCTCTATTCCTATGAGCTACAAAGAAGAATGCCACGAATTATTTAACATTCTTACCCAACTCACCTCATAAGTTTGCAGCCATACCACTAACATTCTAAATAACTATAATTTTAATTAGATCTATATATGCAACTACTGTTTATTACTCAAATTCTACATTCACTAGACATTCTTTTATAAATTTTACCATCTATAAGAGACTGATATCTTAAAGCTTTTCATCTTAATAATTTCATGTCACCAGTACCACTTACTTTATTAGTATTTTAAAAACAAATCCTATTTAAATTTCATTACGTTTCTGTTTATTCCATTTTCATCATGCATCTTTTCCACATACTGAACATAGTTCTATAATTTGTTTCATAATGCTAACTTTTGACAGTCTCATTTTGTTTGCTTTATTTCACCATTTGGAATATTCTCTTCCACAAAGAAAATGCCATCTCCCATTTCTTTTGAAAATCATAGGTCTCTAGTTCTCTCTTTTATGGACAGAAGAAATATTTCACTTTCCTCTTGAGTCTACTATAAGAAAGACAACAACCTACATAACACAAAGACATTAAGGAAATACTACAAACAATTCTATAAATTTGACAATTTAGATAAAATAAATCAATTCCTTGAAAACCATACACCAGAAATCACTCAAGATGAAATACATAACCTGCATACACCTATAACTAATAAAGAAATTGAATTTGTGGTCTCACTTATATGTGAAATCTAATGAACAAAATTAAGTGATGAACAAAAAAGATCCAGAGACATTGAAGCCTGCAACAGACTGAAGTTTTTCAGAGGGAAAAGCTGGGGGTGGGGGGATTAACCAATGAATTTATATTCATATATGCAAAGCCCATGGACAGACTGGAAATCGAACCCGGATCCCTGGATCCTAGGTCAACGCTCAACCACTGAGCCACACCCGGCTGGGCTAAAAAAATTTTTAAATGTGTTGACCTGCATAAGTGTGAAAAATAGACATACTAATATGCTCTCTCTGATATTGATGGATGTTATAGGTGTAGTAGATGATTTTAGACAGCTTAATGCTAAATAGAGCCTTGAGACTGAGAGAAGACTGAGTGTCGTTCAGGCGGTTCTATTATGGATGTGAGAATCATGTTCATGGATGATATGGGCTTCAGAAGAGATGTGGTAGAATGCTGATCTGAGATGGCCCTAGAAAGGAATAAGTCAACTTCCCTCTTTCTGGCTCATGAAAGAAGTATCCATTGGAGAAGACTGATGAAATGGGGACATTTTAAGAAAGAGATGTTTAGTTAAAGTGATGATAGTTTGTACAAAATAGAAGTTCTTGCCCCAGCCAGGTGGCTCAGTTGTTTGGAGCATCATCTCATACACCAAGAGGTTGCAGATTCGATTCCTGATCAGGGCACATACCTAGGTTGCAGGTTCGGTCCCCAGTCTGGGCACGGACGGAAAGCAAACCGATCAGTGTTTATCTCTCACATTGATATGTTTCTTTCTCTCTCTCTTAAAAAAAAAAAAATCAAAAAAAAAAATCAATGAACATATCCTCAGGTGAGGATTAAAAGGAAAAAATAGAAATTCTACAGAGCTCAACGAAGGGGAGTTAGCAGAAGAATGAACACAAGGGTGAACAGTTGGAGAGGAACATGACTGAGATGAATAGGAATGACTGGGTGATGAATACTGGAGTATGTTGGGTACATTATGTGGAAGCAGAGGGGTCAGTGAAAATCCCATGGACTGGTAGGAATTGCTAGGACAATATTCTGTTTTATATCTCCAAAGTTTGACCCATGCTCTTTCCTCTGCCTGGAATTTTTTTTTTAATATATCTTTATTGACTTCAGAGAGAGGAAGGGAGAGGGAGAGAGATAGAAACATCAATGATGAGAGAGTCATTGATCGGCTGCCTCCTGCACTCCCCCGACTGGGGATCGAGCCTACAACCCGGGTATGTGCCCTGACTGGGAATTGAACCTAAGTCTCCTGGATTCTAGGTCCATGCTCAACCGCTGAGCCATTCCTGGCTGGGCTGCCTGGAATGTTTTACCTCAACCCACCTCAGCGTTATCTGTTTCATTCATATTTAAAATTCTAAACTCACAAGTTTATATTTCACTGCTAGAACCATCCCTGGCACTCTTTCTTCACCTCTTCCCCAAGCTCAGACCCCTCTTTAGTTGTTCCCATAGCACCCAGTATACATCCTTATTTCAGAACTCACCATTTTGTATTAAAAGTACTTCAAGTTCCCCTCTAAGATGCTATGATCCTCTGGGTGAGGTTTCATGTTATATCTCTTTGCCTCAGGCAGGTAGCACAGAGCCTAGGACTGAACTAGTATCAACAAATATTTGTTATTTGAACAGAGGAATAGGGCAGCACCTGTGTTTGATTGTAAGATGGGGTTGGCAAGTACCTGGACCTTCTTTTTTCTTCCGGGGCCACTAGTAGCACAGTCCAGTGAGTTGTTTTGTGACTAGTTCAGGTCTGCTTAGGGAAAAGCAAAACTCCGTGGCCAGCCAGTAGGTCATTGTTAAGGCCAAGGGCACAACCATTATTCTCAGTGTCTCCTTTGTTTCTAGAATACATTTGCAGTCTTTGGGCAAGTGATGAATAGCAAGGGAACACTTGCTGACATTTACATTTGGGTAGCCAGGATTTTATGTGATGCTATTACAGTGATCACTGCACAGAGTATTTGGCCCACTGCATTCCTGTCCATTGTCTTTGTAGAAAATCCTGATGATGAATAGATTTAAAAGACTGTTACCTTGTTCATGAACAGAATTCTCATCAGGACCCAACTGTTTTATCTGTACCTTGGCAGTTTCTCTCCTTAGATTATTTCATTGATCTTCCCAGAGACATCTTAAAACATCTAACTGCAATCTTTCATTTTTGTTTTAGGCCATTCATCATTATTTGATTCTCTTTTTCTGCTTAAACAATTCCTTCTGGGTTTTTTGTCATTGTAGCTGAACTATCAATACCACTATTCTTTTCTTTTGGAGTATATTCTTCACTTTGTTCTGCAGAGTTGTGCTCTAGGATCTATTTTATTTTTTATTCCTTCATTAGGCTTTTCTCCATTAGGCTTTTCAGAGGACTAGAGAGCCATTTTTTTTTTTTTTAAACTAGAGAGCTTTTTAATAAAGAACCTGAACTCACAGGAATGAGATGATAAAGGAAACTTCAAGTGATTATTTTTCATCTAGGTGTTTCTCCCTCCTCACCCTGCCTTATCCTCAGCATAGAAGTAGGGCCTTATTTTTCTCCGATAACTAACGACGACAACATGGAAGGTTTTAAGTCATTCTGTTATTGTTCAGTCCATTAGACAATATCAGGCATCCTAGACTTGTACGCTGTGTACTATGCTATTTAGTCCACAGAAAAACAAATATGACAGTCTATGCCTTCAAGGAATTCATAATATAATCAGGATGAAAAATAAGCTAAAAGTTACAAATACCTCCTATACTTTTCTGACAGTTATATCATCATATGAGCTTCTCTGTGTAAGGAACTTAGCACAGCTTCTGGCCTGTACAAGAGTGTTCAATAAATGGTGGTTATATTGATAGATACATACAGAGTAAGTGGAAACATGAAGAAGGGAGTGGCCATGACATCCTTTGTATCCTGGATACAAAGAAGTTTACACAGAGAAACTAATACTGAGGAAATTGCATATACAAAAGTATAGGGAATGAATATAAGGTTCATTTAGAGAACCCTAAGTAATTGCTATATCTAGAAAAGAGGGTTTGGAGGAGGGGAAAAGAGTGAGAGATGAGGCTTCTGAGGTAGGCAGAAATTTGAACTTGGTCCTATAAGGAATGGGGCCATTAATTTATAGTAAGCAAGGAGTCTTAAAATTAGCCAATTCTAAAGACAAGTTCTGATATATTGCATGTCTCTTTCAGGTCTCACTTGCTCTGGAGCCTCTGTCTGAAACTTATGACAGCTACAACCTACTTACCACTGACATGACAGAAAATGTGCTTTTATCTGAGGAGAGATTCAGAGAATATACTGAACCCAGCAATACCCAATTTCTGGCTCCATCAAGACCTCATAGGATACCTACCACCAAAATTAATGGAAAAGAATTAACAGCCAACAGTAGTAGATCAACCACTCCAAGGTAATTACCACACCTAATACCAGTCAATCCGTCAGCTAATTCCCACTGCACTTATAATTTCTGCCATTCATTTTGTGATTGGGTAAAAGACTAAAAGTAGTCGCTTGTTTAGCAAATAACTATTAAATACCCACTGTGGTCCTCATCCAGTACCAGGTGCTGGGCATAGGAATCAATAAGACACATACAAAATAGTCACAGGGATGTAAAATACAGAATAGGGAATATATCAATAATAATGTACTAACTATGCATGATACCAGGTGGGTACTAGAATTATCGGGAGGATCACTTCGTAAGTTATATAATTGTCTAACCACTATGCTGTACACCTGAAACTAATATAAAATATTGAATGTCAACTGTAATTGAAAAATAAAGTAACAAGACACAATTCCTGTTTTTGAGGTCTGCTTACAGTCTAGTGGGGAGGCCAACATACAGGTAAATAAGTATGACTAAGTCATATACAGGTCATATGATATAAGTCCATGAGGAAAGAGGGAAAAGGCAGTATTTTGTGAAACAGAATGGAGTAAGAGGAATAGCTTTTGATTTTAAATAATTATGAAGCATGTGCTTTGTATCAGGCCCAGCACATGGCTCTTTATTTCATTGTCTCACTTTAGCCACAACCACACGTTAGTCGGTAAAGCATCTCGTATTTATTTCATTTGGGACATGAAAAACAGATTACAAAATCTAAGCTACACTGTTATTACTATAAACCACTGATCTATTTTCTATCTCTGACAAAGAGGAATGTTACCGTAATAGATAATAAACTGCTGATGTTTTTTATTTTAAAACAGGGGAAAGGACCACTTGTACTTTGCAGAGAACTCTGATACAATAAAGGACTCTTATTTTGGACTACAGCATCATCTTAATTCAGAACAGAGTTTAGAGTCTGTGACTCTGAAAGGCAAAGCCCCACACAAGCAGATGTCTCTTCTCAACAGTTCTGAATTCCAGCCTCAAATTAGGACTGTTGCCATGAGTCGAAGTGACTCATGCATCTCTTCTTCAAACAATCCCCCTACCAAGGACCTTCTTTCGGGTATGTATATATTTGTGAACTGAGATTGAACTATATTTATCAGGATTGTGCTGCCTGTTAGCTAGCCTACACAGAGAACCAAAACTTCTGTTTGAACTGAATAGCCATATAAAAGAGCCCAGAATTTCTCACCATTTAAAGGCAGCTCTATTAAACCACTAAGTTACTTCTAAATAGTAGGTGCTTATAATTGTAGGTTTGGGAAGGAACCTGGTAATGGGGGAAAGTCTTTATCATAGAAAAACATTAGTTCTTATTTGTTTCCAAATAATTCAAGGCAAATAAGGTTTTGTCTAATCATCAGCATTTACTTGTATGACTGTGCAGAGGCCAGTACTAAATCTGTTTCACATCCTGAAAACTGGTCTGAGTGGGAACATTCAGTGCATAGCAACTGCTTATCTTAAGCCTGGGAATTAAACATGACTTGCAGGCAAACAGAGGTAGAAAGGAGCCACTTTACCTATGAAAGGGCTTAGACTGAAATAAAAAGCAAATAGGAACTAGATCAGATTATCTCATGTTACGGAGTGGTATTCTAAAAGCAAATGAGGTAGCTTATACATTAAGCTGTTATGGTCAATTATTTATCTCTGTGATATTGAGAGCATGACAGGAATTTGTCTCCATCCTCACAAGTAAAATTTCCACAGTAGAATATCTGCAGTATTAGTAGGAAAATCTTTTAAATAACTATTTGGATACATAATTTACATTAGTAAGGGTATTTTTTTAATGAAGAAATTTTGTTTATATTTGTTAAACTGTAATGTCTCTGATCCCCTATTTTTTTAAATATGCCTTGATTATAATCTATTAATTTTAGTCTTTAATGCAACCTAGGCTACATTAATGAGAAAGAAATTTGTCCCACTGTACTCAGCACTTGTCAGCTCACATCTGGAATATTTTGTGTAGACCTGGGCACCAGACTTTGAGAAAAATGTTTGTCCACTCATTAAGCAGTTATTTTTCAGCACCTATTAAATGCCTGACATCCTTGTAGGTGTCAGGGATACAGCATTCTAAATTAAAAACAAAACAAAAAAAACATAAACTCCTGCCTTATGGATCTTATATTCTAGATAGGAAGACCAGTGGTAAACTAGATAAATAATTATGTAGGGTTAGATGGTGATAATAGCAATGGGAAAATATGAAGCAAGGAAGGTGTGAGGAGATGTTAGTTTTACGTAGGTTGACAATAGTAGACCTCATTCAGAAGGTAACAGAGTAAAGCTCTAAAGAAGATGAGTTCCTTCTAACAAGAGTAAGTAGTCTTGTGAAGGGACGACCAAGAAATACTTATATTTAGCCTTGAGAAAGCAGCTACCATTTAACTGAGCTAATATCACGTGCTAGCTACTGTACCAAGTGCCTTATACATGTAATTTTTAAAAAATCAAGTGAGGTAGCAACTTTTATCTCCATTTTTAAAATGAAGATATAGACTTAGAGTTAGGGAGGTCCCACCCTGTCAAAGAGGGCAGCTGTTCCTCAGGTCTAGTTCATTATTGTCTCAGACTCTGAGGCAGGATCCTCTGCCTTATCCTATTGTAGATTTGTTGTTAACCTAGGCTTTTTTTTTTTTTTTTAATCCAAACTGTGCTAACCAACTGTTAAAGCCAAACAGAATATGCCAGGTACAACCCACAGTCTGCCAATGTGCAACCTCTTCCAAAAGAGTTAATAGGATCAATAGGTTTAAAGATAAACCAAGACAGATTGTGACTCAGTGTGAGTTAGTAGTTCTACCTGTGCAAAATGAGAGGACAGCTTCAAAAGGTAGTGAATTCTCTATCACTGGAAATGGTCAAGCACAGGCTAGATAACCTTCTGATGGGACTCTTACACATTGGATTAAACCACCAAGTAGGCAGATACAATCTTTAAAGGTCCCTTCCAACCACAAGATTATGGAGGACTACGATTAAGTGGGTCACTTTAGTAAGTAGGTCTAGACTTGAGATCATGGGAGGGATATAACAATGTATAAACCCAGTTATCTTCCTGGTCTGTCTTTATTGTACTGACATACTGGAAAGGGGGATACAGAGCTGAATTAGTCAACCAGCTAGTATTTATGGAAAACTAACTATATACCCGGCTTCTAAGAGTTGGGGTTTAGAGTAGATGGCAAGGAGTTGAAACAAAAACCAGAAGCTTGGTACCTCAATGTGTTTAGCAGGAGCTTTGCCCACGGCATGTAGGAAGTACACAAGAGTAACATTTGTCCTGAACTCACCTAAGTGTCCTTCCTTTGTGTTCAGGAAATGATTTTGAGTTGAGGTGAAGGAAGATGCCATGACAGCTCTTATAGTGTAACGACCAGCTTCCTCTTGAGATGGGGAGATAAGATATTTGTGTTCCCATGCCTTAGACTTTAGAGAAGCTTTTCCAAGAATGGCTGTTTCAATAATGAATTCACTTGGAGGCCAATAAATGGACCACCTGTGCTCAGATTTTTCCTACTTGTTCTCTTAAAATCCATTTCCTTTTTAAAACCTGCCTTTGGAAAGTATCATTTGAGTTCCTGTTTTGTGCCAGTCACTGTTTTGAGTTTTGGGGTTAGAATAATAAATAAGATACAGACCCTGACCTTAAGATATTTAGTCTAATAAAAGAAACAGGCTATAAAGCAGAAACAGTACAATATGAGTGATACATGCAACTGTATTTTTATTAAAGTATTTATTAAAACATTTTATCAGCCTTAGCTAAGGTTTGGCTCAGTGGTTAGAGTGTCAGCCCCTGGACTGAAGAGTCCTGGATTCGATTCTGGCCAAGGGCATGTATACCTCAGTTGCAGGCTTGATCCCTGGCCCCGATTGGGACGCGTGTGGGAGGCAACCATTTGATGTCACTCTTTCACATTGATGTTTCTCCCCCCCGCCCTTCCACTCTCTCTGAAAATGCAATTGAAAAAATATCCTCAGGTGAGAATTTAAAAAAACAAAAAACATTTTATCAAATGCCTGATATATACCAGGTGTACTGTACCAGGCACCGAGGATACAAAGACCAACAAGAGCCAATCTCTAGAAGTTGATGGGGTGAGATAGAAAATTATAACGCTGCATGATAAATTCTTTGATGGAATTAAATACCTAGAGCTTTTAGAGCACAAAGGAAGTGTTGTGTTTAAGGAATTGAAAATAGTTAAGTATGATTATATCATAAAGTACCAGTGCTATTTATCTCTAGAAATATTTTGGGTATCAGTAGAAAAATTATTTTTCTACATGGCCCTGAAATCAAATAAAGTTGATCGCCCTGGCTGTTATAGCTCAGTGGTTAGAGTGCTGGCCTTTGCACCGAAGGGTTGCAAGTTTGAGTCCCAGTCAAGGACACGTGCCTGGGTTGCAGGTTTGATCCCTGCCTGGGTCTGGGCACATGTGAGAGGCAACCAATCTATGTGCCTTTCTCACATCGATGTTTCTCTCTCTCTCTTTCCCTCTCTTTCCCTCCCTCCCTCCCTCCTCCCCTTCCTGCCTCCCTTCCACTCTCTCTAAAAATCAATGGAAAAAATATCTTCAGGTGAGGATTAACAACAAAAAATTTTATTATTGTTACTTAACTACTTTATTCATAAAGCATGTATTGAATGGGCCCACCTCATTAAAGAACTTTTAACTAGCCTGGCCAGAGTGGCTCGGTTGAATATCAAGCTGTGCACCAAAAGGTTGCTGGTTCAATTTTCTGTCAGGGGCATGTGCAGAAGGCAGCCAATCAATGTTTCTCTCCCCCCCCCCCATCTTTAAGCATGTCCTCAGGTGAGGATTGAAAAAAAAACAACACACTTTTAACTACGTCACATAAAACCAGTACTAACTAGAAACTAAAAGGAAAAAGGTTTCCTGTCCCATGGCAGCTTCTTTAGACAAATTTCCAGTTCTATCAGACCTTATTTTTTTCACTTTTTCTCACTGAATAAACAAGAGAACCATTTTCTGGCTGAGTCCCAGTGAGACTTCTTAAAATTAAAACAAAAATATGACCCTGACTGGGTGGCTCAGTTGGTTGAAGTGTAGTCCCATACACCAAAAGGTTGTGGGTTTGATTCCAGGTCAGGACACATACCTAGGTTATGGGTTCAGTTCCTATTCGGGGTATATATGGGAGGCAGCCAATTGATGTTTCTCCCTCACATCAATGTTTCTCTCAAGTGCACTGATCACAGATCACCATGAGAAATATAATAGTAACAAAAAAGTGGAAAAACTTTGAGAATTACCACAATGTAACAAAGCCACACTTTGAGAAAATACTGTTGGAAAAATAGTACTGGTAGACTTGCTCAGCACAGAGTTCCCACAAACCTTCAATTGTAGAAAACACAGTATCTGTGCAGCGCAATGCAATAAAGCGAAGTACAATAAAATGAGGTTTGCCTATATAAGGAATATATGAAAATGTTAACCGTCAGTATTCTTGGAGATGACATTGATGAGTCTGTCAGTTTCCTTTTGCTGCATAACAAATCACCACAAACTTAATGACTTAAAACAACACCCTACTTATTAGCTCACAGTCCTGTGAATCAGAAATCCAGCAAGGTATGGTTTGGTTTTCTGCTTAGAGTATCACAGGCTAGATCAAGATGTCAGCCAAGCCAAATTCTCATCTGGAAGCTCTGGGGAGAAATTCTTCCAAGATCATTCTTGTTGACAAAATTCCGTTCCTTTGAGTTGAACTGAGGTCCCATTTCCTTGCTGTCTATCAGCCAGGGGCCACTCAATTCCTAGAGACTGCCTGCATTTTTTGTCACTTGGCCCCTTCCATCTTAAAGACAGCAGTGATTTTTTAAAAGGTTTGTGCCCACCTTTCTGTCTTAAGGTTGACTGATTTGGAACCATAATGACATCTGCGGAATCCCTTCAGAGCAATACCTTGATGAGTGTTTGAATCACTGGGAGAAAGTATATGTACACAAGGAACTGAGGAGTCTTGGTGGGGTTGGCAGCAGGAGTATCATAGGATTCTGCCTACAATGATGAGTGATATTTATTTATTTATTTATTCATTTATTTATTTACTTATTTTTGCATTTTCAGTAAATTATGCATTAAACACATGGTATTTTGGGGCTTGGGTGTTTTTGTTTTTTTAGTTATTAACCTACATTTTGAACTCTTTATACTAACAAATATTAAATTTTCATAAATCTGTTTAGCTTGGGATTTTTTTCTTCTTGGCCTGACTACCATATCTTTATTTGTATAAGCTATAAAACTAGACTAAGAGAGATGGTGTCTAATCTTGCTCCTTCTAAACAACTGTGGAACCTCAAGAAAAGAATACTTCCCAGTATTCCTTAGAATAATGCCACTGGTCCTAAACTTTTAAAAAGAAGTAACAATGGCAGGAGAGTGTAAGAACCTTGGTGGGAAGATAAATAAATAAATAAATAAATAAATAAATAAATAAATAAATAGTCTAAGAACTAAAGTGGGGTCATATATAGTATAGTGGTTAAAATCACAGGACAGAGAGTCATCCTGGTTATACATCTATTGCATGCAAATGGGCAAATTACTTACCTCTGTGCTTCGTTTTTTTTCCATCTGGGAAATGAAGGAAATAGTAGTACCTATCTTAGAGGATTACTGAGAGGATTAAATGAGTTAATATATGTAATACACCTAGAGTAGCACCCAGCACATGGTAAGGGTTCAGTAAATGTTTTCTGCTATATTTATTGTTGTTGTTGTTACTTAAAGATGGGGTAAATTTTACCTATCTGAAAGTCCAAAGACTTCATCCTGACTTTTCTATTAACCTACTGTATGATCTTAGAAAAGTCATGGAGATTTTTTGGCATTCTTTTCTTTATCCATAAAAGTATAAATTTGGAATAGGCTCCTAAGTTTAGCTGGTATAATTGTGTTTCTTGGATAATACTATTAAAACTGTTGCAGATAATAAGAGAATTCAATAAGGTATCTGAATACAAAAATAATATATACATATTACTAACCTTACCATGTACAAGCACCAGTTGAACGAGTCCATACACTCACATAATGACTCCTACAAAGAAGTCAGTCTCTTCAGAAGAGAGACTTAATTCACTGCTTTAATACCAGCACTTAAAACAGTTCACATATTAGAAGCTCAGTAAATATTTGTTGTAAAATGAATGTCCTCAAGGAATTCTCAAGCTAGTGGGGAAGGCAGACAAGTAAGCCATTACAGTGCACTGTGATAAGTCCTGTGATAGAAGCAAAGGTGTTACATATTGCAAGTACTTCTGCTGGATTTTAGGTTTTTTGTGTTCTGCTTTTTCCCTCCTCAGCTCTGTTGGAACAAGGCAATAAACTACGCAATGCTATGGTGGTTTCTGCAATGAAATCAAGCCCAGATACCAGCATGTTATTGGATGAAGTTCATCCTATGAAGGAAGATTTTCCTGGAGCATCAGCACAGTAAGTCATAGAATCAGCATGAACCCCGACAGTTTATTTCTTGATAGTTGTTAACATGTGTTTTTGTCAAGCTATGGACTAAATAATTTTAGAAGTGTACAGCAAACAATTCTTTTTTTTTTTTCTTATATGTTATTGTTGATTTCAGAGAGGGAGAAGGAGAGAGAGATGGAAACATTAATGATGGGAGAGTTGATCAGCTGCCTCCTGCACACCCTCTTCTGGGGATCGAGCCTGCAACCCAGGCATGTGCCCTGATTAGGAATCGAACTGTGACCTCTTGGTTCCTAGGTCAACTCTCAACCATTGACCCACACAGGCCGGGCCAGCAAACAGTTCTTAATGTGGTGGAAAAGAAGCCTATACTAAAACTTAAGATACTCAAGATCTAGACCTAGGACTGGCACTTAATAAATTGTAAATGGCTAAATTCTTTGCTTCCCCTGACCAGCCTGTATATAAAATGGGGATATTCTCTTCCCCTTCTTACAGAAATGAAATGAGATTCTAATGTAGGAAAGAACTTTGTAAATTATGAAGTTTTATGTATATTTAAGGTACTTACATCTAAAGTATGTTAAACTTTCTCTGTTGAACCATCTTTTAGCTCAATTCTGATTCAGATTTTTGCCATATGTCAGCCACTCACAAAGTATTTTTCCACACCTTAGGATCAAAGCCTTGTCTAAGAATCAATTTAAAGACCACATTGAAGATCACCTCTTCCCTCCGACTGAGAATAAATTTTCAGAACACGACACAAAAGCTGATACCAGAGCCATACAGCTGCTATTGGGCAGGTAAGAGCTCTTAACTAGCTTTCTTTGTTTAAAATTCTTTGTCCAAATCATTGTGTACATTGTTCACAGATTTATCTTCATAAAGTAACACTTCCTTAGAAAAACCAAGATATTCTCGCTTACTTATTGCACACTAAATAAAAATCTCATTACCCACTAAATAAAAATCTAATCTTTAGCCGTTTATTCTTAGCCTCACTTAGAGAATGGTCTCCAATCTACCTTTTCATTCTTATTTCTCAACTCTATCCCCAACACCAGTGTTAGCAGACTAGAATGAAAAGAACATGGATTTTACACAGACACAAGTTGGAATTTGGGGTCTCTTATTACCTATGTGGCTTGCACAGTTAGGCAGGAAAAAATAAATAACAGGGTTCCAACTGGAAAGAAAGAAGTAAAATTATCCCTAGTCATAGATGACAGATTCTGGTATGTAGAAAATCCTAAAGAATGCACTAAAAAACAATTAGAACTAATAAATTTAGGAAGATTGCAAGATACAAGATTAATAAACAGAAATCAGTTGTATTTTTATATATTTGCAATGGGTAATCCAAAAAATGAAATTAGGGAACAATTTATTTACAGTAGCATTGATAAGAATAAAAATACTTAGGAATAAATTTAACAAAAATACAAAACATGAACTCTGAAAACTGCAAGACATTATTGAAAAAAATTTTAAAGATCTAAAACTTGGGGGTGGGGATCCCATGTTTATTATTGATGCAATCCCTATAGAAATCACAGCTGACTTCTTTGTAGAAATTGACAAGCAGATTTCTAAAATTCTTATGAAATTGCAAGGGACTCAGAATAGCCATAGCAATCTTGAAAAAGGAAAAGGAGGAGGATTCACACTTCCCTATTTTTAATCTTCCTACAAAGCAACAGTAATCAAGTCAGTTTGGTACTGGCATAAGAACAGACATAAGTCAATGTAATAGTCTAAAAATAAACCCAGGTGTCTATGGTCAACTAACATTCAACAAAGATATCAAGACCATTCATTGAATAGTCTTTTCAGATGGTGCTGGAACAGCTGGCTAGACACACATTAAAAAAATGAAGTTGGACCCTTACCTCAAATCATATACAAAAATTAACTCAGAATGCATCAAATAGCTATACAGAAGAGCTAAAACTATAAAACTCTTGGAAGAAAACATAGAGGTAAATCTTTATGACCTTGGATTTGGGAAAGGATTCTTAGATATGACACCAAAAGCGCAAGCAACAACAACAAAAAATAGATAAATTAGATTTAATCAAAATTAAAAATGTTTACCCTGGCCTGTATGACTCAGTAGGTTGAAGCATCATCCTGTGCACCGGAAGGTCCGGGGTTTGATTCCTGATCAGGGCACATACCTATGTTGCAGGTTTGATCCCCGATCAGGGCACGTACAAGAGGCAACAGATCAATGTATCTCTCATAGTGATCTCTCTCAATCTCTCTCCTCCCCTCCTCTTTCTCTCACTCCCCTCCTCTCCCTTTCTGGAATCAAGTTTTTAAAAAGAGAGAGAATATAGGAAGAAAGCATACGGCCTGGAGTCCAAGAAGTAGGGGATGTAACACAAAAGAAGAGAAAAGGAGCCCTAGCTGATTTGGCTCAGTGGTTAGAGCGTCGGCCCAGAGACTGAAGGGTCCTGGGTTCAGTTACCGCCAAGGGCATGTACCTGGATTGCAGGCTCAATCCCCGGCCCTGGTCGGGGTGCTTGTGGGAAGCAACCAATCGATATGTCTCTCTCACATCGATGTTTCTCTCTCTCTCTCTCTCTCTCTCTCTCTCTCTCTCTCTCTCTCTCTCCCTTCTGCTCTTTCTGAAAAAAGCAATGGAAAAGTATCCTTGCGTGAGGATTAAAAATAAAAAAGGAGGTCTAAGATCTGTGTCATATTTAGAGAATAAACACTCCTTTTAGGAACTGGACAGGGCTTCACTAGGAATATTTCACTAGGGGAGGGAGTATGTGGAGACATTCCTCCTGTGTTTGACCAAATTGAGAGGAAATTTTCAGTTCTCTTGGAGAGTTGAATAAAGAAATATTAATAGGCACACAGAAAACTAAGTAGATGAAAATTAAGGCAGTTATTAAAACAAGGAAAACTAGAAGTTGTTTATGAAAGTGTAAAAACTTATACTTGGCTCTGACACAATGTTAACCCCGAAGATTAACTGCAAAAAAATGTAATATAACTAAATTGAGAAGATGGGTGAAAGGGAAATGCGTATCCAAGAGTAGTGGTATAAGAGAGTGGATTCTTCATTTTTTCATAATAGGAAGTCCATAAATCATTTAGAAAAGTGAAAAATCAGAAAATAACAATACACATGTTACTTAGCAATATGAAGACAAGGAGGGTGTCTGTTTTACTCACTTCTATATTCTACAAAAAACTAATCTCACCATAATTAACCCTAAATACACATATTTTTGCTTAGTGGAAGAAAGCATATTTATGAATTAACTTCACAAAAAACAACATATAACATTTTAGTTATGGAATTATAGTTAATTCTTTCCCTTTTCTTTCCTCTCTGCTAGACTGTAATCAGCCCAAGAGTAGAGCAACTTAGCTTAGTCATTTCTGTATCATTTAGTACCTAACACCTTGCCTGGCACATAATAGGAGCCCACTAAAGTGTTTGTTAAATAAATGAATGAAATCACAATCAGTGTCAGTAGTGTCTTTTTTGAATACTAGTTGTTGTCATCCCAGCGGAGGGGGAATATAATATGAAAATATTCATCAGATAGTCTTCTGTTTTATGTGAGTCTTCTTCCATGTTTAGAACTTTAGAAAGTTTTCACTAAAAGAATAGCTCGGCTTAAATGTCTTTTAAAGTTCTTCTGCTTTGTTTATCTCTGCAGTGCTGAATTATCCCAAGATCATTACTGGGATGGGCTAGGCTCTCCTCCAGATTCTCCAGCTCCTGGGAGTGATGTGTATTGCAGCAGTGAGCTGAATGACCCTCAGTATGACCAGAGTCTCCTGGAGAACTTATTTTACACAGCACCTGTAAGTCATTGAATCTGAAACTTTAGGAGTTAGGTAACAATTAGAATATGAATAATATTAGAAGGTGCCAGCGTGTTACCACTTGCCAGATAGAAAGCTATCCATTTTACATAGCATTTTTAATTATAATGACAACCTGAAAAGGAAAGTATTATCCTCATTCTACAGCTGAGGAGACAGGCCTAGAAAGATTAAGCACGTTGTCCAAGGACACATAGTAAATATTAGAGCCAGGATTCAAATTCTAGTTTACCTGAGTCCAAAGCCTATGGTCTTAATTAATATATGGCTTCCTTAGAGCTCTTCTATGGAAGAGCTAACACACATATATCCTCAGAACCACCCTTAACTGGTATCTCTTCAAAATATTCCAGAAACACCTCTACTCACAGGTGACAAATACCTCTACTGTTCTGCAGACTGGGATGACATGCCAGGGGTGTTAAATATCCTTCATGCCTAGCCATCCCTGAGGTTTTATTACCAGGAGAAGGGGATATCTCTATCTAAGTCAACCCTAGTCATTTCAAAAAGATGGAGGTCTCAAATATGGAAACCTCCTCTACCCCTAGGAGGTGTGTGCCTGGCATACTTCCTTTCCCTATCCTTCTCAAACCCTTTTTCCAGCTAGATTTGTTCTTCTGTTCTCTTCTTTCTCATTTTATACTGCTACTGTGTCTCCCAGGGGACATATGGCCTTCTTTGTCATCTTCACACTCCATCCCCAGAGAAGAGTCAGAGCTATAACTCAATCATCCAACCCCCTCCAAAGATAGCTGAGTTGATGCATATTTTCAGAATGTAGAGGACCCTGATGAGCCCAGATGTGTCTTCCTCACCTTCCAGTGCCTTTGGGTCAAAGGCAGCCATTCTTGCTATCATCCATACCCCTTGAGACTTCTACATTTTTAAAAAATATAAATATGAACACCAGCAACTGGTCTGTGAGGATACAAAGATTCTTTTCCCTGTATCGGGCTGGACCTGTCTTTCTCACAAGAAGTCATGAGGTCATAAAGAATTCCTTCTCTCCATCTTCTGCTCCAAAGGAAGTAACAAGAGGAGTCCTCAGTTAAGGATTATAGCATCTATGATACCTTCCTGTCCAGAGCCTAATGGATCTTTTTCATTCCAACCATCTACCTTTCCCCTGTTGAATGCAATAAGACACCATGACACTAGCAACTGTTGTTCTTTGGAAATGGGTTTTCTGACCATGTGGCTGATGTTTCATGAGCAGTATGGTCGTCTTCATTTGTTGCTTCTGATTTTCATCTTTTTTGTTTTATTAACTAATACAGAAGATCTTGTGTATTTATTCCCGTTGTTATTATATAGACATTGAGTCCAAAAAAAGAAAAAATGCTTTGTAATTTCCCTTGAAAAAGTTGCATTGCTTCCAAGAAGGGTATTCTGATCATGCTTAGTTGACTATTAGTTTGTTACTCTTATCACACAGGTCAACACATACACCTGAGATGCTGAAAAACGGAATTGGAAGTGATAAAATGACTTTGGATTTTCCTCCTGCATTTATATTAACAAGCTTTTTTTAAACTATATAACTGTAGTCAAATAACTATAATAGGGTCTTCTCTTTTGCATTTTATGGTAGAAAGGGCTGATCAGTCAATTGTAGCTGTCTTTTCTCAAAATAAAAATTAATTCCTAGGCACTCAGCCACTGTTCCCCCAATTAAGGAAATTTGTGACATAATAAACAGTTCATCTTAGCAAGATTAAAAGCAGGATGAATCATTAATAGTATGGAGTGGTGAAAGATGCAGCCTGTGCATCCATATAGTTAGGTTACATTTCACCAGTGATTTTGCCTTAAACTACGGTAGAAGTTCAGACTTTGGAACCCAGTGAGATCAAAATCTGCCTTTATTACTTGTAGCTGTAAATCATAAACAAGCTAACTTCTCTCAGCTTTCATTTTTCTCACTTGTAAAAATTGAGATAAGGGCACCTTATAGGAATGTAGTATTAGAAATACACACGCAGCATTTAGCATTTATTGACTGATATAGCACGCAGTCAATAAATAGGGGTTATTGTGAATTTGAAAGAAGAATCTGTTTTATTTGAAATAGATTCTAATAGAACTTGTAGGTTATTTTTGTGAACTTCAGATTACAGTTGACCCTTCAACAATACGGTTTTGAACTGCACAGGTCCACTTATACACAGATTTTTTTTTCAGTTAATACTCAGCCCTATGTATCTGCGGGGTTTGCATTCGTGGATTTAACAACCACAGATTGAAAACAGTAGTTTTGCATTCCCAACCACAATTCCCGAAGTACTTTTTTTGATTTACAGTTGGTTGAATCTGTGGATGCAAAGCGCCAACTGTAGTTAAGATTTGTGGGAGTCAAAAGTTACAGGCAGGCCCAGCTGGCGTGACTCAGCGGTTGAGCATCAACCTAGGATCCAGGAGATTAGAGTTCGATTCCCGGTCAGGGCACATGCCTGTGTTGCAGGCTCGATCCCCAGTGGTGATTGTGCAAGAGGCAGCCAATCAATGACTCTCTCATCATTGATGTTTCTCTCTCTCTCTCCTTCTCTCTTACTCTCTCTGAAATCAATAAAGATATATTAAAAGAAAAAAAAAGTTATAGACAGATTTTTCACTGCAGAAGGGAGTCATTGCCCTTAATTCCCACTTATTCAAGGGTCGGCTGTATTTTTTTATAACCAGGAGAAACATGGGATTATTTCCCTGGTGTTAGTTGTTGCTTTAAGAATGATATATGTACAGAAAAGAATTTGACTATTTGTAGACAAATGTTTTTATTACCACTATCCCCAAAGCACTTATCTTTTAATGCCTCTCTTTTCTTTTCTTCCCTGTCCCCCCATAGAAATCTGATAGCAGCATTAGTGATTTCTTCAGTGAAGATGATGACATTGTCCCTTCAAAAAAAATGAGCCAATCGAAAGCTCTTGCCAAATCTTCTAAAGTTCTGGAGTCAAATGGCTACATGTTGAAGAAGAGAGCAGCAGGCAAGAAAAATAGGTGAGCCTCTCTATTAATGCTTATTTAGAAGCAAAAAGCAAATGCAGATTATTTTGACAAGATCTCCTAAAGTGAGATGACTTGTGGTTGTCCAACAGTATCAGACTGGTTAAGTTAGTTGCCGTAACTCATTAAGTAATGTAGTCCTTAAAAATGTAATACTTTAACATGAAAAGATGGATATGATGAAATGGTTCAGGAAGAAAGCAGAATTCTAGGTTGTATGTGTGCTGTATTATACTTACATAAAAATATATGTAAGGAAAGCAAATGAAAAGGATAGAAGAAGGTGACAATAGTAGTTATATTAAAGTAGTGGGCTCAATCCCCAGTAGGGGGCATGCAGGATGCAGTGATCAGTGACTCTGTCTCATCATTGATGTTTCTGTCTCTCTCTCCCTCTCCCTTCCTTTCTCTGAAATCAATTTAAAAAATTAAAATTGAAAAAATAATTTTTACTTCAGTGGGTAACTAAAGTCTGTATCACTTGTAGAAAAACTAGTTCTGTGACATCAGTTTCTATACATGTGTAGAGATAAACTTATAGATTAGAAGAATATTTTTACATTTTTTGAGATTTCTTCCACTGTGGATTAGGACCAGAATTCTCATTAAAGACATTTCTCAGTACTTGATAACTTGTGAATTAAGGTGCTTGCTGCCCTTCCTCCTTTCTCCTCTTGCCTATGCAAACTAGATCATTTCATATTGGGCCTCTCACTGTCTCACTGTCTGTATGAATTCCTTTCAGAAATTTGGTTGAACAACAGATGGAATTGGAAACTCCAGAAGATGCCCAAGTGATGACGCTAAGTGTAGATAGACTGGCCCTTCTGGGTAGAGCACATTCAGCCAGAATCATCATCGAAACAATGAAAGTTCCTCCAGATAGTCCACAGGTGACCCCTGGCAAAAAAAGCTTCCCTTTGAGAGCACCTAAGCTGACAACAAAAAAGCGGTATGTTTCTGACATAGGTAGGCTAAATTTGACATTAGTGAGAAGTGTCTGATAATAAATAAATAAATGTGTAACACTTTATGGTTTGTAAAGTGCTTTCATATGCACCATTCAAGCAACAAAAATGTATTGAATCCCCCACTAAGTCCCAAGCACTATGCTAGGTATGTGTAAGAATAAATAAAGTTAAGACCCAAACTCTGTTTTAACTTTAAAACAAAAGAGATGTTTAAATGGCTATCTGTAATATAGGGCTTTAGCGTTCAAAATAGAAGTTTTATATTAAATGTGCTGTGGGAGCAGAAGGAAGAGAGCCTTTAATTCTGCCTAGCAGGATTGGTGAAGGCTGTGAAGAGAGGAGATAGTTCCTCTGAGGACCTGAGATCCTGAAAATAGAACCCTGAAAGATATGTACGATTTATCAGACAAAAAAATAGGTTTATTATTTGGTTTGTGTGTTTTTTTAATTTTTAATTTTTTTTTAATTTTTTTTTTTTTTTAATTTTTCTAGCACCTTCTTTGTGGAATATCACTTTCCTGTGGGCTTTTCCAAAAGTGGATTGGGAAAGACAACTTTGATAACTGAGGTCGTTCGACTCGCCTCCAGTAAAATTGCAGATGGAAGTAAGAGAAAGACTGGTTGTCTGCTCCTTAGACACTTTGGGTTTGGAGGAATTTTGGAATCCCTAATTACTCACCTGACTCTTACAGTATCATAGAATTTTTTATTTGAAAGGGAGGTGGGTGGTGTCAAAGCATGTATTGGAGATGGCTCTAGTTGGGTGACATGATATGCTTATGTGTCTGATTCTCCTTGCAGTGGTGAAATTCCAGCAGAGATTTGTGTTTCCGGTACAGTTGGGTGGCCCAATGATAGAACACTGGTGGAATTGCAACCTTACTTTCCAAATTTACACAAAGAAAATCTCACAGAAAAAGGTACCTCAAGTGATTTTGACGTTTACCCTAGGGATTTGGAGCATACTTAAAATTATATTTCTCCTTAATCTAGGAATTCCTCTAGGGTCAAACAACACTAATGCTTTTTGATTATTTATTATTACTATTTTTTTTTTAAATATGTTCTTATTGATTTTTAGAGAGAGAGGAAAGAAGAGGGGTAGAGAGATAGAAACATCGATAAGAGAGAAACAACATCCATCGATTGGCTGCCTCCCACATTCCCCACACTCGGGGTAGAGCCTGCAACCCGGGCATGTGCCCTGACTAGAGTCGAACTGTGACTTCGTAGTTCCTAGGTTAGTGCTCAACCACTGAGCCACACCGGCAGGACATTACTGTTATTTTTAAGTTTCTGTTGGCTGTTTGTTATAGAACAGATATTATGGTCTGTTTGCTATTTGTTATAAGACTGCATGTGCTAAAAGTTCTTCATGTACATATTGTCAAATTTAATCATTGCAACAACTCTGTAAATTAGGGACATTATTATCTTCATTTTACAGATGAAAAAACTGTGATTAAGTTAAGTAACTTCTATAAGATCACCCAAGCTAATAAAAGACAAAGCCAGGACTCCACCCCAAGTCTTTTGACTTGAGATCCTAATAAATTCTTTATGTCTTTACTGTGCTCCTTACTATGGAGAATTAGTTGACTGTTTGGATTGATGTGGGCTATTAGTCTTAATTTGAGATCCTACTGTTTTTCTGGCAGAATACTTATAATCCACCCATGTTCAAGATAATATAAAGTGGGCAGCAGTTTTGATCAGCTCATTCCAAGTCTATAAAATCCATTTGTAAGTGGTACAACATAAATCATTAAACTATGTCATGAGCAGTTTTTACTTCTTTCAGTAAAAGAGTAGCTTTTGTATCTTTGACCTCTTCTTTGTTATGGATAGTATGAAGAATGTATCTTGGTTTTCTGTTTGTTTTTTCAGAGGTTTGGGATTTTTTTTTAAATAGAGCAGAATAAGAAGAGGAGGAAAAATACATAATTTCACACACTCAAGGAAACCTCTGTAAACATTTCAGTATGTTTAAATTGAATCACCTAGTTAATTCCTTTTTTCTAATTGTAAAAGAATTATACATATTTTTATAGAAACTTGAAAAAAAATACACACACACACACACATATATACATATGTGTGTGTGTGTATTTTTTTCTTTTTTTAAATCCTCTCCCAAGGATATTTTTTCCATTGCTTTTCAGAGAGAGTGAAAGGGAAAGCAAGAGAGAGAAACATCGATGTGAAAGAGACACATCAGTTGGTTGCCTCCCTCACTAGCCAGGACCAGGGCTGGAATCGAGCCTGCAACTGAGGTATGTGCCCTTGGCTGGAATCGAACCTGGGACCCTTCAGTGCACAGACTGACGCTCTAACCACTGAGCCAAACCAGCTAAGGCAAAAAATATTTTTAAAACGCAAAAATCATATTATCCCATCACCAAGAAATAACTATTGTTAATATTTATGTGTGCTCTTTTATCTTTTTCAAATGAATACAGTATATTATGTAAATCTTTGACAGTATTAGGGTAATTTTGTTTGCAGTTTTTATCCTTTTTTTAATTTAACATTGTCTTTGAGGGTTTTTATTTTTCTTTCAAAAATATGTTTAATCTTTTCCACAAAATTTTATAAATATTTAAATACCCTATTTTTATCAAACATTATAACAAATGTTGTTTATATTAATTCAGACTTCTAGTAAACATCATTTTAATGACTATATATTATTTTATTGTAGGAATGTGCTATAATTAACTTAATTAGAATAACGATTATTGAACATCTAGTTATTTCTCATTGTTAAATATACATACTTGTATATAAGGTTTTTATGTATTTATTGTTTCTTTATTATTAATTTACAGAAGTGAAATTGCTGAGCCAAAATATGATTATTTAAAGCTTTTTATATTTATTGCCAAATTTGCTGTCCAATAGTATGCTGACAGTCTATATTCCCAACTTCAGGCATATGACAGCCACTTTTTCGCCATAATCTTGATAGTATCAGGTATAGTGTTTTGTAATTTTCCTAGCTTTAATGGCAAAAAATTGTGTCATCTTACTTTCATTTTATATTTTTAAGAGTGAAGTTGAACAATTTTCATAAAGAATCAACTCTTAAAAATGGAAAAAGATAATCTTCCGACTTCTTTGTGACTCATGAAACCTTATATATCTCCCAGGGAGAAGTAGTAAAACCCAGAAGGGGGACCAAAATACGGCAGAATGTGGGTTCCTATTTGACTGCTGCTGCAGTCAAATAATTAAGCTATTTACTTCATAAAGCATGAGTTCCTTTATAAGACATCATGTGTTGTCATTTCAGTTAAAGTTCCCTGTAGCTCCCCTTAAACTTTTTCTTCTTCTCTCAGCCAGAAGTCATTGGATCTGCATCACTGCCTTTGAGAGCTGTCATTCAGTCTGAGCTGCTTTCTTTCAGTGACCAGCTGCCAGTGCAACAGACAAATGGTCAGGTTCCACTTGGCCCCCTCAAGGTACATAGATGTAATTCAAGCAGTCTAGTGTTTATGAAGCACATATTACTGGCTGGCCCGGAGAATATAACATTGAAGAAGAAAATCAGGGTCTCTGCTCCTGCAGCGTGTATTAAAATAGGGCAACAGAAGTGTTATGAAGGAAATAAATGGTATGATGTGATAATGAGTACCTGGAGGAAAATAGAAGATGGTGGTCAGGGAAGGTCTCTCTAAAGAGGTGACACTTAAGGTGAGATTTGATGAAAGAGGAAGAGGCCACCAAGTAAAAAGCACTGGAAAGATCATTCTGGAGAAGGAATAACACATCCAAAGGCCCTAATGTGGGAATGGGCTTGGTGTTGTCAAGGGACAGAATGTTGGTACAGGATAGTGAGCCAAAAGGAAAAGTGGTAGAAAGTAAGAATGGATGGGCAGGTAGGCGCTTTATCATTCAGAGCTTCATGGGTCAAAGTAAAGGGTTTAGGTTTTTTCCTAAGAGCCAAGAAAGAACATTGAAGCACGTGAATGACATCTAATTTACATTTTTTAAAGATTACTGTGTGGAAAATAGACTATAGGGGGCAAGAGGGAAAATGGGAAGGTTGTTGGATTAGTTCAGAAAAGAGATTGTTGATGGCTTGGAGTAGAGTAGTGACAGTGAACAAGGAGAGAAGTGACTGAGTTTGTGCCTGGTGAATGAGTTCTGATGTATAATTCATTGGAGAGAGTTCTTTCCTTGTATTCAGAAGCATCAGAATTTTTTAGGTGGCAGAATTTGAATGTGTGGCTTGTCTTGGTGAGCTTTTAAAATCATCAGAGCCATACCTAAAACATTTCCATGGCCCCTCATCACCCAAAGAATAAAATACAGGGCAATAAGATGAACCTGGAACATTGACTTTTGCCAGAAAATAAGGACACGCTCCGAAAAGGATGGATACATATTGAAAGTGATACTGTTGTAATAATCTGATGATTATTTAACAGTAAAGGAGTAACAGGAAGACTAAATAATATAGGCATGCCATTTATACAGCTTTGATCCCAGCCTACCACTGTAGCCTTCTCTCTTGCAGCTTTCCTACCAATAACCGTGTCAAACTATGCAAAGACTTGCTAAGGTATCATCCTGGTTTATGCCTCCATTCCTTTGTTTTTGATTTTCATGCTGCTTCCTCTTCTTGGAAGCCCTCTCTGCCTTCTTTCTGGTCTTAATAATAATGCCATTTAGTTTTAAAGACTTGTGTGATTATCATTGCACAAAATTAATATCATATTACTCTACTATCAGAGTTTTAATTTTTGCTTGCCTAGTTCATTCTGGCCTGCAAGGTTTAAAATAAGAAAGGGTAAAAATAGAATCAATGGACTAGAAATTGCTTCTATCCTGTCTCTTGAGAGAAATACTGTTCTAGCTAGATTGCCGTCTAGATTCAATAAAGCAAAAGAACTTTGCTGTGGGTTTTAAATAAAAAAAAAGCAAGTTCCCTTTTTCTTTAGTAATTCAATCTCATAATAGTAACCACTTTTATTCTTCTTCATTTCTCCTGCACTCTCTTTTACTTAATATTTTTAGCTTTTTAAAAATAATTTCAAATATAAAAAAAACTGCAAAAAATAGTACAAAGAACTTACATACCCTTTTCCTAGATTCACCAATTATTAACATTTGTCATCTTTGCTTTATCATGTCTGTCTGCCTCCTCTGTCTGTTTTTCTCACTTTCTCCTTTTTGTCTCCCCATCCCACATATACAATATTTTTCTGAATTATTTGAGATTATGTTATAGACATCATGTCTCTTTTCCCCTAGATGCTGGTGTGTATTTCCTGAGAACAAAGACATTATCATACATAACTCTGTACAGTTATAAAAATCAATTTAAAAGTGATACTGTATTCTATCTATAGTCCATACTCAAATTTCACCAATTATGACAGTACTTCTGTCTGTAGCATTTTTTTTTCTGATCCAGGACCATCCCTTACATTTGTCACATCTCTCTAATCTCCCTAGTCTGGAACAGTTCTGCAGCCCCTTTGTCTTTTAGTACTTCGATATTTTTGGAAAGTAAGACCAGTTATTTTGTAGAGTGTCTTCCACTGGGGTTTACCTGAATCCCTTATTACTATGATGATTGAAAGATGATGATTTTCTAACTCCACCTTACCTGCACCATTCCTTATACATTTATTAATTGGCATACTATATGGAAGAGTTGGCCTTTCTTCCATATTTACTTATATTGGTAAGACTTATTCAGTTGGTTATAATCCATGACTATTGCTTATTTTGATGCTCCAATAGTCCCAGATTTGGCCAGTGGAAGCCCCTTCAACTGGATTCTGTATCCTTTTGTTACCGGAGAATCAAATTCCTCCCTCACTTGTGGGAGTGGGGTTCTTAACAATACCTTTAGAAAATGAATTTTTTAAAACTTGGAAGGGAGAATGAATGGTGTTTATTGGCATGTAGTTACATTCCTCTGGTTGTAAATTCCCATGTCCCTCAAACCAGTCCTGAAAGAGGTGCAGCTGGGTTCCAGTAGGGTCAAAAGGAGGGCCAGTTTCCACAGTTTCCATTCCATGTTGCAGCTGGGTCCAGTTTAGCATTCAGAGTAATTAAAGTTTATTGTGTAGATTCCACGTGACTGTGAGCCACATGAATGAATACAGGGCATGAGAGCCCGCAACAGGGGTCAGGTGCAAACAGCAAGGGAGAAGAGGGCCAAGAGCCAAGAGAGGGAATTCCCTTTGTTCAGAAGTTTAAATATTAAGGTTTTGCACCCTTGCAGTGGTCACACCTCTTCTGGCCACTGACTTGCTTCCAGGTGTGACTGACAGGTAAACATCTTCCCTAGTCACTCAGACCTTACTGGGCACGTGTCCAAACTGCCTTTTTCCAGTTTCTTCTCCTATGGATCAGCAGGGAACAGACTTGGAGAGTGTTAACATGAGTTTCCTGGCAAAGCTGTATAAATGGAGTGCTTATGTTATTTAGTCTTCCGTTTACTCCTTTCCTGTTAAATAATAACCAGATTATTACAACGGTATCACTTTCAATATGTCTCCATCCTTTTCTGAGCGTGTCCTTATTTTCTGGCACAAGTCAATGTTTCAGGTTCATCTTATATTATTGATAGATCATCTGCCTAGCTTTTCTTAATCCTGGTGAGGTAATGTACATGCCAGTCTACTAATGTTCTTACTATTATGATATTTGTGAATGAATTAATTTATTTCCTAACAATCCAGTGCTGCATCTAGCTCCAAAATTCTGATTCTGATTCTAGAAGAGATTCCTGCTAACTCTCTTTCTTTTGTGTTCTATAGGTAACTGTGGAGCTTGTTATAGATAACAAGGATTTCACTGGTGTCAAGACTAAGTTAAATAGTAGCACCCAACATACCTCACTTTCTGCTCTTACAAGTCCAGATAAGAAACTACCAGAACCTAGCCAACATGTTACCTGTACCAAAAATTCACAGAACCTAAATGAAGTTCATGAAGAAAGTGCAAAGGAAGAACAGAATTTGATGCTCCCGAACCCAAAGTCACTATGCCCTGTTACAGCAAATCCTTCAACCTTTGTGGCTATACCAGCCTCTCACAATTTAGTAAATCAAACAAATGGGTCAAGCAAAAAGAGTGCTTTGCTGTTACATGTGCTATTGATGGTGCCAGATGGGAAAGATTTCATTACTGGAGAATCTGAGAAACAGCCACCATGCAATGTTTATTTAAATTGCAAACTCTTCAGCACAGAGGAAGCCACCAGATCTGTCATCGCTTGGGGCACAACACAACCAGTCTTTAACTTTTTTCAGGTAACTTTGTACACATCTTAACATTTCATATATATTAGGGATGTATGTGGGTGGGAGACAGGTATGTTTCCCAAATCATAATGCCATCGTAAAAGAAACCTAGAATGTTCAGATTGGGAGGGACCTTTGAAATTTGGTATGTAGATCCAGTCCTACTATTGGTTGCTAAGAGGAAAAGATACTGCCAGCATTTTCAAACTTTCTGTATCTTTCTGTTCTGTCTCAGTTCTCCACTATTTTCTTTGCATGAATTCTGAGGACGAACAGAATTTGTTGCTCTACCCAAAGTCACCAAACCCTGTTATTCCTTGCTGCTTCCTCTAGGGCAGGGGGGGAACATCTGGCCCACGGGCCTTATACGGCCCTTGAAATCACTTGGTCTGGCTCTGCCAAGGCCTCACCAAACAGAAGCAGTTCCAGCCATCACATTAGGGGTGAGTTAATTAAATTTTTGACCAAATATAGCAGGCTAATTTTCAAGTTGATAATTTTGTTATGTCCCTCAAATGATGTTGTAAATATCCAAATGGCCCTTGGCAGAAAAAATGTTCCCCACCCCTTCTCTAGGACTTTGATCAGTTAAACGTCCCCTTTTCCTTTCTGTTTCTTCAATCTCTCCTTTATTTTTTTACTTATTTTTTTTCTCTGATTTATTCCTTCACTTATTTCAATACTCATTTTACTTGATTTCTCTGTTGAATTTCATGCTATTCCTTAGTTTTCTTTCTTGGTTTTTCTAACTCTAATCACTTATTTTCTTCCTGACTTAACAACTGTCCTTTTTTGGACAGTAGGAAAAGAGTGGTGACATCAGCACTTCTCTCTTTTACCTTCAGTTATTGGTGCTCCTATTCATTACTCTATCCTTGGAATTCTTCCAAACCAACCTTCTTTTCCCCACAGTCACCACATCTACTCCCATACCTTCAGCTCTCATTTATATGAAGATGACTTCCAAATCCATACTTCTTTGTAGGCCAGACATTTCCCTCTAGTTTCAGATCTCTATATCTAACCACCAGCTATTTGTCACCACCTAGATGTCTCAAAAGCATTTTACACTTGGCACGTAACACATCACCTGGCATATCACAGGTATTCAATAAAAATTTGTACATGAAAGAAGAAATTCAGATGTGTCCAAATCTAAATTTATTTTTCCTTCCAAATCTGTTTCTCTCCTCCTATCTGTCCTAATTCATATTATAATTTATTCAGAAGCCCAAGTAGAACCTAAAAGTTGACTCTCTCATATTATTCACCAAGTCCAATAGATGCTGCAAATTTAATTATCTCTGGAATAAATCTTCTTATGTCCACTTCATTGCCATTGCTTTCAATCTTGCCCTCTCCTTCTAAATAGCCTTCAGACTGGCCTACCTGTTTCTGTTTGCTCCATCCATTCCTTCCTCTATGTACCTCTAAAACACTAACCTGAATATTTTAGTCCTCTGCTTCAAACCTTTCACTGTTTCTCCATAGCCTTCAATACAGAGTCCAGATCCTTGGTTTGGAATACAAGACCCTTTAAGAATGGTTTATACTCTCCAGTTTCCACTCTCCTCACTCTTCCCTTCAAACTAGATAGTCTAACTATGCTCAGCTACTTGCAGTTTCCTGAATATTCTCTTTTCCTACCTCTTTGTCTTTATATGTGCTTCTGCCTGGAATTTCCTTTCAACTTTCATGACTTCTATTAAACAGAGCTTTTTGCACTAGTTAACTCCTGCCTATCCTTAAGATTTAGGTTTACTTTCTCTTAGAAGTGCTTTCTGAAATCTCCTATTTATAGGTTAGGTTGATATGTTCTACTTTCTTTTTTGGTTTCAGAGAACAGAAATGTGCTCAGGGTACCGTATGTAGGAGTTTCTTAGATGAATATAAAAGTAGATCTGCCCTGGTTGTCTGATCTGATTTCACCCTTTCACCTCTTGTATTTTCTGTTGGTTTCATCACTAGGACTTCTCTCTCTCCTGCTGTTACCCTTATTCTAAGGTTGGGTTCCTTCAAATCTGTGCCCTTGATTCTATCATTAATTTGACTGACCTGGTCTTGACTCCGGAGTTCTGGTTCTCTTTGTGATTTTTCTTTTTTCCTTCAACTAACAGCTGACTGGCCAATTCTGTAGTACTTTTACACTGAAAATCCAGATGAACAGTTGGCCTTGCTATTTACCTAGCACCTGTTGGGCAGAGCTTTTTGCACCAGGCCATACCACCCAACCAGTGGATTGGCTGTCCTTTGATCAGGTGCTCAATGCTTGTCTAGTCAGTAGTCATCTTTGTTTCAAAAGCATTAGTCTTTCAGCAGGGGGTTACAAATGGGTGATTTTGCCTTAGGAAGATTGAATGAGCTTGGCAAGCACCATGATTGACATGTTTGACAATCTTTTCTCTGTTCCTGAAGCCTCATCTATATGAGTTTTATCATCAGAGAACTCATGCCATTTTATATTTGGACATTATATATGTTGGTCTCTGACACCAGACTGTAGCTCCAAACTGAGGGTATAGATTGGATTTTATTTTAATATCTTCAGCTCCTAGCACTGTGCAAGGCACACACAGTAGGCTTTCAGTAAATATGTTGAATAAAAGTATTTTGTCTCAGGTGTGGGCTTTTGTTTTTTGTTGTTCCTCTCCCCAGGTGATTCCTGTCTCTCTGTCTCCCAAATACTTGGAAAGGCTTAAAAACAATGTGATGGTAATCGAAACTTGGAACAAGGTGCGGAGCCCAGGACAGGACAAGCTGCTCGGGCTGGTGAAACTCCCCCTCCATCAGTTTTACATGTCATTCAAGTAAATAGGATCTTTTAGAGTATTCTTTATTTTACATCTTTAACTTTGTATGGACTGAAGAGGAGTTCTTTTGGTTTGCAAACAAAGCTAGCCCTATAATTCCTTGGAGGAATTTTTTCAACTTCACCATAGTTTCTGCTCTTATGTTAAAGCAGTCTTACAGATACTGCTTACCATGTTTCAGGCCCTGTTTTAAGAACCTTACCCCATCAAGTCATTTAATCCTCACAACAATTCTCTTAGGCAGATAACTTTTATTATCCCTATTTTACTGATGAGTTAACAGTGGCACAGAGAAGTTAAATAACATGTCATATATATTGCAAGTAGTAAAACAGATTAGAACCCAGAGAGCCTGGCTCTAGAGTCCATTCTCCTCATCAAGAAGCTCAACTGCCAAAGGTTACCACCTCACAAAACAAATGGTTTATCTCTCTGTCACAAAACTTTAGTATTGTTCACATCAGCTATTTGCAAGATTTCTATACTGAGTATTGTCTTTTAGACCTTCAGATTTGATTACTGTACCTCATTTGTCATTACCCAACACCTCGGTGGGGTATTGATTTATCTGAAGGCAATTTCTGTCTTCAATACAGACTGTTCATTTTCTGTTTTGATTCAAGGTTCTGATTTTTAATTGTTTTCACACTGACCTCTTTCTGAACAGCCTTCTCATGGATCTTTGTTTTAAATGCTGTGTTTCATATTTTACAAAGAGCACTGTTGTGGGCACTATCTCATGTGAACCTTTCTATAACTGCAGGAGGTATTATCATTATCCCCATTTTACAAATGAGGAAACTTGTCATTTAATTTGAAGAAGTCAATCTCTTTGACTTTCTTTTTATCATATGTACAATGAGGCTGAGGATAGATTGTCTTCTCCCTTTTGGAGCAATTGTGAGAATCTAGTAAGAAAATAAATGAGTAAGCCTTCTGTGAATGGTGAAATACTTATGATGGTAGCATTGGAAAGCATAGCCAGGCTAAGGAGTACTGCTTGAATCATAGATGGCACTGCCAACTGAAGGCTTTGGACTTTTCCCCACTTTTTTAGCTGTGATATGAGTCTGGTCTGGTATTTTCCTTTCCTTCTCATTCATTAGACCCCATTCTTTGCTGAGAGAGCATAAAAATAATAGTACCAATGACGGAGCACGTACCTGAATATACCAAGAATCATAGTTGGTATTTTATATTGGTTATCTTAGTGTTTACTCCTAACAGCAGCCCTTTGATGGAAGTTTTATTACCTTCATTTTATAGGTGAGAAAACAGACTTAGAAAGGTTTAATCGATTACTTAATGTCATTTATCAAGCAAGGGTCAGAGCTGAGATTCAGCATGGTGTTAATGAAGAGCATTGGGACTTTTTATTATCCATTAATAGTGGATAATATCAACCCTTTGCATTGTTAGAAGGATTATAGAAACTTTGTAAAGTGCTTATCACATAAGCACTCAGTAGATGGTATTATTAGTAATATTACCCAAATTTTATCTGCCAGACTCCAAAAGCCATACTTTTTCTAATTGACCACGCTGCTTACCTGTAAAATAATACAATTCAACAGGCTCCTACTGAAATAGTACTTGATCCTAGACACTGGGCTTAGGACCATGATGATACCAAGATAAATCAAACACATTCTTTGCCCTCAAATTGCTACATTTGGAACTTAACTGCCTGGTGTTTTTTTTTAATTCTCACCCGAAGATATGTTTATTGATCTTTAGAGAGAGAACGAGAGAGAGAAACATCAATGTTAGAGAGAAACATCAATTGGTCACCTCCCGTACCCATCCTTGAGATTGGGGAATCAAACTCACAACCTAGGTATGTGCCCTAACCGGGAATCAAGCCCGCAACTTTTTGTTGGATGGAACAACACTCCAACCAGACATCCTTCCGGGCCCTGCCTGGTAATTTTTATTTGATGGATTATGGATAGAATCATATGTTTTCTCAAACCACTATTATTTTCTAGTTGTAGATACATTTTTAACAAACTGAGAAAATGAGCCAAGTAAGAAATGAAGCAACTCTATGACATGATTGATAATTGTTATTTGCTGTTGTACAATTTCTCTCCCTTTAGAGATTCCAAGATTTCTCGCCTGCTGCTCGATGCTCAGTACCCAGTTGTTGCTGTCGACAGCTACATGCCTGTGATTGATGTGTTCTCAGGCCAGCAAAATGGGAGTCTTCGAGTCTTTTTAGCTATGGGTTCTTCGGATCAGATAATGGCGCTACAAAGATTAAAGAATGAAGAAGGAATCCTTCCTCCGTTCAGCCCTAGGCCAGCCCATTTACTGGACCAGCCATCTAAAGCATCCATTACTACGGTAGTGACTAAACACTTGATTGTATGTTTATAACATGATTATCACAATCAAGCTAATTAACATAATATGCATCACTTCACCTAGTTACCTGTGTGCGTGTGTGTGTGTGGTGAGAACACTTAGATCTACTCTTAGCAAATTTTTTTAAGTACATAATCTCATTTGTCTTTCATGTTTTAGTGAAACCGTTGCCCCAAATTCTTATTTCAGTAGTGAAAGGCTTAACAGAAGAACATACTTGCACTTCAGTGCTTACTATAGATCAAAGGAATCATTGATTGGCATTTTTCTTTTATGGTTAAAATGGTTATCTCTATCCCTCTGAGCTCCTTGAATTTATAAAGAACACCTAATTGGACAACCAGACCTTAATCCTCTAATTTACTAACTTAATTGCCTTAATAGTGGGGTGAACCTTAGCTGCTCTAAAAAAATAGTCTTGCCCGGTCGGGCGTGGCTCAGCAGTTGGGCTTCGACCTGGGATCCAGGTGATCAGGGTTCGATTCCCAGTCAGGGCACATGCCCAGGTTGCGGGCTCGATCCGCAGTCGGGGGCGTGCATCCGGCAGCCAATCAATGACTCTCTCATCATTGATGTTTCTCTCTCCCCCTCTCCTTTCCTCTCTCTGAAATCAAAAAGATATATTTAAAAAAAAAAAAAGTAATTTGTGTAGTGCTATATAATTGAGAAAACACTTTATCATGTTTATTTTTCTAATAAACATGAAGTGGGCCATTGTCATTCTCTTTTATATGTGATGAAATAGAAAATCAAAGAGGATATATTACTTGTCCAGGGTCCTATAGCTGAGAATGGGAGAATTGGGGTTCAGACACAGGCCTTCTGACTCTATGTCCATTATATCATGTCCTATTGTATCTTACATTTGGTGTCTCTTGGTGTCTAGTATAGCTAAATCTCAGTCTCCACACCATTTAAATGTGTTATGTTTTTTACTCTGAATCTAAATGACAAATTTAATGTTTCTAGCAAAGAAAGAACTGTTAGGAAAGTATCTATTAGTTGGTTATTGTTTTATTTGTTACAAACTCTAAACTTTTCCATTTTTATTGTATATTAGTGTCTATCAATAGATCATAGTGTTTTATTTTTATTTAAAGACATAAAAGCAAAATAAAGAAAAGTCATTTATAATATTCCCAAGTCTTATTAGGTGTTACGTGGTCCTCACATTGCAATGTAGAAAGTTAGAAAATTTTATTCATTATGAGCACAGAAGTCCTTGAAATGTTGGGTATCAACAAATACAATTGTTTTTTTCTCCTACACTCATAAGTCCCTCATCCAGTTCAGCATGTGCAAAACTGAATTATTAAATTATTCTAATACTATATGGCAAAATTGAGCAGGTGCTGTAATTTGGAGAGGTTTTTATTCCTTTTTTTTTCCTCTGGGAAATCAAATTATAAGTTTTCTGTTTCCATAGGAAGATTTTTGAGCAGGTATAGCTGACATGGGTTTTTAGATTTCAAAGCAAAGAACTAATACAATCTATGTTCCAAATTTATTGAATGTTAAGCATGTATAAATCATGCAGTTTGATCCTTATATGAATCCTGAATTCCCCCTTTGAATATTCCCAATAATCAGTTACCTGGTGTCTGCTGAAGCTGTGTAGAATAGAGGTAAAGAACTTTGTCTCTGGAATCAGACTGCCTCAGTTCAAACCCTGGTTCCTCTGTTATTAGCAATGCATGTTAAATTAGCTAATACAAGTGAAGGGCTTAGTGGAGTGCCTGGCTCATATTAGTAGATACCTTCAGTAACAGTGTATTCACTCCCTCTCCAAGTAGTCCTTACCATTAACAAACAAGTTTGGTATTCCTAACTTCATTAAAAATAGTAATTAAGTAAATTAATACCTTTTTGTTTCAAATGTATAATCCTAGCTGTGGCACATTTACACCATGGAATACTATGCAGCTGTAAAAAGGAAGGACCTTTTAACTTTTGGCACAGCATGTAGGGAACTAGAAAGTATTATGCTAAGTAAAATAAGCCAGTCAGAGAAAGACAAGTACCACATAATCTCACATATGCGGAATATAATAAACAAAATAAACTGATAAAGTAGATCCAGAGACATAGAAGCATGGAACAAACTGAGGGATCTCAGGGGGGAAAGGGGTGGAGGGAGAGAGAGATTAATCAGGGAACTTGTATGTTTATGGGCATAGCCCATGGACACGGACATTGGTGTGAGGAGGGCCTGGGGGTGGGATGGATGTGGGGTGGAGGAGATTGGTAGGGTTAAAAAGGGGACATCTGTAATGGTCTCAACAATAAAGACAAAGAAACATTAAAAAATAAATAATTAAAATTAAAAAAACAAATGTATAGTCCTTATTTTATTAAGGAAATAGCCTTTTATTATTAAGTTTACTGAGAATTAGGAACAGATGTTAAATTTTATCAAAGACCTTTTTTTCCTTTATATTGATAATCATGATTTTTTTTACTTCGTTTCATTAATGTACTGGATTACATTTATGTATTTCATAGTAATGACCCAGTCTCACAGTCTAGAATAAATGCAGCTTGATCTGATTATAATGAGCAGTTGTGAGTTTTATACACAGTGAAAATTAAGTATCTATTTTAATATAGGCTAGTAATTTATGCTTATTTCTTCATCTGTACTCTGACTTAATAGAGAAGCAACAATATTCTAAGCAAGTTACTCTTTAAAGCTCACCAGTCTCTCTCTCTCTGTTTTAATAGGCAGAAGACCAAAGAAATGGCCTGATGGAGCACCACTTTGAGCTCCATGTAGACAAGATTAAAGGGCTAGTCCCTCTTCAGACAACAGTCTGGGGAGAAGCAGATTGTTATGTTCAATACTACTTTCCAGTTCAAGACTCGCAATCCAGTATGCTAAAAGGACCTGAGTTCCTTGAAAATGGTAGGTTTGAGAGATTGGGCTTTCTCATTCTTGTATAATTCTTTTATTGGATATACTTAGGAATTATTTTTTTCTTGAGTTAATTCTGTGTTCTTCAATGTTTCTAGTCTTACCTGGGCAATACAAGAGATAGGCTGTTTGTTTTACTTTTCTTAAAAATTTTTTTGGTAACTTTTTATTGTGATTTGACTTCAAATTATGGAAAAGTTGTGAAAATAATACAAAGAACTTCCATATACCCTTTACCTAGATCCATCAATTATTTACATCTTATTCCATCATATCATTTACATGTCTACTCTATCATGTATAAATATACAGTTGATCCTCATTGTCCATGGAAGTTATATTCTATAAAGTCTTTAAGAAAACTGACTTAGGAAATACTGAACCATTGCTCCTGGGGGAAATATGTACATACACATACCTCACATCATAATCTTTTTTTTAATTTTATTTTTAATTACAGTTTACATTCAATATTATTTTGTTTCAGTTTCAGGTGTACAGCATAGTAGATCGTAATCTTAAATCCTAAAAACAACTTATTCTAGTTGATTCTATTTTCTTTATTTTGCAAATGAGAAAGCAAGGTTCAGAAGTATGAAATGACTAACACCTCCCCACTAACAAGTGCCAACATTGACATTCATGCCCTGTCCACTGGCCCCAGAGCTTGTTGTATTACACTGCACTGTTTCCTACCACATCTGTCTTCTGGTCATTTCTGAGAGCTAAAATGAGGAAGAGTATTGCTTTTTTTGACCTCAGCTTGGAATGAGCAAGTCAGGTAGCTCAAATTTTTTGCCATTCTGAGCATGTCAGCAAATAACTGCAGAAGCGCTACCAGTATTGGTTTTGGGGTTCAAATAACATATTTGTACCCTGAATATATAAAGAACTCTTACGAATCAATAATAGAAAGACAATCCAATTGAAAAATGGGCAAAGATCTAAAAACATTTCTCCAAAGACATGTAAATGGTCAATAAGCACATAAAAAGATGCTGAACATCATTAGTCCTTTGGGGAATGAAAATCAAAACCACTACAAGATACTGCTTCACATCCACTAAGAGGGCTATAATTAGAAAGGAAGAAGAAGTCTGCCCGGCCCGGCGTGGCTCAGCAGTTGAGCATTGACCTAGGATCCAGGTGATCGGGGTTCGATTCCCAGTCAGGGCACATGCCCTGGTTGCGGGCTCGATCAATGACTCTCTCATCACTGATGTTTCTATCTCTCTCTCCCTCTCCTTTCCTCTCTCTGAAATCAATAAAGATATATTAAAAACTAATTATAAGCAAAAAGGAAAAGATTAACGAGTGTTGGCAAAGATGTGCAGAAATGGGAACCCTCACTCATTATTCACCAACAAAGGGATCTTTTTCTCCTGTATTGTGAGACCTTAGGTACCATAGCTACTAGAGACATGGACCTTGATAGGAGTAACATTCTGAATATATAGATTCTGGCTCCAGGTCTGTGACCTACCAGCTCTAAGACCTTCACCATGTAACTTCAAGGTGTTCATACCCTCATCTGTGAAGTAGGAGTCATAACGTGCTTTGTTTTCTTTATAGGAATATTGTGAGGATAAAAGTGATTAATAATGGACATTAATATACTGTCTTACTACATATAAAACACTAAATGATGTGTTGGATTATTCTGAATTGCTTTTCTTTTCCAAAGGAATCACTTTGAAGCCTTTCAGATCTGCAGCCACACTCTGTGTTCCAGATCCCATCTTTAATAGTGAGCACCATCACTCTCTCCTGTTGCCAACTGACATTCCAGTGCAAAGGCTCCTACTCAGTGCCTTCTCTGCACAAGCGCTTGTTCCTGGAGGTGGAATCCAGTTTGAAATCTGGTGCAGGTACTGTGGAGAACCCAATCCTGTGCCTAGTAAGGAAATACACAAGCATAGAGCATCCTTCCCACAACCAGTCTAGGTTGAATTGTAAGGAAGCTAAGCAGTCCCTTCTGTCCTGTTTTATATTATTTGTGTTTGTTAGTGATGCTTGTCCAGATTTTACAGAAATCTATTAAAATTATTAGGCTCTTGGGAGCAGTTGTATCTTATACTTCTAACCACTACTTACAATTATAAGTGAAATTCTATCAGTTTTACCTCCTACTGTCTCAAATGTTTCAATCACCTTTTTCTGATTATCTTACTGCCTTACTTAGCTCGGGCCCACATCATACCATGTCATATCATGCCTAAATTACTAAAATGGCCTTCTACTCATTTCTTGTAATCTGTTCTTCCCACTGCCAGAAGAGTAGCCTTCATAAAATATAAATCCACTCATGTCACAGACTTTGGCAATTTCCAGGAAAAATAATGGCACTTAAAACAGGTGTTCGACCTCCTCCCTTGCATCCCCACCCCCAAGAAGCCAACTAAAATGACTAAGAGAGTATAAATCTAAAAGGAGAGGAAGCAGCCCTGGCCAGTGTGGCTCAGTGGCTAGAGCGTCGGCCCACACACGGAAAGGTTGCAGGTTCGATTCCCGGTCAAGGGCACCTACCTGGGTTGCAGATTCGCTCCCTGGCCCTGTTGGGGCATGTGTGGGAGGCAACCAATCGATGTCTCTCTCTCACATCAATGTTTCTTTCTCTCTGTCTCCCCTCCTCCATCCCTCCCTTCCACTCTCTAAAACCAATGGAAAAAAATATCCTCAGGTAAAGATTAAAAAATAAAAGGAGAGGAAGCAGCATCAGGAACACAAGGAGGGAAGAGTATCAGCCACTTCCCAGAACCTTTTCCTAAATAGAATCAGGTGGAAATTAGGTTTGATAACTTTGTGATCTAAAAATGGGATGTTTTGAGATGAGGAAAATAGTGTACGTACTAACTGATCCTCTACCCTCCCAAATTTGAGGGGCTTGGGCCTGAAGACATAGAAGAGATTGGGACTGCTCCACCTAGAACCACTTTGCTACTGTAGGATGGATGCTTTCAATAGTGGCTACTACCAAAGGTCCATGCCAGATGCAGAAACCTCAGACAGAAAGCCTGTGGGAAGCTGGACTTGGTCCTGAACACGGTGTAATTTATAGAGTTCCACCTCCACATAATGTGCAGTAGATCCAGCCACACACAAATGAGACACATCCAGCTTGTCTCATTTCACCTTTAAATTCAGCAAGTATTTAATAAACCCTTAAATCCTAAATTCTAAGTATACCACAAATATAGATCAGGCTCTAAAGATAACTAGATACTGAATGTTGATCCCTAGGGCAGACTGAATCATTAATCCACCCAATTCTTCCAACTGACAGCTTGTGCTTTTGTGGTTTACAGATATTATTATCCTAATGTGAGAGACCAGATGGTCGCCAAAGGAACCTTGCCATTATCCAGGATCTGCGCTATGGCAACCATGCAGCACCATGAGGATGTAGGAATACAGACCTTTAATCTCCCTTTAACCCCCAGGCTTGAGAATAGGAAAGAACTGAAGAACCAGTCATCAGGTAATTGAAGACTATTTTGTCTTTCTCTTTCAAAGTCAGTATACATAAATATCTCTTTCTCTCTAAATTAGTGATTCTTCACATTTTGTGGTACTCACCCTTCTAAGAACCTGATGAAAACAATCAGACACCTTCTCTTAGAAAAATTAGTGTAGACTATACGCTGCAAATTTTGCATATAATTTTAGAAAATTCATAGTTCTATAGACTGTCTATATAAATGTTGCTTGTCTCATTTCACCTTTCAATTCAGCAAGTGTTTAATAAACCCTCAACGACTAAATCCCAAGCACTTATAGGTGTACTCAGAGAATTATTATTCCAAGGCGACATAAGCAGATGTGGGATTGGTGAAATATAATTAGCATGAACTGGGAATTCACTGTAATAGAGGAGAAGGTTAGGATTTAAAGGTAGAAGGAATTAATTAGAATTTGAAGTTTTGAATTATATCCTAATGGTTCCAGCAGGCTGACCCACCCTGCAAGTACATAATAGATAACTAGGATTAGCCTCCTAAGTCAAGTTACCAGCTTGCTGGAGAGTATCTATGAAACAAAAGGTTTTATCTTGCCATTATTAAGACTGAGTAATTCCTTCTGGTCCTCACTGATCAGCTTGTTCTTTTGTTCCTTAAAGCTTTCCCAGAAATGTGATAGTGAGTGGTAGATTAAAAAAAAAAAGATGGCATGTGAAGGATGTTTCTTGTGGTGGCAGGAGAGTGATAGAAGTATACAAGTATGAAAACCTTTTAAAAGTTTAAAAGAAGAAAAGCTAGAGCCCATCTCAATTCTGTAAAAATAACGGGGGGTTTAGAAAATCTGGAAGTAAGTTCTTCCTCTGATAGTTGTATAATCTTGGCAGGCAGTTGAATCTCTGAGCCATAGATTCTTAGCTATAAAGTATAAATAGTAACTACTGTTATGTCTTTATTAATCCTACAGTACAATAATATAATGTGATTCTGACCATGGACAGATTCTCTCACTGCTGAGGCCCCTTATTGTTCATTAAGATTTTAGTGTTTGTTCTCTTCCTTCCTTCCTGACCAGGACTTGGGTCCAGATAGAACAGAGATTCTTCCAACCCACCTTTTAAAACTTAATTTCCATTTGTCCTCATTTTTCAGGTTTACTAGATGTGGGCCTGAGGTACAGGCGTACTCCAAGGACAGCAGAGGGAGTTCTTGCCAGCCGAGCTGTCTCTATCTCAGTCCAGATTATCAGAGCCTGTGGTCTGCAAGCAGCAGCCAAGTAAGTACCCCTTGGAAAAGCAATTCTCAAACATTTTTCCACTGCAGTCCACAGGATATATGATGCTCAGATACACAAAACTTTCTTGTGTACAGTTTCTAGTTCATTAACCACAACTCTATTTTTTTCTTTTTTTAAGAAAGCACATAAGGCCCTAGCCAGTTGGGCTCAGTGGTCAGAGCGTCAGCCCTTGGACTGAAGGGTCCTGGGTTTGATTCTTGCCAAGGGCACGTATCTCGGTTGCAGGGTTGATCCCTGGCCCCAGTTGGGACACGTGCAGGAGGCAACCAATCGAGGTCTCTCACATCAATGTTTTTTTTTCTCTCTCTCCCCTTTCACTCTCTCTGAGAAGCAATGGAAAAAATATCCTCGGGTGAGGATTAAAAAAAACAAAAAAAAGGGGGGAAAAAGCCTATAAGAATATGAGTGAATAAATCACTTGCAGACTCTGCGATTTTTAACTATTATTAGCAATTTAGTTCCTTAACCTTGTCCAACACTTTATTCCCACATCATACCTTACACCCTCGAAACATGCCAGGACCAATGATTACAGCTCTTCTCTAACCTCATGTTCTGTCTCTGAGTACCAGCTTCTATTTTTCTAGCTTGTTCCCCTTCAAGTCTCTTCTCAGTACAGAAGCCAATTATCCTGTGAAAACTTAAGTTAGATTTTGACACACCTCTATTTAAAACCCACCAGTGACTTTCCATCTCACTCAAAGTAAAAGCCAGACTCCTTAAAATGGCTGTAAGACCCCACATGATCTTACCCCATTATCTTTATGACCTCATCTCTTCCTGCTAGTATTTCCTCTGCTTATTCCACTCCAGGCACTGGTCCTCTTACTGCTTCTGAACACACCAAGCTCATTTTCCTCTTAGGGCCTTCGTCTTGCTGTTTTCTCTGCCTGGAACACTGTTTCTGTATACAAACAGCTTGGCCCTCTTTACCTCCTTCAGGTCTTTGCTCACACTTCTATTTACTTTGAATGTTCTTCCTTTCCTGGTAGCCTTTGGCTAAAGTGTCACTCTGGTGGACAGATGACTATGGTCTCTTCCCATCCCCACACACATACACTCTGAGAACCAGATTACTGAGAAAGCACACTGTGGCACTACCAAAAGCCTAGGTAGGAAACATGGTTGCTTAGTGTTCTTGGTGGCCTCATGGAAACGCTGGAGATGTTTTCTAGGCAGACAAGCTGATTTTTGATATTTCTTTCTTCTCCTGCCCACTCTTTTCCCCCACAGGGCTTTGGCTGAGCAGGAACCCTCTCTACAGTTTAGTGCCTCAGTTGGGGTCAATGCCTTTGTCACCGTTCATCTCTCCTTCCTGCCCAAGGGAGAACAGCGCCAAACCCGCCCTGTGGCCTGTACCTTCTGCCCTGAATTCTCCCATCACACTGAGTTCTCATGTAACTTAGTAACTCAGCACTGCAGTGGAGAGGCCTGTTTCCTGGCAGAGCTGTTGGAGTTTGCAGAGGTCACTTTTGCCATTTATCATGAAGATACCAAGTCAGGTGAGCACCAAATGGTTCATCACAATCATAATTAAAAGGGGCTCTGTTTTGAGTGGTATAGCCTTCCTAGGATATACATGCTGAAGTATTTAGGGATGAGGCATCATATTCTCTACAACTTAACTTCTGAAGGGTATAACGAAAATAAGTGGAATATGTATTGTGTGTGTGTGTGAAGAGAGAGAGAAAGATAAATGTGTCAGGATGTTAGTGGGTGAATCTAGGTAAAGTTTATTGTTATATTCTTTTTTGTTTGTTTTTTTAATATATCTTTATTGATTTTAGAAAGAGGAAGGGAGAGGGAGAGAAACATCAATGATGAGAGAGTTGTCAATGATCAGCTGACTCCTTCATGCCCCTGACTGGGGATCGAGCCTGCAACCCAGGCATGTGCCCTGACTGGGAATCAAACCGCGATCTCCTGGGTCCTAGGTCCATGCTCAACCACTGAGCCACGTCCAGCTGGGCCATTGTTATATTCTTGAAGACTTTCTGTATGCCTGAATTTTTTCAAAATAAAATGATTTAAAATTGCACACACTCTCATACATATACAACTAATGATTTAATTAAAAACAATTTAGAGGGCATTTGACTGGAGCAAGATGATCTCTAACGTATCTTCCAACACTGAGATTTAGTGAGTGTAAATCAAGGGTCATGTGAATATACTGTAAACACAAAATGTTTGGTCAGTAGACCACCAAGTAATTTCCCTTTTTTGTTTGATTTGACAGCCAGTGATATAACCAGTCTCCAGTCATTCAAAGATTATCTACTTGGAGTAGTAAAGGTTCCAACAAAAGAGCTGCTTATCAAGAGATCCGGTAAGGATCCTAGATTGTCACTTTCTATTCCTACCCTTTCCCATTCACTTTCCTGAAAGAGAGCATCTTGTCTAGCTTCCACAAGCTATGCAAAAGAAAATATGACCCCTTAACACATGCTTCTGAATTCTCCCAGGTACCTCAAAAATTTCCTCAAAAGCATTTTAAGTCCTCTCCTAATCATTTCAGTTTTTCTAATAAAGCAAGACGCTCAAAACATTGTACTATCATCTTACTCTAAGGAAGGTAATGATAATGATACTACTACTAATAAATATGGTGATATCCATTACATTATATAGCATTTGGTAAAATATTTTCTTAAGTCTTCTTTGAGCTTCACAATAGCCCTGTCTGGCAGGGATACAGGATCTTATTCTTTTCACTTGACAGATGAGAAAACTTAGGCTCACAGAGGTGATTTGCCAAAACCACTCAGCTAGTGAGTGGTAGTACTGGAAATCAAGTCCAGATTCGCCCATTCTTTTTCTCTAAACTCTCCTCTCCCAGTGAAGAAGGAATAAGGACATCAGGTGAAGACACAACCACCAAGGCAGTTTGTAAATATTGGTCCTATCCTACTTATTAGTAGCTTGGTGACCTTGACCTCTCTGGGCCCCAGTTTTCTTAGCTCACAGATGGAGACAGTTAATCCTGACAAGTCTACAAGGTAGTAGGAATTGATTACATAGGATAGATAAAGTACTTGACACATAGTAAGCACACCGTAAATGTTAGTTTTCTTTCTCTTGTCCATTTTCTTCCCTAGAGTTAGGTAATCTGGTTTCCAAAATTCTGTCACACATCTCCCAAGTTTAACTGTAAATTGAAATATGAGCAATACTCATAGTAAACAGGTATTGTGTGTGTGCCAGAGAGAAGTCTGTACAACTTGGTATAGGATTTAACTCTCAATTTTGTCATTTACATGGTGTTTGTGATCTAGAAAAAGTCACTTCATCTCTCCGATTCATAGTTTCCTCATCTGAAAAATAGAAATAATAAGATCTACTTTGCAAAGTTATTGAACCATTCAATGAAATTATACATGAAAAGGATCTTGACACATAGGAAACCTCCTTTTCTTTCCTTCTGAAACTTACTACAGTTTGTCAGGCAATGGGCACCATCTGGGAAATTTCTACAAATTAAATTTAACCTTGTCTAAAATAAACCTTTTAGACAGTTTGGGATATATCATTTGTATTTGTTTTAAGAGTTATTCTAAAGTGAACGCTCGAATGTTTTTTTTCCTACTGCCAATAATCTCAATTATAGAATCACAGAGCAAAAGGAACCATCTAATCTAGCAGTTCTTAATTGCTGAAATGGTGTGGAATTTTGTGTGTATGTGCATTTGTGCAAGTTTCTGGGGATAATAGCTTTCATTAGCGCCAAAGGGGTCTGTGACCAAAAAATGTTAAGAACCGCTAGGTTGTGGGGAAATTAATACCCAGAGGGGAGAAGTTACTAAAGCTAAGGCCATAAGTTCTTAGACCGACCAAGCTGAAAGGAATCTTAGAGATCAACATATTCAGCCTCCTCAGTTTATGGGTGAAAACTAGGAAGTCTCAGAAAAATTAAAGACCTTTTCCAAAAGTCATAAAGCTTTAAATGACCTTTAACAAATTAATTTCCGTAAGTCTAAATTTTCTCCACTTATAAAGTATAATTAATGAAACCTTTCCCATAAAATTGCTATGAATGCTATTATACCAGTCCACAGTCTGTTTTACATAACTGTGAAATCCAAAAAAACTCAGAAAGTCAAAAGTTTTTTATTAACTCATTAAGCAGCCAAATCTGACCTCACCTGACAGACTATTTAGTCTTTATTTATGACTTACGCAACTGCTTGTTTACATGAAGTTTTATTGGAACACGTAATGCCCATTTATTTACATATTGTGTATGGCCACTTTCCACAACAACAAGGTAGCTGAGTAGTTGCAACAGAGATCATACGGCCCAAAGCCTAAAATATTTACTGTATAGACTTTTGCAGAATAAGTTTACCAACCCCTGACTTATATGACTAATGTTATATAACATTTCGTTTATGTACCATATTGCCTTTCTAAAATATGAAAAATTGTAAATTCAGAAACAAATCTGGCCCTAAGGGTTTTCGATAAGATATTATGAACCTATAGTAGGTGGAATATAGACTTTGGATCCAAGTAGCCCTTGGTACAAATATGAGCTCTACCACTTGGTAGTTGTAGTAACTTGGGCAGGTCTCTGGGCTTCCATTTTCTCTTCTATGAAATAGGGATTCTTATCCCATTTAATCCTCAGAATTTCACAGGGTTATCAGGAGAATGAAATGAAGTAATATATATAAAACTAGGAAAATTTCTGACACATAGTAAATACTCAATAGAGTAGCTGTTATTATTTTGAAATCTAGTTCCTGGTCCTTGGTGTGCGTTCACTAAGTGGCAGTTCCCTTGGTGGAGAACCTGGGACTAGACCCCAGATGATCTGATTTCTTGTCCCTTGCCTTTTTCATTGTACTCACAACATCATAATAACATTTCACATCTTTTTAAAAATATATATATATATTTTTTTTTTTATTATTGACAGTATTACTGATGTCCCCCATTTTTGCCCTCTTTTACCCCACCCCGCCGCTACACCACCCCCCCCCCCCCCCAGCCTTCACCACACTATTGTCTGTGTCCATGGGCTATGCATATAAGTATATAAGTTCTTTGGTTTATCTTTTCTCATCCCTGCCTCTCCCCAAGATATGTCACAGTCTGTCATGTTCATTACATTCCACAGATCAGTGAGATCATGTAATATTTGTCTTTCTCTGACTGGCTTATTTCACCAAGCATAATAGTTTCCAGGTCCATCTATGTTGTCTCAAAGGGTAAGAGATCCTTTTTTACAGCTGCATAGTATTCCACTGTGTGAATGTACTACAGTTTTTTTATCCATCTACACATTTTGCATCTTTTATAGCACTTCTCTTTGAAAACTTTTCTAAAACCATTATCTCATTTAATAATCATAACAACTTTGGTAGGCAAGATCAGCACTAATTTTCCCATTTGTCAAATAAGGAAAACAAGGCTGAGAGAAATTAATGGCTTACCCAGACTTAAGCACTAGTTTTGGACTGAGCCAAAGAGAGAATTTAGATTGTCCAACTCCTAGCCTTTGTTCTTGAACCTGATCTCATTGCCTTTCAATGGTCAGATGAAACAAACTACAGTGCACTGTCGGGTATGTGTTTTTCTCTCCTATGTTGGGCTAGGGTGATGGTGGCTCTGGGTGGAGCATGGGTAAGTCTTTTTACTTTTAAGACAATAATTGAAAATGTTTTCTCTCATAAGGGATCACAGGATGGTATCCTATTATTTTACCAGAAGATGGGGCCATGCCTCATGGCTTAGAGCTCATGCAGAAGATTGTGGGTGGTCTGGAGCTTTCCATTTCTTTTACCCATCCTGGAGACAGAGAACGGGTGTTAGAAGCTGCTGAACTGTTGGGCTGGAGCTTTGAGAATAACCTGAAGGATGTTGTCAAGATGGATGAAGAGGAGCCAGCCACTGTCACCATCTCCACACCAAGGCTTTGGCTGCCCATCCATTGCATGCTGCTTGCTGGCCAGAACCACATGCATAAGAACACATATTGCTACCTCCGCTACAAGCTGTATGATCATGAATGCTTTTGGACCTCTCTCAAGAAACCTAAGGAATCTACAAACCAAAAGCAAGTCCTAGTTACTTTTAAGGCATCCAAAAGAGCAGAAGTCTCTAGGGGCCCGTCACTGCTTTGGTATTTCAGGGAGGAGAGATTAGAGATCCAAGTGTGGCGGGCCTTTGGCAATGACAGTGTGGAGAGGCCCCACCATACAGACAGTTGGATTGGCTCAGCCTATGTGGACCTGGCCAGACTTGGGGAGAGGACAGCAAGGACACTAACTGTCAGTGGTAAGTTAAGAACCAGACTCAGCTCTTGTGGTTTGAGCACCTGCTCTGTGACAAGTACTATGTGAGACAGCCTCTCAGACATTGTTTTATTTGATCTTCCCAGCAATCCAGTGAGAGAGATCAGACCCATTTTATAATCATGAAAATGGAGGCTCAGAGAGCTTGGGTCACTGCCCAGAATCATAGGCTAGGAAGTGTTCTTTCCATTGTTATATGCTGAAAGATTGATAGTAATTTAGTAACGCTTCTCATAACTAAAGAGACTTCAAAAAGAAAAAGGTTTGTTGGCTGCTTTAAAAAGAGCATTACCTAGTGACAGTATAATCATGGAATCACCACAGCTCTAAGAACTGGCTGTGAACTTAGTAGCTTTAGAATATATCCAAATGCATCAGGTTTTTGCACCTGTTGTAGTGCCTACAACATTGTAAGCACTCAGGTAATATGTGTAAAGTAATGTGTGAATTTAGGGGACTACCTGTAACCACATGTATAAGAGCCTATATGATAATCTAGAATCCTAGTTTTTTAAATACACTGAAAAGCATACCTCCTAATGAAACTAGGATATCCTTTCTCTCTGGTCAGCATATCTTGAAATCATAAAGAAAATCAACATAGTGCCGGCTGGCATGGCTCAGCAGTTGAGCATCAACCTAAGATCCAGGAGATCGCAATTCGATACCCGGTCAGGGCACATGCCCGGGTTTCGGGCTCGACCCCCAGTAAGGGGTGTGCAGGAGGCAGCCGATCAATGACTCTATCATCATTGATGTTTCTATCTCTCTCTCTCCCCCTCTCACTTCCTCTCTTTGAAATCAGTAAAGACATATTTTTAAAGAAAGGAAAATCAACATAGTAATAAATTAGTTCACAAGGCTGAAAGGAAAAAGTTAACATTTTGCAAGTGGCATTATGTGCTGAGTACTTTTCTTTCAAATATTCGTTCAATACATGATACATGTACTTGGCCCTAGAATCTCAAAGATGAGTAGGAAATAATGCTGACCTCAAAGAGTTTATTGTCTAATGGGAGAATAGAGTAGTAAGTAAACAATTACAATGAAGCAGGTTTTCTCAGTGGTGCTGTGGGAGCACAGGGATGCAGTATCTCTTTAGTTCAAGGACAACATCAGGAAAGAGACCCATGTTTCAAAGGATTTAGTAATAAGCCAAGAAAAGCAGGAAAGAAGGGTATTTTAAAAGGGAACAGTGTGTGTGAAGACACAGAGGCATGAAGCAGTTTGATACATTTTAGGCACTATAAGTAATTTTGGTACTGCTGGGTCATAGGATACACAGGGTAGGAAAGGACGGGAGATGAAGCTAGAGAGGAGAAGAGTACTGTGTTGAAGGACTCTTCTAAGCAGAAGAGTTTGGAGAGCTATGGAAAACTATATGGGTTCTGAATACAAGAGTGACAGAGCTTTGCATTCTAGAAAAATAAGTCTAGCAACTATAGTGCAGAATCAATGGAGATGGCCAAACTAGATTTTTTTACAGACATGGTATTTATCCATCCTAACATATCTGTAAGGTTGTTATTTCCCTGCCTAAAAATAGAAAAAGATAGGAAAGGTTCCATCCTTTTTTTTTTTTTTTAATATATCTTTATTGATTTTAGAGAGGGGAAGGGAGAGGGAGGGAGAGAGAGAGATAGAAACATCAACGATGAGTCATTGATCTGCTGCCTCCTGCTCGCCCCCAACTGGGGATCGAGCCTGCAACCTGGGCATGTGCCCTGACCGGGAATCTAACCGCAATCTCCTGGATCCTAGGTCGATGCTCAACTGCTGAGCCACACTGGCCAGGCCCATCTTGAGGAGAGGGAGGGAGAGGGAGAGAGCAAAATTAACATCGATGTGAGAGCACCTGGGCATGTGCCCTGACTGGGAATCAAGCTAGCAACCTTTCAGTGCACAGGACTACACCCAACCAACTGAGCCACACCAGCCAGGGCAGGAAAAGTTCCATTTTATGCTATCTGTGATCCAGTTAACTGTATTTTCCTGAATTGAAATGAGTCTAATGAAGCAAACTTTGAGATCCTGAAAAAACTATTAGTGCCTTAGGCTTTATAAATAAAATCTCATTGAATATCCAGCAAGCCAATAAAGCTCCAATCCCTGAGTTTAAATCTGCGCTATTGAATAAGTCATCCTTGCCCGGCCAGGTGTGGCTCAGCAGTTGAGCATCAACCTAGGATCCAGTGGATCGGGGTTCGATTCCCTGTCAGGGCACATGCCCAGGTTGCAGGCTAGGCAGCCAATCAATGACTCTCTCATCATTGATGTTTCTCTCTCTCTCTCCCCCTCCTTTCCTCTCTCTGAAATCAATAAAGATGTTTAAAAAAAAAAAAAAAAGTCATCGTTGCAGGTTACTTAACCCCTCTGAGATTCTGGCACAAGAAAAACATTCAACAAATGCTAATTTCTTACTTTCTTGCCTCCTCTGCCACCACCTCCTACTTCCCTTCCAAATGGTCTCCAGGTCTACTGCCAGAACATATTTAGTTGGTGAAACAGGCTAAACTGAGTATCAGGGCAGCTTACTCATGAGGAGAAGCCCTAAGAATAGGAGTCAGTGGGACATGTGGAAAAGAAGAAAGGCCACTCCTGATTTCATAAAAATTTTGGAAGTTATCGAAGCCTAGTTGCCCCTCAGCACACGAATCCCTTCCACAGTAGCTCTGCCTGGTAGTCATTTGGCTTTGGCTTCAAATCTAAACTCTCACTACTTTCCATTCTTGGAGACAGTGTGTGACAAGGGCCAGGAGGGAGTGTTGAGGAGGGTGTAAAAATTTTCACAATGTATACTGATTTCACAGGTTTTTTTGCAAATTGGTATGTTGGGGCCTTGTAGGCCTACAAAAGGAAAGAGGACCATAAGCACCCTCAGTGAGCATCTCCATAGTGAGAGAGTGTTCTTGGTTCCTGCTTGCTTAAGTTTATTCTCGTTTATTCTTTTGCAGGTGTGTATCCTCTATTTGGACGAAATGCTTCCAACCTCTCAGGAGCTGCCTTGCGAGTTCATGTGGTTCTTTCCCCTTTCTCCCCACACCCTGGGCCTACTCATGAGCTGGACTCCATGGACTGCAGCAGCCACAGTGAGTCTGAGCAACACCCCAGAAGGAACGATGAGATCCAACTCTCTCTACCACCTAGCCACCAGAAGCCTCCTGCCTGCACCCAGGTTCCCTGCAACAGCACCACAGCTGAAGCCTGCCCAGCCCAGGAGGGCCCTGCTGAGTTGGATGGAACTTTTGCAGTCAGTATCCTCGTAGAAAGAGCAATGCACTTGAGCTTAAAAGGTATGCTCTGCTCATTTATCCTGAAACATGTATCTGACTCCTTAGGCTGTGGTCATATCTTCACAGATCTTTTAAATCATGGCAGGATCTGCAAGAACTGTTAACTATCTTGATCAATAATTATTATATTTTTCAAGCCTAAAGGCTTAAGCAACATGAAAGCCTTTCTAAACATAAGATGACTTTGTCAGTTACCCTAATTTTGCATATCATAAATTTCCCAGTCCAGAAATATGAGTATCAGCTTTGATACTTCTCTTTTCCTTAGTCACCAGCAAATTATAAGGTCCATTAAATTGTTCTCTCTTAAATTTCTCTTAGATCTCTTCCTTCTTTTCCATTGCTACTAACTAAGGCCTTCACTGTACACCTAGGGCCAAGAGTTTTTAACACTGGATTCATAAAACCCCCAAGGGAGCCAAGTATAAAAATCAGGATTGGTGAACTTGGATAGGAAAATAATTACATCATACTTTTATTAACCTCTAACTCAGGGATTTTCAACTGGTGTGCTGCAAGAATTTTTTTTTTAATAAACAAAGATAATTTTTTAATTAAATTTATTGGGGTGGTGTTGGTTAATAGGATCATATAGGTTTCGAGTGTACATTTCTATGATACATGGACTGTATGTTGCATTGTGTGTCCACCACCCAAAGTCAAATCATCTTCCATCACCAAATATTTGTTTACCCCACCCATGCCTGCTACCTCCTTCCCAGACAGTATATTGTGTGTGTGTGTGACTTTGCCCAAGTTATTGTTTCTCTCTGTATTTTGAATTTTTCATGTGTAAATAGCTGAGATTAACAGGTCTGAGCTGTGTGATGGCTTTGAGAGCCAGAAATCATAGCCTTATGAGTCCAGAGGTTTCAATACACATCTTTTGGCTTGGCTCCTATCATCTCTCTGTTGACCCCTCTTAGTTTGTGCTGTGTTGAAACAGCAACAAAACTCATGCTCATACTAACTGTTGTTTATCTTTCATTTCTTTCCATACACACGACCAACAGACATCACTCCCAGCATTGTAAGCTTCTATAATGACATCTCCATATAATCATCCTCATAATCTTTCTATATTAGAGACCTTGAAATGTTTTATCTCAGGACAAAGTCTTCTCCAAGTACAGTCTTGCTTTGCAGTATTAGAGATACAGAGATGTATTATGAGTAACAAAATAGGGACAAAATTTTTACTTTTTTACTGTCCCACCAAAACAGCCTATTTTTGACAAGTTGATATAAAAAATGAATTTTTAAAATAGAAAAGTCAGTAGATGAATGAGTTTAAAGAAAGTACATAAAAGCTTTGATGTTTGCAATAGTTATTTTGGTTTTTTGTTACTGTATCAAAATAAAATTTAGTATACAAAAATATGGTTCATATCCCATTTTCAGGGTAGTCCCCATATTACAAAAAGTGAAATATACTTATAACTTTTCAATTAGATAATGAGTTGCATTTTTAAGATATAACTTTGTGCCCTGTCTGGTATGGCTCATTTGGTTGGAGTGTCATCCCATACACGGAAAGGTCTCAGGTTCAACTCCCGGTCAGGGCACATACCTGAGTTGCAGGTTCAGTCCCCAGGTGGCACGCATATGGGAGGCAACCAATTAATGTTTCTCTCTCACATTAATGTATCTCTCTTTCCCTCCCTCCCTCCCTCTCCCTTCCTCTCTCTAAAATCAGAGAGCATGCCCTCGGGTAAGGATTGGGACAAAAAGATAGAACCTTGCAAGGTAATTTGACAATTTATTGAGCATCTCCTGATGACAAGTTCTATTCTAATTTTTGTACATTAATTATCTCATTTAATCCTTACCACAAGTGGGGTTATGGTAGTATATACCCATTTTATAAGTGAGGAAATTAAAGCTCAAAAAGGTGATATAGCCCTGGCCAGTGTGCTCAGTGGTTAGAGCGCCAGCCCACACAGAGGAGTCAGGGGTTCAATTCCTGGTCAAGGGCAGGTGCCTGGGTTGCAGGTTTGATCCCCAGCCGGTGGGGGCCTGTGTGGGAGGCAACCAATCGATGTGTCTTTCTCATATCAATATTTCTCTTTCACTCTCTCCCCCTCTCTCCCTCCCTTCCATTCTCTCTAAAAATCTGTGGAAAAAATATCCTCAGGTGAGGATTAACAACAAAAAAGGTGTTGTAAGTTACATGGTTAATCAACTCTGCAAATCCAGTTAGCCTGGATCTGAAACCCATGTTCTTTCCTTTATAACATCCTGCCTCTCAGGTACAAGATATAGCTGGGTTTGCCAGTTAGTCCTATCTACAATGTTTACTGGTCAGTTGAGCCCATGGTGGGCATGTACCACACGTCCAGTCCTGTACTTACATCGCAAGAATGTTAGTTCAGTTCAGCAAGTAGTAAATCTGTGCGGAAACAGTGCCAGGTACAGAGAGTGCAGAGCAAATGACGTATCGTTTCTGTCTCCCAAGAGTCGATAGCCCAATTAAGGACATTAGTAAATACACAGGTAATGGATGATATATGAAGCAAAATGCTCTGTGAGCCAAAGGGTAATACAACTTAGTGTTTACAGAGTTTAGAAACAGAGAAATCAGATATGGCTAAGAAATCAAAATTTTTAGATTGAATAAGATTTCAGAAAGGTGTGAATGAAATTCCAAATCAATATTTCAGCTTGAACAAAGGTATTGAAGTAAGAAAGTGTATATTCTGGGTTTGCTTAGAGAGGACATGGAGGATCTGATAGCAATTTATTCTCTTTGACTGGAGCTCAAGGTCATGCAAGGGAGTGATAGGATCTCATGAAGAGATAATAAGAAAATTGCGGAGCAGTAGTAAAGGCTCGACTAAGACTAATTAGTGACTTTTTTCCAGTTTGGCTTCCTTTCCCTTCTACCATAACAAACAACAAATGATTCCCTGGGCCTTAGCTCGTTCACCTTTCTAAGCCTGGGTTCTTTTCTCTCTTCCCAGCTACAAAACTCTACCTACTCCACTGGTGTTCCTGCTCTTCTCCTCATTCACCAGCCCTCTGTTTTTTTTTAATTGATTTTAGAGAGGAAGGGAGAGAGAAAAAAATCGATTTGTTGTTCCACTTGGTTATGCATTCATTGGTTGATTTTTGTATGTGCTCTGACCAGGCATCAAACCCACAACCTTAGCATATTGGGATGATGCTCTAACCAACTGAGCTACCTGGCCAGGGCCTAGGCCCTCTTTTTCCTTTACTGTACTGTCAGACTCCGGCCTTAGGGTCTTTGGACTGATGTTCCTCTGCCTGGAGTATTTTTCACTTCCTGGCATGTCTTTACTGAAATCACTTTGTCTCAGTGAGGCCTTCCTTAGCCACATATCTAAAATTGCAGCCCCTCCTCAACATTTTTTATCCCTCTTTCCTGCTTTATTTTTATCTGCAGCCTTGAGTGGTATATTTTGTTTATTTTCTGCCTTTCCTAGAAGAATGTAAGTCCTGCAGAGATGGGGTTTTTTATTTGCTTTTTTAAAAATTTACTGCTCATGCACCTTTCTAAAAATCAATAAAAACATTTTTTCAATTTACTACTGAATTCCCAGTACCTCGAGCTGTAGCTGATGCATGATAAGTGGTAAATATTTGTTTAATGAAGAAATGGATGAATCCGAGGCCCTGCACAAGTGTTTCTTCTCCTTAGTACCTTCTCTGATTTCCTTTGTTACCTCTCCTGCAAGAAAGTTGCTTATGGGGAATTTAACAGAGGGTAAATCAAAAAAGATTTTTTATTAAGTTTCTACTGTGTCCAATACAGGATATAGGATCATGGCCTCTTAGAAAGTTTCTGTCACCTTTTCTCCGTTCTTACTGCCCATCTTGCTTGTCCAGGCTTCAGAAACTTTTTGCTAATGCCCATTTTCTCTCATATTACCGAGCCTTTGACTATTCTGTTTCCTCTTCCTAGAATGTCTTTTCCTCTCTAATTCAGCAAATATGCTCTTCATCCTTCAAGAGTTGACTAAAGTGACTGCAACACTTGGAAGCCTGGCCACCTCTATTAGCAGAAAACCTCCCTCTGAGTTGTCAACACTTCCCCATACCACCCCCACACACTGTTCACATCCTTCATATCATTTACTGCTCTATACTGAAAATGTCCGTGTCTCTCCACTAGGCTATCTGTTCCTTGGGGACAAGGACTATTTCTGTATTCCAGCACCTTGATCTTCACGATGTAGCTAAGCAAACGTAATGTCCTCTTATTTGTGAATATGATACTTAACACCTCTCTCATTTCTGGCATGAGTTACAAAATGTAAGTCATTTGTTATTTGGCCTCTTTCTGTTTAGCCAGGTCAGAGTAAGCATCAGAGTGGACATCTGACTTTCAGAGGCCTCTCTTGTATCCTGATTCCCACCCGTGCAGTGATAAGCCCATGTAGTCCTTCCCCCCACAAACATTTATGTATCAGTCAGGCACTGTGCTGAACCCTGAGAATAGAGCCCTGCCTATGATCTCTCTGAAATGTGCCATCTAAATTATGATATGATAGAAAGAGCTCTGGAATGGGAATCAGAAGATGGGGTTCTCGCCCTAGCTGAGCCATTAACTTGGTTACTTTGGGCAAAGCCATTTCCCTTTTCCTCAACTGTAAAATGTTATCATCGTATAAGATCATTGCTAAGATTGTCTTCAGAGTACAGCAGAACCTAGAAGTCATGCCTCTCAGAATTGCAATTGGTCCTCTCTGCTGATCTCTCTCAGAACTTTCCTGAGCAGATGTTGCTGTCCTCTGCTGGTACACACTACAAGCAGACAAGGTAGTTCCTCTCCTCTAACCCTGGCAACCATCTGTAGACAAAGGGCAGTGGGAGTCTTCAGACCTTTAATAAGGGGCTTGGGCCTACTCTGCATTCAAGGAGCTCTCAGTCTAATAAGGGAAACACAGACACACAGATTATTATAGACTACTGTGGGAACTTCAAGTATAGAGACAGATTATCTTTCCCTAGCTGTGAAGATTTATGACATTTCATTGGAAGAAATCAGTTGAGAAGCTTGAAATCTAAGGAAATTTGTGGGAGGTGAGGTATGAAAGCTTTGTCAGGGAGAGTCTAGTTATAGGAAACAACTTACTCCAGACATTTTAAACAGTAAGGAGTTTAATATAGAATATTAAAGTACTTCAAGTCATTGGAAGAGCTAGAAGAGTGGGCTTTAGGCTAAGCTTAACCACTAGATCTTTTAAGTTCAGAATAGTATGCCAAAACTCATCATCACTGTTACCATAGAGCCCCTGGGCACCCAGGGACCAAACCCTGGAGCAAAAAATTCAGTGTCACCCTGGCTAGTAGAAAAAGCAGAAGGAAAAGGAAGATGTCTTCTGCCTCACATCTGCCTTCCAAATCTGTTGTAATGGCATCTAATTGTAAGAAGCCAATTTTTATCCATACTCTAGCTGCAAAAGAGTCTGGGAAATGTAGTTACCACCCTTTCAGTCTTTACAGTAAAGGAATACAATACAGTAAAAGTAGGTGGGGGGTGGATGCTGAGCGTGTCAGTCCACAAATACTGTTCAATTTCACTAAAATAAAACTTTTAGGAAGATAGCTCACTAGATAAAGGTACTATTGGTGCCATTCTAGACATTTTATATTTTTAATGATGGATACTGTATTATTGATTTCCATTAACTATTCTTTGCTTACTACCATTTTATTAGAATCTTTTTTCCTGCTCTTTCAAGAATATGCTTGTAAACTGGTTTTGCCATGTTGTAAGCCAGTGGTGGTTTGTTTTATTTTGTTCCCCACATAGTTCTTCTCTGTATCTTTAGTGACTTTCTATTCTAAAGCTTTTCGTCCTCCAGGTTCAGCCTTTCTCCAGATTCTGCTTTGTTGGAGACCCTTACACATGCCTCGGCTCCCTCCTGCCTCGCAGACACCACCAGATCTCACTTCTAAAGCTAGCATTCCTCCTCCTCCTTGTCAGTTCTCTTTCCCAAGTCCTCCTTACAAAATCTCCACCCCCTTTTCCCTCCTTATCACCCATTTTCTTTCATTATTACTTATCCCTGTAAGACAGTCTAAAAATAATGCTATCTGGTCTGGTTGTGTGCTCTGAGGTTAGAAGTCACGAGATTAAATAACATGATAGGTCAATTTTTTTACCAAGAGTTGGGGGGAAATTGTTTTCAGTTTAAACAAATAGGGCTATATTATAGAAGATAATATAAAATCCTCATTAATTTTTAGATTAAATGCAAGCCTGCTAATAGAAGTCATGCTTATTAGTTGCTCTTTAAAGGCAGCAGAAACCCCAGCACTTTATAGATTTTAGTGTTTACTTTTCTCTGCATTATTGTTACTTGGGTGGAAAAGTTTGAAAAGAATTGGTTCACTCTAATGGAAATTCTTTTGGTTGAGGAAAATAACATCAAAACAAAGTTACAGATACTTCTGTTTCCCTAAAAGAAAGCTAAAGTTGGAGAAATCTAATTGGGGGTATAAAGCTCAGTGATTCTGCCTAGAGAGTTGAGAGGCTTCTGAGAGTAGATGGTGATAGAACCTGTATTTTAATGGCTACTTATTAAATGTTACCCTGCTGGTGAAGGAGAGTGAAATCAGCAGTTCCTGACCATGGCTTGTTCATCAGATTGCTTTCTGTCACAGGATAGCCTGAGGTCTTTGGAAGAGTAGTCACTGAAAGGAGCAACCCGATAGGAAAGGAGCAGGGTGGTGCCTCTGAGATTAACTTCACCTATAAAATGAAGTGCGAGTGTGGATTTAGAGAAACCTTGAACTGGACAGGTAGAAAGAAGACAAATTGCTTATCCCGGCTGGCATGGCTCAGTGGTTGAGCATCGGCCTATGAACCAGGAGGTCATGGCTTAATTCCAGGTCAGGGCACATGCCTGGGTTGCGGGCTCTATCCCTAGTAAGGGGCATGCAGGAGGCAGCCGGCCCATCAGTCACTCTCTCTCATCATTGATCTTTCTATCTCTTTCTCCCTCCCTCCCTCTGAAATCAATAAAAACCTATTTTGGAAAAAAAGAAGACAAATTGCTTAGAATCCACATATAGAATTTGTACCTCTGGATCACATAAGTAATGCTTAAGGCATAATTATTTTCTTATTCTTTTCTCTTTTCTTCTCTTTCCTGCATCTGTAATCCTGAGATTCATAGCATTTTAAAGCTAAGAAGGAGCTTGTGGAATACATAGAGCCTATGTTATATAGAGTTGCTATTATTTCACATTGTCAAAAAAAACTTTGTACTATGATAGAAATGTTCTGTATCTTTACTGTCCAGTATGGTAGCCATTAGTAACATGTGGCTATTGAGCAGTCATGTGGCTATTGAGCAGTTGAAACGTGTCTAGTGCGACTAAGGAATTTAATTTAATTTTCATTAATTTAAATAGCCACATGTGGCTAGTGGCTCAGTTAGACTAGTATCATTAGCCATTTTCATTTTGCATTGTTTTAAGAGAATAAATGACTGAGTCTCCCACGTTGGAAACCTGATCTTACAAAAATTAATACCAGCATAGTATTCAGTGTTTTACATTTGTTAACTCTGTAGTGGAGGCAATATGGTTGATGGCTGGGAGCTTGGACCTTAGAGCCTGAATGCTTGAGTTCTACTGTTTAATAAATGTGTGACCACTTAATAAATGTTTACTCTCTCTGTACCCGTTTTTTCATCTGTCTAATGAGAATAATAATAATACCTACTACTCACAGGGTTGTTGTAAAGATTAAAGGAGTTAGTACATATACATGTATAAGAGCAGTACCTGGCACATAGTAAGTGATATACTATAAGAGCTACCTACTATTTTTATTTATTTTTAACATCTTAGGAGGTGTAAGTATCATATGCCCTAATTGAGGAAGCTGTGGCCTAGATAGGCCTTGTTCAAGATCACACAGATTATATGTATGGCAGAGCTAATAATTGATCATCTGACTCTTAAGCCTAGGACTTTTTGCAGTTCTATCTTTTGCCTCTCAATCCAGTATTTTCCACCATCCCATGAAGTACTAGGAGGTGGGAGAAGTCATTTTTTGTCTGGGAATATTTATGAACTAAGTCTTGATAGGACAGTTTTAGTATCAGAAAGGGCACTGACAACATTTCAGATATAAGGAATAGCTTCAAGCAAAGACCCAAAGGTAGGGCTGGAATGGTCCCGCTTGTACCTGCATAATGGGACACTTCCAACACATTCATTCTGGTACCTAAAGTACAGTTACTCCACTCTGTTCTATTTCAGGGAGCCCCTTGACAGAGCGGAAAGTATCAATTCCCAGTTGCTGTGTATCCTTTGCAACAGCTGATGAGCCATCTCCTGTGTACACCCCAGTGGTTAAAAACACAGATTCCCCCATCTGGAATTTTCAACATCAATCAAGGTTTGTATTTTATGATGTTCCATTAACCTCTAGAATCTGGTTTTGTTCCAAGAGGCAGACTCAGAGGGAGGAATGTTACAGACACAATAATATTGAGTACACCTGGAAAATGTTTTCTTATCAAGCAATTATTTAATCCTGGTGCTTTTAAATTCACAGCTAGCAAAAGGTGAAGCAATTAAGAAGTACAAATTGGTAGTTATAAAGTAGTCAGGAGGATGTAAAGTATAGCATAGGGAATATAGTCAATAATATTGTAATAACTATGTATGGTGTCAGGTGGGTACTTGAAATATCAAGAGCGATCACTTTGTAAAGTCTGATTTTCTAATCACTATGCTATACACCTGAAACTAATATAAAATAATATTGAATGTAAACTTCAATTGAAAAATAAAATTTTAGAAAAGAAAAAGTGGGGGGGAAATTCACAGCTAGCAGTAGTTTAAAAGTTTTGTCATGGTGTTTTTTAACTCTGCTCAGTACAGCTCAAAAATTATTCAGTGAAGATCAGATTTATCTTTCATTCCCAGTGCCTAGAACAAAAGCAGGGCATTTAAGATGATTAAGATAAATTTTTAAATTACATAGAGTGGCATATGCTGCCCTCAGTTCCATATTCTTAGAAGATGAGAGCTAGAAGTTCAGGGAAGTCTTCTTAAATAAGACAAAAGGTAAGTATGTATATGTTATCTAGATAAAGAAGGCAGAGAGAGCTAATCTCAGAAGAGGCTGTGGATTGTACATCCTTGGGAAAGTTTTCTGGTGCAGTGGGAAAAGGCTGAGCTTTGGAACTAGTGAGACTTGGCCTCCAAGCCAATCTCTGTTATTTACTGACTGTGTGAATGAGTTACATAACATCTTTGAGCCTCAGATTTCTCATCTGTAAAATGGGATAAATGGCAGGGTTATTGTGAGGTCCAAATTAGATGACATTTAGGAAAATTACCTCATGGTCCATATTAGGTACACAACAGATCTCCTGTGAAAGTCTCAAAAAATCAGAGGCTAAGTCCTGTCAGTCATGTTAACAGTTGTAGAGACTGTGGCTCAGGGAAGTTACATAATCTGTAGGTGGCAGAGGTAAGATTAGAAGAAAAAAATTAATAATGGTACTGTTTATCATTTCTTCACCACAAAATTGTTGCATCTGATCCTCCTAGCAACCTGTAGGTAGATAATATTATCCCATTTAACAGATAAGAATACCAGAGCTCCAAGAAAACCAGGCTCAGGGTCACTCAGGTGACAGTAGTAGAACTGGACTTCAAAGGTAAGTATTTTGACCCCCAGCTAGAATTCAAAACTCTGACATGGCGTTTGTTTCACTTCAGCACAGTGCGTCTCTTTCAATTCCCTAGTCATATCTGGGGAAGAAAATTAAATCTCTTGATTTGTCTTGGTTCTCCATCTTGCTCACCTGGAGCTGTGGTACTGGTTTGAAACTCTCCAAGTCTTTGTACTTTAAAACTGTGTAATTCATGTCATGTAAAATATATTAAAGATGCCAAGTGAATTTCACATCAACTCCTTTGTCTAGTATGAAAGTTGGGCACCTTCTTATTCTGGTGCCTTACCTCTGCACAGAGTGGCTTTGGAGTCAGGCAAAGTAGGGTTCAAATCCCAGCTCTGCCACTTGCAGTTTTTTGTGTCACCTTGAACAGATCACTTCACCTCTCTGAGCCCAGCTTCTTCATCTATAAAATGGGAATAATAATGCCCATGTCCTAGGTTTTTGTGCAGATTACATGTATATAAAACACTTGGCACTATGCCTGGCCCAAAGAAGGCACACAATAAATATTCTTTTTTCCCCTCCTTTCCCTTATCACCATTCCCCCACTCCCATGGTACAAGAACTATTCTTACCTGCTGCAGTGAAACTGTTCATTACATGTTGAGGGGCTCCCTTTCCACACTCGCTCCCTTGTCTTGAGAAACAGTTTGAGTGTGAGGGGGAAACTGTTGTATCAGGGGAGCCTGTTTTCAAGTCTTGGCAAGTTACTTCACCTCTCTGAGTTTCCATCTCCTCTTTTTAACTGTGAAAATAAAAATGTATCCTAGAAGATGACAATGAAGGTAAAATGAAAGTGTTAGGAAAGTGCATTGCAAACTATAAGATATTCTTCAAATCTAAGCTTTGTACTACAGAAGTATCCTACGCAGTTCATTTATCGTGTTTGTTTTTCTTAATAGGCTATCAAAAGAGATTCTTTTGGACCCACAACAAACTCTGGTCTTCAAAGTTTGGCATAAAGGAGGTATGAACTCTATTCTATGAACTCTGGTTGTAAAAATGGGCTCACACACAATTGTCAGTTTGCTAATCCTTTACTTTTTTTAACCAAATGAAACAGTGGCAATAGTGGTGCTAAGTACACACATATGTGTTAGAGGGAATCCCACAGAATGCCACTGGAATTTAAATCCTTAGAAAGCAGATAATTTTGTTTGATTATATGGGCAGTGCAGAAATCCCAGTACATTTGAGTCTTTCCAGTTGTATCTCAGCTATCGTAATGTACATCGTGCCATACACAAGTGATTTCTACCCCTTGTGGGTGATGTTGTACCTTCTGTTAACTCTGGCTTATTAACCAAGATCCTAGCATTTTCAGGCAGTAGAGTCTGACAGCTTGTCCTTCTTTGTTTTAAGAACTTTCCCAGGACAGGGGTGCTGACATCATGGTCCTTGAACCTAGTTTTACTCAGCTACCACTTATTAAGAGGCATAATACAACAGCATTAAGAGCACAGACTTTGAAGCCACACTCTTTAAATTTAAATACCAGTTCTGCCCCTTACAAAGTAATATTACCTTGGGTGAATGACTTGACTTTTGCTTCAATTTCCTTTCTATAAAATAAGGATGATAATGGTACCTACCTCATAGGGTCTGGGGAGAATTAATGAATGCCTGATTCTTAGTAAACACTATTTCAGTTTTTATTAGCAAATGACAGTATGCTAAGAGCTTTACAAACATCTCTAATCCTGCAAGGTAAAAATATAGTTAGTTCAATTTTATAGATGTGAAAGCTGAGGCCCAAGGAAGTTTAGTGGCTTAACTAAGGTTATATACCTATTAATTGATGGAGCCAGGATTTGAACCCAGTTTTGACTGGCCATGTAGCCTTCACCATTTGTACTTTACCACGCCGGTAAGATTGGATGACTCAGAAAAATAAGGGGATGAGGACATCCAACTATTTCCCAACTCCTATACTTAGAAAACTTTATCGCACTAAATCCCTCCTCTAAATCTAGTTGCTTTAAGATTTCTGCTAGGGCCTAGTTTTCAAACCTTCAGTTGTCTTGAGTCAGCCACAGCATCACAGTTTTTGTTTGCTAGTGGTAAGTTTTTAGATCTAACCCCAAAGCCTAATAAAGACCTGAAAGTAGTCAGGGTATACATAATGGAAATCGACTTACCTCTCTCTCCTCCTATGCTCCTGTTTGGAAGTGATGCTGTGAATCTGGTTTTGATTCCTCCCATGCCACTTCCTCGGATTCACTTAGTTCCCCACCCCTGCCCAACCTCATAAATGCAGCAGGAGCTGATCATAAATAGGTTTTCTCTGAATCAACACTAGGAATCCTGCTTCATTAAGTTAGTCTCCACACTCCAGTCTTGCTTTCTATTCTTCTTTCTAAAGTATTCCAGAGATTATAAAGCAGACCAGGGTTCACCTTAATTCAGTACTTAATTTATCAAGAAAAAAGAATAAGCCTTTGATTTTATACAGACCTGGATTCAAATCTTGGCTCTGCTGTTTTCAACTGTGTGGCCTGAAATAGATCAGTTTACCTCTTTGAGCCTTTGTTTCCTTATTTATAAAATTAGGATAATGATACCTGCACTACAAGGTTTTTGTAAGAATTAGACATAATGTATATAAAGTATATGGCACATTATTGGTGCTTAATAAATGGAGCTATTTTTATTTCTGCTATGTGTCAGGTACTGTGCTAGGGCTATTGGGTATAGAGAAGACTAAAATATATTCCCTACCTTCCAGGAGCCCTAGAGAGTCCTGTGGGACTCTGTTGTAAATGGAGATGAGGAAAGTGCCTAGACCAAACTGACCACTACCCTTCTAGCTCTGTCTCTCAGTGCCTGAGTTCCTACTCTGTGCCAGGCACTATGCTAAGTGCTAGGGACACAAAGGTAAAATAAGACAGATACAGCCTCTGTCCTCTTGGAGCTTACAGTCTAACAGTATAGAATGCTTAGGCAAATACAGGGCTCTCTGGAAGGGCACATCTGTCTTAGACTTAGGATATCAGAGAAGGCTTCCTAGAGCGTATACACCTCAGCTGAGAAAAGAAGGGGCAGGACATATTATAGTCAGAGGGAACAGCAAATCCAAAATCCTGGAGTAGAGAAAGAGTATGAGGGAAGTAGAATTACAAAGGTGGAGTGGTGGGTTGTCCTGCTAAATCTGATGTTAAATTTAACTCTTCAAAGCCATTGCTTTTCTCAGTGATTGACTTAGCCATATTTCTCAAGTATGTTTAGGATGTAGTGCTCTCATGTTAGGCAGAACCCTCAAAGTGGGGTTACCTAGACCTAACATTAGAATGTATCAAGAACGGGTTACATCTCTGAAACCAAATAAAGCACGACTGGTTTTCTTTGTAAAGTTACAACAAATCTTTGGCGCGCGGATTAATGGCTTTAGCCATCATTCTTCGTCCCCAGTAGGTAAGCATTATCTACTCTGGGGACCACAACCTCACACATTCCTAGAGTCTAAGACTGTTCAAGTTGTAGGGAATCTTAAATTGAGTTCAGTACTTCTCATTATATATCTGAGATTTGAGGTTCAGGAAGTTAGAGTAATGTGTTTTCAAGTCAAAGCCACAGTCAGATTTGCTGTTGTGACACACTGCTTTTTCATCCCAGTCTGTTGGCCAGTTCACTCACACTCAGTGGATATTTATCAAGATCCTCATAATGTGGGAAGCTGTTATGCTAGGTATGGAAAGTGTGGAGAACATAGAGGGAGTAATACCTGCTCTCAGCTTTTAAGTAGGTCCCAGTGTAAAGAAGAGCAAGCTATGTAAACAAATGTTAGCATGTGATGAGTTCCGTGTCCCCAGCAGTGTGCACAAGGAACTGGGAAACTCATGGCCACTCCTCTTGAAAATGTGTATTCCTTGATTTATTTAGCAATTTGAAAACTGAGAATTGGTCCATGTTTCATAGATTGAGCCTTTGATATTCACTGTAGAGGTGGAGCCTATACAAAATAGGAACTTACAGTGGGGCGGAGGCCTGTTTGTCCCCAGCTACTTTCATCTCAGAGATGAGGAACAAGAAACAATGAGTCTGAGAACAAAGGTCATTGCATGGTAGCTCTTGCAGCCAAGAAGAGGGTCTTCTCAGTCATTAAGGGCCCCTAGGAGCCAGAGCCCAAGCTCATTTTGTTTGCTGTACCGGTTTTCCAGGGGATTGTCTTTCTTTTGTCATTTGTGTCACTTTTGCTTTTAATTAAATATGTTCTAGAAAATTTTGAAAATACAGATAAGCAGCCCTGGCTGGCTGGCTCGGTTGGTTAGAGCATTGTCACATGCACCAAAAGGTTGTGGGTTCAATTCCCGATCGGGGATCGTGCAGGAGGCAGCTGATCTATGTTTTTCACATCGATGTTTCTCTCTCTTCCTCTCTCTCTCTCTCTCCCCGCCCTTCTCTCTAAAAAGCAATAACCATATCCTCGGGTGAGGATATTTTTTAAAAAGAAAGAAAATACAGATAAGCATAAATGGGAAAATGCAAGTAAATCCCTCATAATTCCAAGGGTGATGGTCTTTCACATGCTTTCTTCCAAGACCCAGTTCCTTGAGGAAAATCACTGAGACATGATAACCTAGGGAAAAGAACAAGGGTTTCTTATGTTTAAAGGTGTTCTCCAGTTGTCTATATCAAGAAGACAAGTCTCAACCTTGCCAGCTTTTCCTTGCCATACAAAAAGGGAATTAATTCATAATAGTGAAAGCAGGCTGTGGTTGCCAGTCTCTCTCATCCTCATTATCTGTCTTTTGAGTTGATTTTGGAATCACTAAAGCTCCCAGTCCCCTGAATCAGTTTCTTGGTGTGCAGCGTCTCATTCAATGGCAGGACATGCCCAGCCACACTGCCCAGTGCTTCTCTTTTCCCCACAGATGAGGAGAGGGTGATTGGCTTTGCCTCGGTGGACCTGTCCCCACTTCTCTCTGGCTTCCAGTTTGTCTGTGGCTGGTACAACATCACAGACTTCAGTGGAGAGTGCCAGGGGCAGGTAAAAGTTGCTGTCTCCCCTTTGGAGAGTTTGATGCACTTCAAAGAAGAAAGGCAAGCAAGACGTGGGGTGGAGACCCCAGCATCGCTGGTATGTATCCTGGTTCACATCCTTAACCAGTAAGGGTTCTACTGCGCAAAACCTACAAGAAGGTTCTTTACATATGTTTGGTACTTTCCAGCTTATAGAACAAATTATATATTTGTGTTTATAATAACCTTATGACCTTTTAGAGGTGTTAAAGATGTTCTGGAATTACATACTGATGATGAATGCACAACTCTGAATATACTAAGAACCACTGAACTGAACACTTTCAAAGGGTGAATTTTATAATACATAATTATATCTCAAATTTTAAATAAAATAAGTTGCAGTGTGGAATCTGAAATCATACTGGTTGAACTTTTTTAAAAGTCTTAACATTAGCCCTGGCCAGTTTGGCTCAGTAGTTAGAGCATCAGCCCACAGACTGAGGGGTCCCAGGTTTGATTCCTGGTCAGGGGCAAGTACCTGGGTTGCAAGTTCTCCGCACCTGGGTCACCCATGCAGGAGGCAACCAATTGATATGTCTCTCTCACATCGGCGTCTCTTTCTGTCTCCCTCCTTTCCCCTCCCTCCATTCTACTCTCTCTCTAAAAAAATGGGAAAAAAATATCCCTCGGCGAGGATTAACCAAAAAAACAAACAAACAAGAAAACTTCTTAAAATCATTGATCTATCATAAAAAAAATTAAAAGTGAAAGACTAGGAAGGAGGGGAATTGATGATAGTAAGTATAGGAAACTCTTTCAGGGAGTTTAACTGTAAAGGAAAGGACGATTTTCCAAACTGTCCCAGATAGAGGAGCTCTATCAACATAAAGATTGTGGTTTATTCATCTCTCTATCATGTGTCTAGCCCAGGATCTGATAGAATGGGCATCAGCAGATACTGAATGAATTAACAAGAAAATGACAGTTAAATAGTCCCTATATAGTAAGGTCTTTTCTTCACATCAACGTTGGTAGTCATCAGATAAGAAATATCACAACCAGATTATCCTCACATGTAAATGTAAAATGTCTAGCCAGGAGTTCACAAACTAGCTGGAGGAACAAGATCATATAGATAAAGCAACTAAAAAGTGATCTGATAATATAGCCTGTAAAATGGGCATAATAGTACCTACCTCATAAGATTATTGTGAAGTTTAAATGAGAAAATGCATATAAATTGCTTAGTACAGTGCTCAAAATATAGAAAACAGTAAATTATATTTATACACATAATAAATTTTACAAATTTATTTACATTACCTTGTTCCAAAAGGATTCATGGTCACAAATGTACCATTTTTTTATTGCTTCTACAGTTCCCAATATACCATCCCTTTTCCTTCCCTGTCTCTGATGTGTACACTGCATTCCCCAGCTGCAATGCAAGACAGACTCCAGAACAACTTGTTCACACCTCTTCAAAAGAGCTTGGTTTCTCTTCTCCTGGGAGGTGAGTGATTTCTTGATGATGGGAAGAAGTGGAGTCAAAGAGTAGAAGTGTGGGAACTGGCTTATCATTTCTCTACTAGAGGAAGAAACTAGAGACAGGGAAAGAGCTTCAGTGACCTTCTGTCACAACACCTGGGAACCCCAAGATCCTATGAAAACAAAGTTTTTATAATATAGGACCTATAACTTTTACCGCTATCAAAAGGATAGCTTCAGGCAAGGGACACATTTCTCTTTTCCTCAGAGGCCTTTGACCTTCATCGTAAAATCAGTTATCAGCTGTGTGCAAAAAATATCGTAATCTTTCTCCTCCCAAACAATGTGCCAGGTTATTTTGTAAAAAGCAACTGGCCCATCCTTTTCACCCAAGCCAACCGTGGCTGTGCATATGGGCATTGGGGCTAGAGCATATTCCATCCTGTCAAAGGGCAGGGTCTAAGAATAAGATTGCTTCTCCCCGCCCTGCCCTTCCCCGCCATTCCCTTCCAGGCCCTAGTATCATTTGGCATCCTTCTGCCTGCCCCAGCCTTTCCCATATCTTTCTCTGTACCTCAGAGAGAAGGCAAGGGATCTTCCACTGCAGCAGCCACTCCAACAGCAGCAGTTACGGAGTAGACCTTTTATTCCAAGAAAGATACTCTAATAGTGCTTTGCCACTCAAAGGCCCACTACAGGGCTATGTAGCCCTCTGCCTGCTCACTACATGAAGACAGCCTCTGTGCTCTGCATAAAGGGAGCCCATATGTCTGTCAAATCCTTGATCCCAGGTTTAGATAATTTCTGGTTTGTTTTTATTGAATTTATTGGGGTGACATTGGTTAATAAAATTATATAGGTTTCAGGTATACAGTTCTATAATACATTATCTGTTTATGGTATTGTGCATTCACCACCCCAAGTCAAGTCTGCTATGTTTTTATTTTATAGGTGTTACTTTGACCATAGCCAATCCATGAGATGTATGGGTAGAATGAGGGTACTGGTACAAGAATAGAAATGCAGATCAGTAGTGAGGCCGCTAAGTAATTGTAAAAGCTACAAGTTTAGTGGTTTGCTTTTTGTCCACACAAAAATGTTTCTATTCCCACTTCAAAGGCTATATCAAAGGACATATTCTAGTTTAGCTAGACATCCGAGGCTAGTCAAATTGTGGTATACTCATACAATGGAATGCTACTTAAAAATAAAAAGAGCTGGGCGGGGCGTGGCTCAGCAGTTGAGTGTCGACCTAGGATGCAGGCGGTCGGGGTTCGATTCCCAGTCAGGGCACATGCCCGGGTTGCGGGCTCGATCCCCAGTGCGGGGCGTGCAGGAGGCAGCCGATCAATGACTCATCATTGATGTTTCTATCTCTCTCTCTCCCTCTCCTTTCCTCTCTCTGAAATCAATAAAGATTTTTTTTTTTTTTTAAAGTTTAAAAAAAAATAAAAAGAAAGGCAATGTTGGTACACAACAAAATGAATCAAAATAGTTGGAGAGAAGCTAGACAACAAAGAGTACATTTTATATTATTTCATTTACATAAAATTCTAGGAAATACATTCTAATCTATAGTAACAAAGCAAATTAGTAGTTGCCTTCAGAAAAAGTAGAATGAATGGAGCTAGAAGGAGGGAGGAGTTACTAAGGATAGGAGGAAACTTTCAGAGGTGATAGATATGTTTATTATCTTGGTGTGGTAGTGAATTCCTTAATTGTACACATATATCAAAACTCACTATGTTCTATATTTTAAATACATGAAGTGTATTATATACCAGCTATACCTTAGTAAAGCAGCGGTTCTCAAATATTTCCACTTCAGAACTCCTTTATACTTAAATTATTGATGACCTCAAAGTGGTTTGTTTATATAGGTTATATCTATCAATTTTTTACCATAATAGAAATTTAAACTGAGAAACTTTAAAAACATAATGTGCAGAATCAGTCATGTCTATAAATCAGCTATGAATAATACAAAATGAGATAGAAAAAACAATTTCATTTACAATAGCGTCAAAAAGGATAAAGTACTTAATAAATTTAACCAAAAGAGTACAAAACTTATTCTCTGAAAACTACAGGACATTGTTAAAAAAAATTAAAGAAGGTCTAAATAAATGGAAAGACATCCCATGTTCATGATTGGAAGACTAATATTGTCAAGATGGCAGTACTGCCCAAACTGACCTGCAAATTCAACACATTCTGCCACAATTCCTGCTGGATTCCCTATGGAAATGGGCAAGCTAGTCATAAAATTCACATGGAAATTCAAGGAACACAATAGGCAAAACAGTCTTAAAATAGAACAAAGTTCCTGATTTCAGAACAAAGCTACAGTAAACAACACAGTGTGGTACTGGTGTAAAGACAGAAATATAGACCAACGGAATAGAATTAACAATCCAGAAGTAAACCCAGCTGCTAAGAATGCCAAGATGTTAAAGATGGCAAGATGTTGTAATGAGGAAAGAATAGTCTTTTCAATAAATGGTATTGAGCAACGGGATATCCACATGCAAAAGATTGAAGTTGGACCCCCTTCCTCACACTACATACAAAAATTAACTCCAAATGGATCATATATATAATTGTAAGAACTAAAACTATAACATTCTTAGAAGAAAACATAGTAAATTTTTATGACTTCGGATTAGGCAATGATTCCTTGGATATGGCAACAAAGGAAAAAATTAATTCATCAAAATTTTAAAATTTAGTGCTATAGCCCGATGGTGTCGTTCAGCGGCTGAGCATCAACCCATGAACCAAGAGGTCACTGGTTCAATTCCTGGTCAGGGCACATGCCCAGGTTGCAGGCTTGATCCCCAGTAGGGGGCGGGCAAGAGGCAGCCAATTGATGTTTCTGTCTCATTGATGTTTCGCTCTCTCTATCCCCCTCCCTTCCTCTCGTTCTAAAAAAAAATCAAAAGCATATTTTTTAAAAAAATAAAATAAAAAATGAAATTTAGTGCTATAAATGATACCATCAAGAAAGTAAGAATACAGTCCAGCCCACAGAATGAAAGAAAATACTTACAAAGTATAGATCTGATAAGGGGCTTATATCCAGAATATGTATGTAAAGAATTCTTACAACTCAATAATAAAAGTAAATAATTCAATTAGCCTGGCCAGTGTGGCTCAGCGGTTGAGCATTGACCTATGATCCAGGAGATCCTGGTTCAATTCCCGGTCAGGGCTCATACCCGGGTTGCAGGCTTGATCCCCAGTAGGGAGTTTGCAGGAGGCAGCCAATCAATGACTCATCATTGAATTTCTATTTCTCTCTCTCTTTCCCTCTCCCTTCCTCTCTCTGAAATCAATAAAGACGTATTAAAAAAAAATGAGCATATTAGCCCTAGCCTGTTTGGCTCTGGTTAGAGCGTCAGCCCACAGACCAAAGGGTCCCAGGTTCAATTCCAGCCAAGGGCACATACCTAGGTTGCAGACTCAATCCCTGCCCTGGACAGGGCTTGTGCAGGAGGCAACCAATCGATGTGTCACTCTCACATCAATATTTCTCTCTCTCATTCTCTCTCTCTCTCTCCCCCCTCCCACTTCTACTCTTTCAGAAAAGCAATGGAAAAAAATATCTTCAGGTGAGGATTAAAAAAAAAAAGGACATATTATCTGAAGAGACATATCTCCAAAGAAGGTATACAAACAAAAATGGCCAATAAGCACACGAAAAGATGCTTGACATCATTAGCCATGAGGGTAATGTAAATGAAACCGTAATGAGATACCACTTTACACCCCAAAGACAAAATATCACAAGTGTTGTGGAGTATGTGGAAAAATTGGAACCCTCATACATGGCTGGTGGGATTTTAAAATGTTATAGCTGCTTTGGAAAACAGTGTGGCAGTTCCTTAAAAGGTTAAACGTAGAGTAAACCATATGATTCAGTACCTTCACTCCTAGGTATGTATACCCAAAAGAAATGAAAACATGTTCACAAAAAACGTGTACATGAATGTTTGTAGTAGCATTATTCCTAATAACCAAAAAGTAGGTACAACCCAAATGTTCATGAACCAATGAGTACATAAACAAAATGTGATATATCTATAAAGCAGAAAATTGTTCGGCCATGAAAAGGAATGAAGTACTGATACACGCTGCAACGTGGATGAAGCTTGATAACATGCTAAATGGAAGAAGCCAGTCACAAAAGACCACATACTATATGAGTCCATTTATAGCCAAATTAGTCATATATATGGAGACAGAAAATAGATTAGCAGTTGCCTATGGCTTGGGTGAGGGTTGGCAAGAGAGGAGGAAATGTAGAGTGATTATGAATAGGTATGGGGTTTCTTTTTAGGGTAATGAAAATATTCTAAAATTGATTGTGATGATGGTTGCACAACTCTGTGAATATACAAAAAACAATTGAATTATAGGCCCTGACCGGGTGGCTCAGTTGTTTAGAGCATCGTCCCATATGCCAAAAGGCTGCGGGTTTCATTCCTGGTCAGGGCACATACCTGGGTTGCAGGTTCAATCCCCAGTCGGGGCGAGTATGAGAGGCAGTCAATCAGTGTTTCTCGATGTTTCCCTCCCCCTCCCCCTCCCCCTCCCCCTCTCCCTCTCCCGTCTCTAAAAAATCAATAAAAACATATCCTCAAGTGAGGATTAAAAAAAAGTAATGATTGAAAAAAAGTAAGGGGGTGAATTGTATATGTGCATTATATCGCAATGAATCTGCTATTTTAAAAGATTATTTTTAAAATAATAATAAAAATAAAAAGATTATTGCAGGCATCAAGTTCTTGAATACCCTACTAAGGAATTTGAAATTTGTTTTAGAGATTAAAAAGAAAAGCCAAAACTAGAAAGGAGTGATGATGATTAACTAGGATAGTACATGTTGAATGCTTAGATCCTTGTTTGGCATTGTAATAAGGACTCCATATATGTTCTCATTATTTCAGATCTGGGTTTTTTAAAAATCACTCAGGCTATAATGTGGAAAATTTATTCAAGGGGAATGGGTAATACCAAAGGTAAAATTATTTAAGAGATTGTTGCAATTCAAGCAGGAGTTGATGAAGCCAGAACTGTGGTAGTGGGATGGATTTGCAATACCATTCCAGGAAGATGATTTGTTTATTGTCATACTAGGAATTTTCTCATTGGTTGGAAATTTATTTTGCCCCCATTTATTCCTGACAGAAGCGGTGCCACAAGAAGCCAGGCATCACGGCATGAAGAGCACGTGCAGAACATCCGCCGATTTCATGAGTCTCTGCAGCAAGGAGAGGCAGTCTTGCCGAGTGGTGACAAACTCACCACACCACCCTTATCCTCCCATACTTCCATTCTCACTTCTCTCAGGTGAGGCCCTCTGCTAAGAATAGACACAGGAAACTACAGTGGAGCATAGGTGGATGGGCAATGGCAACCTGCAATACAGTTTTTCCATCAGCTGCCACCACTCTGGGAGGTTTAATAGGGGTTTTCATGCATATTAGTGTCAAATTGGACTCTGGAGGCTCACAGGATTCCTCATAGGTGCATCTGTCTCATCTGGGCCTTTTATTCTTTCACGAAGCTCTAGTATTGGTGCACCGTAAATACAGGAACTTTAGATTATTCACCAAACTTAATGATAACTACCTTCACATCTACACAGCCTCTCATCTACTTTACAATTTACAAAGCCTCATTCTGCCCACCATTTTTATCCTTACAACCAGTTCATTCTTCCAGACCTGCATAGGTCTTGTTAATGCTTCCCTATCTCTTTCTTAGTTTAGCCAGAGAAGCACTGTGAGAATTGAAAGGGCCATTATAGTTCATCCGAATCAGCCCTTGTATTATCTAATAAGCAGTGCGGTGCAGTGAAAAGAACTTGTCCTCGGAGTCAGATAAACTTGACTTCCAATCCTGGCTCTGCCATTCCCAGTGGAAGAGGTAGCCATGTTGCCAGATAATTATAATGTTGTGTGATAAGAGTTGCAGGTTTCCTGGCCAAAGGTAGATGGAGGAATGAGTAATAGCCTAGAGTGGTCACAGAAAGAGTTAAAGAAGTCACATTTGAACTGGTCTTTGAAGGAATGGTCACCAAATGTGAGGGACATTCTTTGCAAAAAAAAAAAAAACCATGCTAAGGCCCAGAGGCATAAAATAGCAAGTCAAGTGTGAAGTACCAGCATTGCTATCATTGCAGTTAGAACAAAACTGAGCACAAGATAGAAGGAGCAAGATGAGTTCTGTAGGGGTCAGATCTTAAAGGCCCTTGACTGAATGTCAGCTAAGGTTTTGGACTTTTAAAGTGGTGATTCTCAACTGGAAAGTGATGGAGAGGGGAGGAAGAGAGTGCATAAAGTTTGAGGAAAAGTATATTTAAAAGATTTTATATTTGGTTTCATAAAGCAAGCTCAGAAAAGATTGGCAAAACCTTTTTGATTGTTGGAGCATGAGTTAAAAAGGATTGAGCAGTCATGCTATAGACTGGGAAACTGCTCAAACTTATATTACAAGGCAGTAGTAATATGTTCAGATTCTCAGTTGGAGACTGGAGGCTATTTAAGTAAAACCACCCATGGTGTGACTGTTTTATTAGGTCATTCACATAACATATTTTAGGACCTACTGAGAAAACAGAAAAAGAAACTGTCCTTTACCCTAGAGCAGTTTCTGTTAACCTCAGCACTGCTGACATTTGGGCCAGATATTTTGCTGTGGGGCATGTCCTATGATAGTTAGCAGGATCCCTGGACTCTGTCCACCAGACACCAGTAGCACCCCTCTCCCAGTTGTGACAACCAAAAATGTCTCCACACATTGCCAAATGTCTTCTTGGGGTCAAAATTGCCAGGCTAAAAACCACTGTCCTAGAGCAGTGGTTCTCAAAATTTAGTGTGTATCAGAGTTGCATGAAAGGACTTGTTAAAACAGTGATTGCTGGGACACACCCATTCAATTCCTGATTCACTAGGGCGTGAGGATTTGCATTTCTATAAAGCTCTCAAGCAAAGCGGATACTACCAGGTTTTGAGAACCATTGCCATAGGCGAATTCTCTACTAAATGGAGAAGAATCGAGATAATAATCAATTTTGTGTTACTTCCTTGGGTTCACAAAGCCCTAAAACAGTGTTTCCTTTGAGGCACAGCAATACTTGCAGGGCAGGTATTAATAAACTTTTTTCACAGATGAGAAATTTGCAGCTTGATATACATAGGCTCTACACCCAGAAGCTCTCACTAGGCCAGTTAGGTTTGCATATTTTCTAAAGCTTCACCATGTTTACAGTTGTTTGCTTGTTCCTGCTCCAGGTGTTTACCCATGTGGCATACACCCAGACAAAGGCACCTAAGTATATCCACTGTGATTTGATAGAGTCGTGGCTTCTAGTGACAGAATAAGGATCAGCTTTGTCCTCTCCTTTAGTTTGGATTTGACTCTAAGACATGCAGACTGTTCCTAACAAAAGGATAGAAAGACTTTTCGTTTACTTCACAGGTATTTAGTATCTATGTTGTGCCAGTTGTATTAGGCACATTGAGTATACTAGAGAAACGGAGAAGTATGAGATATTATCTTCTATTACCAGATGCTCATGGCCTAGTTAGGGAAACTAAACTAACACATAATGAGAAAACTGAAGGAAAATCAAAGACTGCAGGTCAGTGGGGATGCCAAGAGTGAAGGAGTTTAAGGAAGAGGTGGACCAATGATTTGGGGTGATGGACTTTGAAAGGGAGAAATGTGAGTACCCTAAAAGTTGAATAGGGACAGAGCAGGGGGAGTAGCTTGAACTCAGGTTCCAGCATGCAGAGCTGTGAGACAGGAATGAACCCAGTTGGGACAGGGCCCATCTATTATGGAAAAAGCAGGAGACCCAAATTCTGAGTAGCTGCATACTACTCACCCTGGACAAATCACTTAAATTCTCTGATCCTCACATTTCTTATTTGTAAAACAGTAATTACTGATCTCATATGGTTGGCTGAGAATTAAACAAGGTAATATATTTGAAAGCATAAAACATAAAATCCTATGCAAATGAAGGTGATTGGTGTGATTTCTCATTGGAGAATGGTCAGAATAAATAGGGCCTGCCTTTCTGTGCTGATAGAGCTCTCGCAAAGATGGTGAACAGTCCTAAAACCCGACAGACTTTCTGTAAGAAGTGTGGCAAGCACCAACCCCATAAAGTAACAGTACAGAAGGGCAAGGATTCTCCCTATATATGCGCAGGGAAAGCAGCATTATGACAGGAAGCAGAATGGCTATGGTGGGCAGACTAAGCCCATTTTCCACAAAAAGGCTGACATTACAAAGATTGTGCTGAGGCTTGAATGCCGTGAGCCCAACTGCAGATCTGAGAGAATGCTGGCTATTAAGAGATGCAAGCATTTTGAACTGGGGGGAGATAAGAAGAGAAAGGGCCAAGTGATCTGGTTCTAAGCTTCATATTTTGTTTTAGTATGTGACAATAAAATCTTGAGGATATGTTTGCTTCACACCAAAAAAAAGAAAAAAAGAGAAAGAAATGAATGTGGCCCAATTAAAGGTTTTTGAACAGAGGGGTTTTTTTTAAGTAATTTATTCATGCCAATTTATCCATTCAACGTTGATTTAATTTGTGCCAAGCACTATGCTGGGTGTAACAGATATAAAGGAATCAGCACAGAGCTTATAGTTCATCAGTAAATAGATGTGAAACAAACAAGTGATGTGATTGAAGGTTATAGAAAGAACTGTGGAGCCCTAACCCGTTTTGCTCAGTGGCTAGAATGTTGGCCTGAGGACTGAAGGGTCCCTGGTAAGATTCTGGCCAAGGGCCCGAACCTCGGTTGCAGGCTCAATCCCTGGCCCTGGTCGGGGCATGTGCAGGAGGCAATCAGTCAATATCTCTCTCTCTCACATCGATGTTCCTTTCTCCCTCTCTCTCTTTCTTTCTCTCTCTTTCTCTCTCTCTCTCTCTCTCTCCCTCCCTCCCTCTCTCCCTTCCTTCCACTCTCTCTGAAGAAGCAATGGAAAAAAATATCCTCAGGATTAAAATAAAAGAAAGAAAGAAAGAATTGTGGAGCACAGGGGACCCTTAAAACAGTTTAGAAGGTCATGGAAGGCTTGCTAGCAGAGGTCACTTGCTTGAAGGATGAGGAATGGATATGACTTAACAAAGGTCAGTGTTAGCGCAGAGTAAGGCCTTGTTCTGCCAGAGGTAGAGGACATGGGGACTGGAATGATGATCAAGAGTGGTTCCCTACCAGCAGGTGGGATTTTTGCTGGACATCAGCAGAGGAACTGCATGAGCCTGACAGAAGGGGGGAAAGTTGTCCCCCAGTAATGGGATTATAGTCAGAGAAGTGAAGGATGAATTGGATTGGGGAGAGAGAGAGCCCTAGTATTAAAAGACCAAATGAGAGGTATTAAGGCCCTGGCTCTAACAGAAGAATGTCAGGGGCACATAAAAATGCTTATAATCACAGTGAATGACCCTTTGTCCTTGCCTTTCCCTTCTCTGCAGGAGGAATCTGAGTGAGCTAGACCAGATCCAGAGGTACTTCAGCCAGAAGCTCACCAAGCCTCTACTTCCCCTCAGTCCTCAGGCTCAGGCTGTCTTGCAGTGCCAACAGAGCCATGGGGACCACTGTGGGCCAGGAGCCAGCTGCCTAGACACTGAGAGCCAGTGCATCCTGGAGAAATCCAATAACCTGGTGTCGCAAGTCAGCTCCTTAATCACCGGTATGACTCAGGGCCCTCTTGAGGAGTTATGGTCACTAGGTGCCTATTCAAAAAGCAGTTGAAAAAGCAGTTGAATGTGTACCCTCAGACAAGTTCCTATGACCAACAGAGAACAGCAGCTTTCGTCATCTTATTTATCTTCTTCCTTTTGAAAGGAGAGGCCTAGTAGCATGGCATAAGAACATGTGGAAAGAGCATTGGACTGAAAGGCAGGAGATCTGGGTGGGGTCCCTGATGGGTTTCTAGCATGGACCTACTATATGACTCTGAGCATACCCTTTCCCTTCTTGAGTTTTCCTCAGCCAAAAAAAAAAGGGGGGGGTTGGATTAGATGAGTTCTTCAGTAGCAGTTCTTGAACTTGTGCCACTCTATTTTCAGAAAAAGTCAACTACAGATTTAAAATTCTAATTCTCAGAGCCCAGAAGTCTGCATTTTTAGCAAGCACCCCAGATGCTTTTGGATGTTGGTAATCCATGGTCCACCCTTTGAAAACCCCTTTAAGTGGTGGTTGTAACTTTGGCTGCATATTGGAATTATTGAGGGAGCTTTTAAAAATCCAGATGCCCGGGCTGCACCATAGGTCAGTTGCATAAGGACCTCTGAGAGAGGGATCCAGGCATCAGTATTTTTCATAACTCCCCAGATAATTCCACTGTGTAGCCCAGATAGAGATCACTCCAGAATAAGTACTTCCAAACTTGCCTGAGAAAAGAATCACTTGGGGTACTTATTTTAAAATACAGATTGCTGGGTCCTACTGAATCAGAATTCAGGGTTAAGCCCTGGAAACTTATATATCAGGCATGCTTTGGGGATTATTGAGAAATCCTTTAGATCAGCACCTGAATTCAGCTCTCAGTGTCATTTTTGCTAAAGGAAAATGTGTAAATTGTACACAGGATGGATAAGTTCCATTTTCTTTGTTTAAAGGGTGGGGGAAAGCCACCAGAAATCTTCTTCCTATGTTCTTGGTAGCCAGGGTCCCAGAGGTGTACTCTGTATTTGGCTTCCACTTGCTTGGAAATAATATTCAGTCAGCTATTTATTGAGCACCAACCATGCAGGCACTACTGTGTTACTAGTTCCAGGAATATACAGTGGTGGAAAAGACAGGCATTTGTTAAGTGTACATTCTACAGTCAACCAAAGAATCTGCCCCCCAAAAAGAAAGCTAAGAGCAAAACGGAGAGGCTCGTTTGAGGTGGAGGTGAGAGCAAATAGGGAATCCATTTAAAGGGTTATATTAAATGAGGAGAGAGAAAAAAACTGAAGGATTGAAGCTGGAGGGCCTTGAAGAAAAGCTTGAGAGTTTAATCTTTATCCTGGAAGAAAATGGGGAATTCTAACCAAGGGGATGACAGAATGAGAACTGATTTTCACAAGGAGAGGATGAGTTTTAAAAGAGAGATGACTGGGTCAGGGAAACCAGTTTCTGCCTCCATCATACCTCAGTACACTTTTGAAGACGTCATTAGAAAAGTAGGTATGATCGTGAAGCTTGAGAGGGAATTACTGAATGGTGGTTTCATTTTTACCACATCTATTTGCCAGGTCCTTTGCTGGGCCCTAAAATTGCAGCATATATGGTCTCTGCCTTTGAGAAGCTCAAAGGTGATAGGAGAAATATACAGACAGACAGTTACACAATAGCATGTTCTTATGCTTCCACGTAGAACAAAAAGATGTAGCTATCCCTTCCAGCTGATGCATCTGGGAGGGCTTCCTGGAGGAGATGCAGTAGAGCGGGGCCTTAAAGGATGGGCTGGTTTTTAAAAAGCAGAAAGACTGCTCCAAGACAGAAGGGTAGTTCAGGCCAAAGGACCAGGATCAACTAAGTGTGCTTCCTGGTTCCTGTTTCTATTTGCAGGCAGGGATGTTCCATTTTGATACATCTATTCACTCCCCTTTGAGACCTGAAAATTGTCAATGTATTAAACCTAGCCACGACCTTCTATAGGCTGTGTACTCCATTATGTACTGTGAGGGAGATGTGACACCTACTCTCAGGAGTCAAATTTGCCTCCCAGCTCCTTTCTCCTCCCAAATAATTATGTAAACATAAAGCATTTACTACCTGTTTATTAATTTATTCCCTACCATTTCATCCCCAAAACAATTTTAAGTATGTAGTAGCTTCCCTTTAGTAAGTGGCTGTATATGTGCCACACAATGTGTGCCCATTTATCTCATGTATTCTTTATACCAAAACCTTGTGGAAAAGGTGGTGTTAATCATAGTTTAAAGATAAACAGAGAGACTAGTTTGCTGGTCACCACAAAGTTGGTAGAGATTTAAACCAAGACTGACCAGCTCCAAAGCCTCTGCTCTTTCCAACAAACCATGCTGCCTCCATTTTCTCTGTAAACCTCACCTGCCTTATTATTTGGGTGAAAGATATTTCCTTGCTTTCATTTTCTAAGTAAAATAGATAGTTCAAATAATTGTCATCAAGTAGGTAAATAAGTGGATTCTCATTTTGGTTTTTAATATAGGTAATTACTGAAGTAAATGGAAGCATGAACATGCCCGCCAGGACTCCCAGCTCCCAAGAATTCCTGAGCAGGAGCAGATAGTCTCTGAAAGCATTTCTACAGATGTAACCACAACCACAAATAGATTAGATTTTGGTCTTCTGAAAATTAGAATAAAATGCTAGAAATTGTACTGCCTTGAATACAGTTTCACTGACTCTTGGGTGGATTAACTATCTTTATGATTTGTTCAAAGTCAGATTTCAAGAATACTTCTTTTTGTTGTTGTTGTTGTGCAATAATACTTCTGAAGCTAGAGGCTAATGTGGGAAAGTCGAGTGATCTGTGGCCCTACCTTGTAGTAAGTGATATCTGTTGCTGTTCAGATCTGCAGACCATCACCAGGAATTCTCAAGCATCTTTGAGTTCTCATCAAGCCAGGAGTAAAAGCAGAGAAGTTACCACTCTCCCAGATGCTCAGAAAACAGCACCCATGCAAGAAAGAAGCACAACTCCAGACCTGCCGCTGGCAAGAGCTCCAGATGAGGGTACAGACTCCCCTCCTCCTCCTCTTAAAGAGTCTTCGAGTGGAAGAGGAATGCTCCATGAGTCCCTTGGACATGCGGTACCCGTTACAAGGAGGCGGAGCAGTGAGGACACTGAGGCAGGCCCAGCCTACAGCGATGAGGACTATGAAGAGGACATCATTGAGCCCAGGACACTCAATGAGATCACCACCATAACTGACAAAACCAGCCCTTGGTCCAGTTTTGTGTCAGACACAAGTGAGATCATTAGCCTTCATCCTGATGAGGTGCAGAGGGTAGGCCCCTCTTGTCCTTCTCCAGAGCCCTGCCTTAGGGAGGAGCTCAGGGTGAGAAGTAGCTTTTTGCTCAGTCCAGAAAGGGCTGTTAGCCCCCACCGGCCTGGGCAGGGTTTTACTAGCCGGAGTCCTGTTGCTTGTGAGGGTGAGGGCTCCAAGGCCAGGGCTGGAGAGCCTGCCTCAGCAGACCCTCAGCTCATCCCATGTGTGATCCTCTCAGGAGCCCAACAGAACAATACTTGCTCACCAAGGGCAGATCAGGACGAGCAGCCCAACCCAAAGGCCCAGGCTGAGAATGAAGCTGCCTCCAGTGAGCTAAGTGACTCTGCTGTTAGCTTGGAGAAATTCCCTCTACACCTAGCCTCCCAGAACAAAGGGGAAAATCATAAGGGGCCACCCATCAACTGCCCTGACAGGCAGAAGCAGGCAGCATCTGGATCAGAGGTTTCCACAAAGCAGAGCCTCCTTCTGTATCCTTTGGTGTTTCCCACAAGTAGGCCCTTAAGCCAGATGTAGGTGTTTTGGATGCTGGTGCTTAGGCCAGCCTAGTGTGAGCATGAGTGATGGCTGTCACCCTCGGATGCACTGACGGGCATGAGAAGACCCTTCAGAAGGCTCACCTGCACTGACAAGGTGCTCCAATTCTCCCATTAACCCCAGCTCTATAAAGGGCAGTGCTTTGAACTGGGTTTAGGTGTTAGAAGCACATTTATTAGCCTATCCTAGCCTGATTAATGTATTGAGTATTTTACACCTGAAGGCAAGGCTCTGGCTCTAAGGAATGAGAGAGACCTTTAATCTCTGTTGAAATAGAAATGGAGGGTGCAGACAGGGGAACGAAGAGTATTACCACTGGTTGAGCATTTACTATGTGCCAGGCACTTTACATACATTTGTTATTCAATCATCTTAAGTCCTTAAGGTAGGTAGTACCATTTCTGTTTTGCATGTAAAGAAACTGAGGCTCAGAATTATAGTGATTTGCCTAATAAATTTTTAAAGGCAAGTGATGGAGCCAGGGGGAGGGGAAGCAGGCACAGTTGAAATGGCAGTGTCGACGGGGAGAAGGGGCACCTTCTTTCTCCTTTGAAATGCAGTTTGACACATTATGGGGAAAGGAAACCACTTAGGACCATCAGTAGCCCTTACATGTGCAGCCTAACCAGTTGGCTTTCAAGTACGAAATGACTGGAGGCTGAGTACTGAAAGTCAACTCTCTGGTGGAGTTCGTTCCTAGATTCACTCATTCTGGCTTCTGACGTTGCTGCCTTTACAGTCAATTTAGTTGTGCCCAGAATGTATGACCAGTGGAGGAGCAGACACAGGTCCTAATTCAGACCTTCCCAACTATTTATTCTTTAAAAAATATATATTGCCAGGCCCTGTGCTGTGTACTGAGGACAGAGATTTGAATCAGACCTTACCTCAAGAAGTTACCATTATAAGTTAGGAGACAGGTAATGACAGTAACAGTAAATAGACAATGACAGCTATTGTTCTAAGTGCTGTGATGAGACATGGACTAAATGCTGAGGAACCAAGAGGAAGAAGCTGCCATAACTCCTTGGAGGTATCCCGGTAAGAGACATTAGAGAGGCACCTCAAAGATGAATAGGTATTCTCTAGACAGAGATGAGAGTGAACTGTGCAGAGATGAGAGAGTGAACTGTGCGTGCAGGGGCATAGCCTTGGGCAGCAGCACTTCGCTGTGGTTAGAGCCCAGGGCTAAGTGAGAGGTGAGGTAGGGCTGGATCTTCAGAGCTTTTTATGCCTGAATAAAGTGCTTGAACTCTATCCTGCAAGCAAATTAAACTTCAGTTTCTTTATCTTTAAAATAGAGATGATAGAACTTTTTTGGGAGTTGTGAAAATTAAAATAAATTAATGAGGTAAACTACCTAGTATAGTACCCAGTACATAAATAGTGTTCAATAAATGTTAACTGGCAAGCAAGAGTGTGATATGGTCAGATTTACATATTAGTAAGTCACCCAGTTCCCTGTAAAGAGAGGATTAGATCAAAGGAGACCAGAAGCAAGGAGATCAGGTAGGAAACTCACAGTAATAATAAAAGATAAAGAAAGTCTGACCTAAAGCATAGACTGCTTTATGATGAAGAAGAGAGGGGTAGGTGTGAGAGGGTTAGACGGAGGACAAAGGAAGACAGACGGAAACCAAGTGTGACTTAGAGATTTCTGTCACAAGTTACTGGCAGTGATGTCACAGGATAGGGAACTGCACATAAAGGTTGACAATTTGTGGGAAAGAGCCGATTTCCATTTTGGACATGTGCTTGTAAGGCACTGAGGCCTGGAGTTCAGGACAAGATCAGCTATAAAGGTGGGTGTCTGTGGAAATAGATAAGGACAGCAGGGAGAGCATGGAAAGGAAGAACCACACACAGAACGGTCCTGAGGATAATATGTAAAGGGCGGGCAGAAGAGACCCCAAGAGCGGCTCAGAGGTGGAGGAGCAGGCGAGAGGCAGTGGGAGCAGAATTCTAGGGATTAGTGGTCAGCTCTCACACCTAAGACAGGCCCAAGAGAATATGGACTGGCCTGTACTCACTGGCTTTAGCATTAAGGAGGTCAGTGCAAAGAAGGGAATGCAAGGCAGATTTCAGTGGGTGAGAGAACCAGTGGTACGGAGAGAGAAAAAGCAACTTTTTCCCATTAACCAGGGAGACAATAGCTGACATTGAGTGCTTGCTATATGTCACTCACCATTCTTAGCACTTTGCATATATAAACAATTCTCAAAACAAAAGATACTATTATTATCTCCATTTTCCTGGTGAAGAAACAGGCATAAAAATGAACTTTCCTGAAGTTATTTAATAATTGACAGAAGTTTCTGTTGGAACAGAACCCTTAGAAAGGCAGGAGGTGATGGGCCGAGAGGGGGATCTTCGGTGTTTAATACACTCCCCTGACCTCACAACAAAACCGTTCCTTCCCCACAGCATCAGCTGACTATCTGGCAGAGTCCCCAGCAGTCAGACCAGCAACAGCAAATAGGCCCTGCCTCACCAGGGCCTCTGAAGAAGAGCCAGGAACTTGAACCAAAGCAGAAAATGGTGCATTGCATTCATTCAGTAGATATTTATTGAACACTTGCTGTGTCTCAGGTACTATGCCAGGTGACAGGAGTGTGCCTATGAAAGCAATCATCTATGCCCTCTTGGAGTTCAAAGTCTAGTTTGGAAGAACGATGATAAACCAATTTGAATCAGAACCACACTTAGCTTATTGAGCAGAAACAAAAAATTAAACGTCAAAATGGCCCCATCGCTCCCCTGCCAAACTGAATCAGTGCTGTGAACAAATATTTGTTCTCATCACAGTGCTGGATGCCTCTAGGGGATATAAAGGAGAAATGCAAGATCCAGTATCTGCCTTCAAGGGCTTACATCCAGACCGGGCAAACCAGCTACCCCCAGTTAGGCAGAGCCCTCATTTCTGGATGTGAGCAGAGAACAATTGGGGCAGACCCTCCTTCATTACCAGGCACTAAGACACTACCCCTTGGATCCACCTTGTCCGACTAACTTCTAACAGCTCAGTTCTGGCCAGCAGGCCCTCAGCAAATATTAACGCTTGCTACCTACCAGCCTCATGTGGAGCTCTAGGGAAGTAGTGAGGTAACTGATAGAAACTACACCATCTTTTGTTTTTTGAGAAGTTTGGGGAATATTGAGAGAAACACAATGAGATTCATATCAGACTAAATCATCAAGCATTATCCTGTGTTGCAAACTGCTCCAGACTAGGAGGAAGGAGGGATCACTGTGGACTAAGATGAGGAGAAAGCTTCCTACAGGAGGTGGGATTTAAACTGACCATAAAGAGAGCATAGACTATGATTTGTTAGGAGTGGGGAGGGCCTTTCAGGCAGAGGGAACCACTTGAGCAAAAGATTCATGAGCAGGAATAGGTTTGGGGGAAAAACGAAAGGGGATGATTGAGGTCAGTGAAGATGCTGCTGTGGCAAGTGGGAGGATTTCTAGGTATGTGTGTCCCTTAACTACCTTTATAGCCCAGAGCCCATTGTGGTGCCCAACTTCTTTTTGCCTCCCCAGCAGTTGGAGGCCTCCCTGCGGATGCTCTCACTCTCTACAGCTTTGCCACCACCAGCCACAACAGATCAGGTAAGAGAACTGCCTCTCCTGTAGAGTCATGTCATCAGTGAAAGTGTACAGAATGCAGAGCTACCCTGGGCCAGCTTCCTGAAAAGGCAGTCGTGATCACTCTCCAAGCTTATACTGAGCATATTCTGTGGGCCCACAGTGGGCAAGGAGCTCAGGAAAGTGAGGAAGAGCAAATGTGTTAAGGGCAGGGCAACACCAGCTAAGACGATGTGGAAGAAACTGTGCAGAAGCACAAAAGCAGGACTCAGCTAAGAAATGCATACCTAGTACGGAGGGAGCTCCAACTAAGCAAAGGTGAGTGTGTGCAGAGGAAGCTTCCAACAGTTAAGGGCAACCTTAGGAGACCTGATGAGTAAGGTCTGGGTGAAGAGATATACCAGTGGTCTACCTGCTTGTTTGTGGAACACTTCATAACTGTTCATCACTCAGCTGAGTTAGGGGGTTGGAGCACTGGTACAGATCCTAGCTCTTCTCTTTTCTGTCTTGGCACAGCACCTAACCTTTCTTGAAGGTGACAAGAAAAATAACTGTTCTAATCGTTCAACATACAGGGTGTCCCAAAAAAATATGTACACTAACAGCTGATAGCTCAATTATTCAAAACGTGTGTATACATTTGGGGGGACACCCTGTATATTTATTATCAGGCATTGTACTGAGTGCTGAGCATACAGTAGTAAATAAGACAAATTCCCAGTCTTCATGGAGCACAAAGAGTAAACAACAAAAAAAATATTTACAGATTGTGATGAGTACTGGGTGCTCTGATAAGGAACAGGGTCTCTCTGAGGAGTCAGTATTTAAACTGAAAGATGATCAGTGTGGTGCTTGCCAAGTAGGAGGTACGGTTCGAAGCACTTTATATTAACTGACATGCTTCAGCAACCTCAGGAGGCACACACTTTTATCCCTATTTTAAGGTGAGGAAATGGAGGTACACAGAGGTAAAGTAACTTGCCTCACACTGGTAGTAAGCGGTAGAGCCTAAACTGGAAACCAAGCAGTCTGTTTCAAAATCTGTGTTGCTAACTACTGTACTATACCAAGAAGGGGCCAGCTGCGTAAGCAACTTGAAGAGCAGTGCTGTTCCAAGCAGGGAGCACAACAAATGCAAAGGCCCTGAGGCTAAAGAGCTCAGCATGATCTAGCAACTGACAGTGGCACTGGAACTTAGAGACTGACATAATGAGGTCCAAGGGCCAGATCATAAAGGACATGTAAACCATGGAAAGGAGTTTTGATTTTATTCTAAATCCATGGCTATCCATTGATACGTGTTTAGCAGGAGAGTGAGATCTAATTCAGTTTTAAAGAATTCACCCAAGGTGCTGAATGGAGAATGGATTGTCTTTCAGATTTGGCAGCATGATGGTCATTGGTGACTAATTGCGGTGATGTAGTGGAGAAAGGAGCCATAAGTACACCTGTGGTGCCAGGCACCTATTCTAGGTCCTGGGGTAAACTAGGCACAAAGTGCCTGCCTTGTGGAACTTTTTATAAAAATAAGATAATTTCAGAGAATAATACATGCTATGGACAAAATATATTAGCTTGTTTATTATTAATTATAATAGCTAACACTTATTTAGTGCTTACTATACACTAGATATTATCTAAGTATTTTACATGTATAAACTCATTCTCCCAATTATCCATTGAGGTGGATAATGTTATTATCATTTTTAAAAATAGAAAACTGAGGCTCAGAGCTCCCCATACCGACCTACAAGGTATCATTATTTCTATTTTGTAGAGACACAGAAAGGTTAAGTCACTTGCTCAGGGCCTCCCAACTAGTAAGTCACTCTAAATGTATGACTGCAAACTCTATGCTTTTCATTATACCACTTTAAAATCTTGACACTTGTCTTACAGTATATTTTTCTAGCCAATTTGCCTTCTTTTAAATAGGCTTCATTTTGCATTAACACTTAAACATTTGTTATGCTTTTCCTGAGCCTACTTTGATGACACATGTGGTCAGTGCAGAAGCATCCTGAGAGCCTGAGGTTATAGTCCTAAAGAGAAGCCTTTAGCTCTCTGGTCCTTTTACTAGTTTTCCTTCTCCCTCCCTCAACTTCCCCAGCACCATTTTCAGGACATCTCATTTATTTGGCACATAGATCAATTTAAGTTCCCACACGTCTCAGTTTTTATAAAATTTGTAAATCCTCTCTTGGAGGAGAGGTGCCAGTCCCCACCCAGGAACTGTATTTTTATAGCCTTTATTCCTAGTCTGGTTTGTGGTCACCAGCTCATCCCTTTCCTCTGCCTCTTCCCTTGCATGTCCCACACATACCCATCAGAATTTACGTGAGGGTCACAGGGCTACGTCCAGGCAACAAGCACAAGCTTGTGAGCGAGACATCCAGGGGGTGACATACTTAATCTGCTACGCAGCAGCTAAGTTTCCGAGTCTCAGGTTCCTTATAAATAACATCAGGCTAATGTAATTCTTACCTAATAGGATGATGGCAAGAATCGCCCTGGAGAAAAAAGCAGACACTGTTAGTTCCAATAATCCCTCTTCCTCTCTCAGCCAAGTATGTGAAGTGTCAGTGAGTCATGCCCCTTAGGAAGGGAGGTCTGTGAGCCACCTGCCAAGCAGAACTGCTGTCTTGTCCTTGTGTTTTCGCCTTCATAATGTGCCAACGCCCAAGGGGACAGGGGAGAGGGAGAAGTAAGTCTTTTCACTTCAATTAAAGATCAAGTCTAGTTTTGAGAAGATGGGTCTCACCCTTTTCAGTCTTTTTTCTTTCTTGGCCACAGCAAAACATCATTGTTTGTCTGCTGATCTCAGAGTCAGTTGTCTCCTTGAGACTTCATTTTGGGTCCTAGTTGGGGTAACCAATCATCACAGTTCACCCAAAACTCTCCCATTTTCAGCATTGAAAGTCCCACAACCCAGGAAACCTCGGGAGGTTGGTCATCCTCACTGGTGATAGCCTCTCTCACTACTTGATGCATTTGTAAATGCATATTTTCTGAGTCTTATGCTCTTGGATGGGTGCCAGCCAATGCTAGCTAACCTAGGGATCAAATCAAGTATGTGTTTAAGGCACAAGTAGAGGCACCAAAAATTAAGGGGGGGGGGAATTTTTAAGGATTATGTATATAGTTTTTAAAACATTGAAATAGTCACCATGAGATAAATCAGAACTTTTATTACCTTCCTTATGCTTATGATTTATTTTAGATTTAATTGTGAATTATATTTGGGCAAGGGCACCATAATCATCTCAGCTTGGGATCTCTGAAGGTCTTAAAAGTGGCCTTAACTTTGAAAAATTTAAGACAAATAACAGTCTTTTGTATTTATCCCAAACTTAATATTTCTTGTGTTTTATTTTTCTTCACATCCTGACTTTAGTCTAAGACCATTTCCCTTCAGTATGAAGGGAATTCATACATTCTATAGGAAATTCCTTTAGAATTTCAGGTAGTTACAGACCTACTGGTAATTGATGTTCTCAGATTCAGTTGTCTGAAAATACCTTTATTTTGCCTACATTTTTTAAAGGCATTTTTTCACTAGATGTAGAACTCTAGCTTGAATTTTGTTTCTTTCAGCTTTTTAGAACTGTCATTCCACACTGCTGATTTCCATCATTTCCAGTGAGAAGGAGCCATCATTCTTATTGTTGCCCTAAGTGTAATATGACCTTTATCTTTGGCTGCTAAGATTTTTCTCTTTGGTTTTCAACAGTTTGACGACAATGTTCATAGTTGTGGACAAGGGATGAGGTAAGGGGGGGGGGAACACATAGGTCTATTCAACATTATTAATAATGTTTTAGTTCTTAGGTTGGGTTGTGTGGATTTGCACATGTTAATTTTTATTACGCTTCATAACTTACATGTGTTACATAGATTCTTTGATATGTTACCCAATGAAATCACAAAATCATGTGTAATTAAAATTTTAAGAATGAATGTTGACAAAATGGAGACATCAACTCCTTCCATAAATTTGGCTGAGCATATGGAGCAAAAAACGGCATAATGACTGGAGTACCAGTGAGACCAAGGGAAGGTGTTTGGGTTTTGTTTTTTAAATATGGGACCAGCTACAGCCTTCTGTATGCTAATGCAGTTACCCAGTAGAGAAAGGGGGAAGAGGAAGATGCAAGAGAGGGAGAGAAAATAGGCATAGTCAACAGTTCAACATGAGAAATAGGGAGGAGAGGGCAGGAGACCTGTCCTGTACCCCCATTTGAGGATTCCATCTTTTCTGCCTCCTCCTAAGGCCAGCCTTGGCCCTGGAGGCTAAAGAGGAGCAATTTGAGAGGCTCCTGGGCTCTTCTCAGCCAGTGTCCTGGGACTGCTGTGCTATAGTTGGCCTGCTTCTGGGCCAGGCCAAGTGATCATCCTCAAACAGAGAGCTTGTAAGTGCTGGCTCAATTACTCTGCCTTCACAAGTTCTAAGGGAGGGCCTAATCTTTCCCTCCATACTGAGATGATGCACCAGAACCCAGGAACCCTCCAGACTCTCTCTACTTCAAGAATCTGTGGAGCAAGTTTTTACCCTCCTTCCTCCATGTGTAATGAATACAGGTCTTTGTGTGATGTTAGTCAAGTCTTCTTTCTGAGTCTATTTCCTTGTCTGCCAGATGGGGTTATCAGACCTCACAGGGTAGTTGTACTGTAGAATACCATGTCCACACAGGTTGGGTATAGAGGCCATCCTTTGGCCCTCCTTCCTCATGACACTTTCATCTTACAGTTGTTGCCTCTCCAAGAAGGAAAGGATGGCAGGTTTAGCACAGCCATCCAGCAGCAGTTTCTCATTGCTTGGGAATCAGTCAAGTTCTGCTGCCTCTGCTTTCTCTTCCCTCTTGGAATGAAGTACCTCTTCACTGGGACAATTTCCTGATTTTATTTAAAGTTTTTTCTGGTTCTGTTGGCTTAGCCACTGTGAGCAAACTCGTTTTATCAACTTCCCTAAATGGGGAGGAAAGAGGTAAAAGATGGGACAACAGTAATTTACATGTTGTTTTCCCCAGACTTATGTCTTCTGCTCCAATTACTTCAGTTATTATTTACAGTTTGATGACTCTCAAATTCTTATATTCAATCTAGACCTCTCTCCCATGCTGCAGACACACATGGATCCAACTATATCCTAGATGTCTTTTCTTTGATGTTACAAACAAAAATATCCAAACTTTGAGCCCGTCATCTTCCTTTGCATATCCCCTCTATCGCCTGCACTGACCTCAGTAAACTCCTGCCAGAACATAGGTGTCATCTTTCCCTCCTCCTACTCTATCCCCCATGACTCTAAGCCAGTCTATTACCAAGGTCTCTTAATGCCAACCCCTGAATACCTCTGAATCCACTCACTTCTCACCATTTCTTTATCTAGTCCCAGTCATCGCGCCCATGACTGTTTCTGATTGGGTCTCACTCATATCCACGCTTTCCCACCACTATCCACTCTCCACGCTGCAGGTAATGTGATCTCCCACTAAATCAGACTTTTACCCCACTTTGCCAAAATCAAAAAAACCTCCATATTCCTAAGCCAGTTATCCAGTCTGAGTGCCCAGTTTTTTTGACCTCTCAGCAGCATATGACATAGTTGATCTCTCTCCTCTAAACACTTTCTTCACTTATTTCTAAGACACCAGTCTCTCTCCGTTCTCCTCCTCCCTCATTAGTTGTTCCTGCTTGGCCTTCTTGACTGGTTTTCCCTCATTTCTCCTACTTGTTAATATGGGGGGACCCAGACATAGTAGTTAGACTTCTCTGTTTACACTTACTTTGTAGGTGACCCCATTTGATCTCAAGACTTTAAATTCCCTCTATATGCTATAGACGCCTTATGGTTATTTAGCTCAGATTTCTCCTGTATCTCTAGGCTCGTATGTCCAACTGCCCCCTCAACATCTCCACTTGGATATCTAATTGGTATCTCAAATTCAACATGTCCAAAACTCAACCAGATTTTATCCCTCAAATCTGCTCCTCAGTCTTCCCCATCTCAGTTCACAGATAATCTATCGTTCTAATTTAGTCGTTCAGGCCAAAACCCTTGGAATCCTGTCTGATGCCTGTTTCCAATCCACCAGAAAATTCTGGCAGCTCTGCCTTTAAAATATATCCAAGTCTAACCACTTTTTATCACCCCCACCATTACCACCCTGGTCTAACCCATCATCATCTCTTGCCTAGATTATTGCAGAAGCCTCCTAACTTGCCTCTCCGTTTCTACCCTTGCCCCTTCAGTGTTAAATAAGTTATTGAGTAAATCATATGACTTCTCTGCGGAGAATCTTTCAACTACTTCCCATCAGTGGTTGGAGAGTAAGAGCTGGGCCTGAGGACAGATGGGCCAGAGAGTAGGAAGGTAGTTTGGGCCTCAAACTTGAAATATACATCTTTTGGCAAATGTACAAAGACATAGTCCTGAACTAGATGCAAGAGAAGACAGAAGGAGGTATGGCCCTTTCCTTTGGGAGCTCACAGTTCCGCAGGGGAGACAGTTTTATGTCTAAGTCCACCAATTCCTATCAAACACCCGTAATGCTTAAAGAGCTAGATCTGGCGCTATGGATCCTGCCTTCAGGGAGCTCACAGTTCTTTGAGAGGCACTGGCCTCCAAACCATTCACTAACTTTCTCAAATGATATTAGCCTATATTAACACTTAAGTAAAACAAAGAAAATGAGTATAGGGAAAGGAAGACAGACACACATGGGGTGGCTTAAGTAGAATTCAACAAAGGTTGGCTGTGGAAAGGCTTTGTAGGCTGTGAATTGGGAGAAAAGAAATCTGTCAAAATCAACAGAATTTGGCAACTGGGAAGTACAAACAGTATGGTCTAGAGAGAAGACCAGAGATGAAGAGAGATAGGCCTGGACCAAAACAATCAAGATAGGAATCAGAAATAAAGAGCAAGAAGCAGCCTGTCATCTGAGCCTTGGCCTCTGTGCCTGCCTACACGGCAGTTCCTTACCATGAGATTGCCCTGTCTTGTTCTGTGCCTTCCTGCCTCAATGAAGGTCAGGCTCTGCCCACATCATGAATGAGCCCCTGGATTAACCACAGGCATGGGGCCAAACACTGTTGTTCCTGCAGAGTGAGTGTAGGAGGTAAGAAGTTGGAGGCAAAGCCAGGCAGGTTTTCCACCCCCTCCCACCCGAGTGTTCTCACCTCCATTCAGCCAGACCACAGTCTTTCAGACATTACTAGTGATCAAGGTGTTTCCAGGACGGCTGGGAAGCTGAGAGTCAGCATACCTGATTGCTCGCCCAGGCTCTGGCTTTCTGGCGTCTAGAGCAAGGTCTCTGTGGTCTCTGGGGAGGCAGCACAGACTCATTTCGCAGCTGTGCTCTCTTCTCTCCTATCAGGCAGTTTGTATAGTGGTTAGGAGCATGGCTCTGAATCCCGACTGCCTAAGCTTAGAGCTCAGCTTTCCCACTTACCAGCTGTGTAACCTGGGGCAAGTTAACCTAACTTTTCTGTGTTTCCATTCTTTTATCTGAAAAAAGGGTACAGTAGTACCTGCCTCCTAGGGTTTGTTTAGGATTAACTGAGTAAGATAATGTAAAGTACTTAGAACAACAGTTCTTGGCACGCAACATAATAAGAACTACACGGGTGTTAACTTGTAATTTTTATTTTTATTGAAATGCCATCTCTCTTAGGCTGTTGTATTTTGGGGGGGTCTGGAAGGAAAGAAATACTAAGGGATAGAGACATGATCAAAGCTTAGCATTGGGAATGGGGAGCTGAGAAGAGCACCCCAGAAGTATGGAGAACGTGCTCAGCACTGTAGCAGTCTGCTGTGTGCTCAGTTCAAACCCTGAGTTATAGAGGCCCAGGACAACACACTGCCCCCCCCCCCCCCCGAGGGTCAGCAGTCCACGGCCTGCCTGTCTATGTGTCTTAAGGCTTTAAGGCTGCTGCTTTTCTCCCAGGAACCCAAGGAATTTTTCTGTCCCTTGGTTTCCCTCCTCCAAACCCAGAAGTATCTAAAAGATACACAATCCTGATAGAGAAACCCAACCACCACAAAATCACCAGATCAGATCAGCAGGGGTCCAAGGAAATTCCTGAGCTAGGTGTCTTCTGTCCTCAGCCTGTTGTCCAGGCATGATGGCTGAGCTGTCCCTCTTGGAGTAGGAGGTCCTGACCTGTTGCCTCATTTCTTTGAGCCACCAAGACCCCAGCCCTCTGTAGAGCCCCAAGAGGAGACCTAAAGATTAAAGGGTTTCTGATAAAGACCACACAAAGTTTTGGGAAGGAGATTAGCTCCCTGGCCAAGGGTGCACAGAGGTCAGGGGAAACAACTAGAATTGGCTGGTGCCCACCCTGGCCCAGAACGCAATTTGACAGGCACCTTGAGGGAAAAGGCTTACAGGTATGCTGTAGGCTCTAGGCTCAAGTTGCCTACGACTCTCTGAGGCCAGGGCCTGGGAGGAGCCAGGAGTTCTAGAAGTGTCACTTTAACTCTTCCCTCTCAGGAATCTGGACTTTTGGGCCCTCTCACTGACAGGGCATGGATTCAAAAGGTTGAGAAGTCTGGATCTAGTCAGGGCCTCTTCATTGGGTAGATAGAGAAACAGGCCCAGGTTGAGGGAGTGACCCCAGGCCCTGTGGAATAGCCTGTTGTCAGGGAAGACTTTTTGGAGGGAGGCATTAGGGGGTGGTGAGGAACCGGAGGGAGCATGTAGGTAGTGAAACCCACATGATTAGAGCTCTAATGCAGGAATGGAGTGAGCTCAGAGTGTGGACCCCAGCCGTGTTATAGCTGGGATAGGTGGGTCAGGATTAGTACTGGCCTCTCAGGGCTAGGCCTCTGGTCTGTGTGTCTTGTCCCCACTTCCCCCCTGCTCTTAGCTATAGCTGCTAGGTTTACTGCTCTCCTTAGCACCAAGTCTAGTCCCAGCCTGCAGAGAAGACTCTGGGAGCCCCACCCCAACCCCAGGAGCAGGCAACCAGCCAAGGGGGTGAAAGTTGAGCAAGGCAGGGAGCTGTACTGAGCCTTCACAAGCAGCAATCTGTTGGCAAGCCCACCTAAGCCAGCCAGAACGAGGCAGCTGTTAACAGTTTTCAGCTCTGGAAAGTTTTGCTTCCAGCTCCTGAATCAGTGTTTATGTCACTTAGGGGAGCGGCTCTGAAAAAGAACAAAACTTCAGCCCTGATGCCAGGCTCAGAGGCTCACTAGGTGGGGCTCAGTGAAGTGGGAAGAGCCTTCATTTTACTCTCTGCAGCTGGTGTCAGCTCTAGCTCCAGCTTAGTACCTGTGTTTTGCAAGATGTTGTACCTGGCCAAAATTCAGATTGGTCACATCTGAATTTTATTTCTCAGCTTCACAATAGACCTGAGGTAAGAAGGCCAAACAGAAGTTCTTACATCCATTTGGCAATGACAGTACTGAGACCCAAAGAGAGCAGGTGTCTTGGCCTCTAGCAAGTGGGGCAGTTGGGCTGGGCCACAGACTAGTGTTCCTCCTGCTCCACCCCACTTCCTCCCCTGTGAGAAAATCCCAAAGGTAAGGGGGCACCTGCACCTACCACACTCCTGGGAACATGTGGCCTTTTCAGGGGGATTCATCCGGGGATTGGAGTGGAGGGAACCCAAATCACTGGCTCGGAGAAGATGCATCACAAGGACGTGGCCAAAGAGGGAACCACAGCCAGGTTAAGTCTCTGGGCTACAGAGAGCCTCCTTTAGCATTATCTGCTCCTTCTGATCTGTTTCAGATGGGGAAACCAAGGCCCAGAGAGAAAGTGACTTGCCCAAAGTCATTTGGCTAAGAAGCACTAGAGCCAGGACTAGAACCAGCTCCCCAGCTAGGGTTATCCTCTTGATTTGAGGAGCCCAGGAAGCCCCAAATTTTCCTTCCACCATTGTCCTTACTCCTTCCATAATGCTTTATTTTCACCCCAGCAGAGTTCTACCTTTGCCATTAAAGGCTCCTCTGAGACACATCTGTCTCAAATAATAGACTGAAAGGCCTGTTCATCTTCATGACCTGGGTGCTCAGATGCTCAGAAAAGAGCAGGTTCCCATATTTGAAAGTTGGAGAATTTAATTGGGAAGCTGGGCTGATTCAATGGGGGCAGTTGGAGAGCTCCTGGCCTGCTGCCATGCTTACCCAGCCAACTAGAAAAGCTAGTTCTGTCCTTCAACCCAGGAGATTAGTCAGCCCTCCACCCCCAGATCCCACAGAGGAATATGGTCCGTTTCTCCCCAGACATTTAGAAAGTTCCCTCAGCAAGCATCAGTCCCTCTCTCTGGATTTGTCTTCCACTCTCTTTACCTACAGTTCAACCAGGCCCATCCCACTGTTTCCCAGCAGAGAAATTCCTTCATACTTTTGCTCAAGTCCAGCTTCCACCTGAAACACCCTCTTGCATCTTCCTTATTCAGATTCCACCTTCATGTTTTTTCAAGTCCCTCTTCAAAGTATCCTTTCAGGGATGTGACCCCATATATGACAGCCACTGTCTAGACTCCAGGGCCCCTACAGCCCCTTAGTCTGATGATCCTGCTTCCATTCCTCCTGCCTCCCTAGGAAGGCTGAGGCTCCTGCAAATCCCACGCTATGGTGACAACTTGCTTGTGCCCATAGGGCTCCATCAGGAACATAGGAATATTTCAGAAGAGCAGTTATTACATATAGGGGTATCCTGCTCTGAGCAGTTTCACCTCTGCCTAGCCCCTCCAGGGTTGTGTTTTAGGGTAGCAATCTAGATGAAGAAAGAACCTTTATTGCTAGTCAAGATGTTTTTTAAACCCTTTTGAGGTCAGCAAAAGCCAAATGCTGTTGAGGGTGTGTTCTCTGTCCTTCCACACCTCTGCCTCACCCTGTACACAGAGCCAAGCCCTGGTCCCTGGCCTGTGCCATACAGATAAGGCCCCCTAAGTCGCTGTGTCTGGGTGTGGGTGCTGGAAGGTTAACTGAACCCGCCACTAGATTCAGCTCTAGGGCAGTTGGCCCAGCCAGCAGGTGTAGGCCTGTGCCCATGCTATTCCCTCCAGTGCAGTGACCTCATGCCCTCTCCCCCAGCTCTGCTGACATTTTACCCATCTCAAATCTCACTTCTGTGTGAAGAGTCCCCTGACCTTCCCAGCTGTTAGTTGCTCCTTTTTCTGTGCTACCAAGTTCTAGGCCTCATCTGTAATCATTGGGGTAGGTCGGCACCTGTCTCCCCTCTAGCTGAGCAGCCCCATGAGGACAGAAACCATGGCTGGCTACGTATTGTCCTTAAGAATTGATCAGGTTGAATAGATCTTAGGCTCCTGAAAGGTTTGATGAATCACCAACAAAGGTCTTTTGATGGTCATTTCATGAACTGAGGTACTTGGATATTCCAATCATGGAGAGCAAGACCTATCAGAGCCTCTCCAAAACAGAGAATCCTGTCAGAGGACATAGAGGCCTGGTTTTTAGGATTGAGATAGAGGGCTGATATATCCCTGGTTCTCCTTTCACTGTAGCAGAGAAAGAAATGGAAATTAAGGTACAGCTGGTGACCCAGAAGATCCATCTGCAACCAGATGACTAGAATGGGACTTGGTGTCGCTCCTCAATCCCAAATAGCTCAGGAAACAACAATCTCAGATCTTAGGAGTAGAGAGAGGTACGCTGAAGCTTAAAATGCTGCAGAAAGGATTTGATTCAACTAAAGACTTGGCACATAGTAAGCCGTAACAACCACAGGCTCCAGAATGAATGAATGAGATGTTTGCTACAAGAGGCAGTCTCTTCCCCACTCAATTTAAGCCTCTGGTCGCTGTCGCTTGGTCCTGCCCATCCACTGATGTAGCAGCTAGCTACCAGGCTCCTATCTTGAATCTGGCCCAGAACAGCATAGATTCAGTCCATGCCCTTAGGAGCACTCAGTCTGGAAGGGGAAGGTCACAGGCAGCGGCTGGCAACTGGCCTCCCCTGGTCTGAGGCATTATGGGATGCAGGTGCCTCCTATATTTTGAAAAGAAGAAGTGTATACACTAGCAAAGGGTTGGTTTCCTTTTTCTCCTTTTAGCCTAGGCCTGCCTGGAAGACAGAGCCGTATCTTCTAGTCTCTGTTCAGCCCCCAGCACCACTATGCTCTTGGTTCTCAGGAAATCCTACCTGTGGGTTGTCAGACCTGAGGGCTTACTCGGGTTGTATGCACTCCCTTGGCATTTTGAATTCCAGATTCGCAGGGACCCTCAAGGTTGCTCACCTTCCCCTTTTCCATGGGTGGGAAACTAATACCCAGGCAGTAGAGTGGGGATGCCTGACTTCTACTCCCCTTATATGCTGGCTGCTATCCTAATTCTTTCAGTAGAGCTTTCTGTCTCCCCTGCTTAACTCTGAGCTGTGGAGGTCAAGAAATGAGTTCTGGCCCTGGCCAGTGTTGCTCAGTGGTTAGAGCATCGGTCCGTGCACTGAAGGGTCGAGGGTTTGATTCCTGGTCAAGGGCACGTACCTGGGTTTCAGGTTTGCTTCCCCTCGCCCCCAGGTCAGGGAATGTGTAAGAGGCAACCATGTGACATGTCTCTCTCACATCAGTGTTTCTCTCTCTCCCTCCACGCTCTCTGAAAAAGCAATGGAAAAAGTATCAGGTGAGGATTAACAAAACAAAAAAAGGAAATGAGTTCTGTTCATTTCTGTCTCCCTCTCACAGTAGGCATTATAAGTAAGTTAAAGAAATGAAGGAAAGAAGGGTTACTAAATGTTATGGGTCCCAGAAGCATCTGTTGCTGGGCCTCAGTTTCCCAGCAGCAGCAGAATTGCAGGGGCCAGGGCTGTAGTCTCAACCTCTATGGTCTCCATCAAGCTACTCTTCAGTGCCTGAGAAGGGGTGCAGTGTGTTCTTAGTGCTTCTCAGCTAGTGAAGATCCCAGCTCCCGGTGTTTGAGGACAGGAAGAGATGTCCATCCACAGGGCAGGCTTCATGCTGTGAAGTCAGCCAAGTTTGCCTGTGGTGGTGGCTCCCATGTCCTTTTAGCACTGCCTCTTCTTCCAGGCCTCCACCTCTTCCCCAGGGCCTTGCTCTCAGCCAGCTGCCTGGGGTTGCTTTTCTGTATAGCTTTGAGCTCCTCCAGGCCAGGAGCTTGGCACAGGCTAAGCGCGCACACACAAAAAAAGGTTGAGCAAATGAGTGAGTCATAGAGGTGTCCAGAGGACCACAGTGAACTAACCCAAATACGAGCACCTCAAAGGTGGAATTAGTGATAACCTGTCAACTCGAGGCAGGGAGATGTTTGGTATCAGGGCCTTGAGTATGTGCTTCATGTCACCTGGCAGCTTGAGGAACTCCAAAGGGCCAACAGAGTGTATTATTCACCAACATATACTCCCTGGAAGTTGGATATATTCCCAGGGTCACATGTGGGACAGACACAATTCAGAGGACAAATGACTTGTCTAACTCATGCAGCAACAGAATGGATGAGGCTTTAAACCCACCCTGGAGGTGACTGCCCCTCCTCCAGAGGCCTAGAAAGAGCCTGAGCCGGTTCACATCTTAGCTCTGCTACTCTGAGCTGTGGGACCTTGAGTTTATTTCCCCTGAACTGTATTTTCTTCACCCATGACATGGGAATGATGCATCTACCTATGGGGTTGAGGTAAGGATTAAACAAGATCAGGTATGTAAAGTGGTTTGTAAACCGTTAAGTTCTGCATCACTCTTAGCCAAAGGATCAAAATGACAGGAATCAAAGCCATCTTGGCGGTGCCACATCCTGAGTGCTAACCTACCTGACTTCCTCTACAGGACAAGGGCAAAGCCACTGGAAGATCCCCGCCCCGAAAGCCTTGTCGCCCCAGACCTAACTCGCTGCCTCCCAACCTGCCTGAAGAAGAAACTCGCAGAATTGCACGGATATTTTCTTCCCAATACTCCCAGAAAGATTAATGCAGCCTGAGAGACGGAAGGACCCACCTTCCCATAGTCCCTCAGCCTTGTCCCACTTGCAGGAGGTACCAGGTCTGCTTCCCTCCAGGCTGTCAGAATCCTGAAACCACCACTAGCCTAGTCAATGGCACCATGAGACCCAGTCAGCAGAGATGGTGAGAGTATCCCAAACCGGCCCCGTGTCTACCTGCAAGGCTTCTTCCTTCTGTGTCAAGGCCAAGGCTAGAAACAGAATGGATTCCAGCACCCAACTGGCCCACCCAGCTTTTGAAGAGACCTAAGCAGGCATCTTTTGGCTGAGAAACTCTTCCCAGTGTCCTTGTTACAGATACTGATGACACGAGCTCACCCTCTGCCTGACTGTGATGGGCCATTTCTGCCTTAAAGGTCTGGGGGGAGGTGTAGATTGTATGCATCGAGCATAACTGAGGAAATGCTATGTCCCCTCCAGTTCATTTGCTTGGTAATAAGGGCATTTATAGATAAAATTTTTTTATGCTGTGTTGAATTAATCAGTAGGAGAGGAGGGGAAATCGCCTCCTTCAAACATTTTATCTGATTGTCTGAAATTCTAACCATGCTTTTAACTTATTGTTTTTACTCACCTCTGAAAGTCATTGATCCTGCCTGTGTTTGAATAAAATCATATCGGTATTTGTATTCTGTGCACAAGTGTTTCCTGGGTTGCCACTGGACAGGAGTGTTGGGAATTCATTTGTGTTCTGACAGCCAGAGAGATAGCTTGACCATCATACAGATAGAAGATCATCTGAGACCAGGGGCCAGAGTCACCATGAGACTTCCGAGCCACCCCAAAGATCAGGTTGATCCAGATTAGGGTGACACCCATTATTTCTTTGTGGGTGCCTCAAATCTATCAGCAAAGTAAAGGGAGTCTCCTGTGATATGTCATCTCAGAATCCCCCATATCTCTGGGATGGGTAGCTCTGGCTTAGACTGTCAGACCTCAAACATTTGAGCAGCTACTGTAGACAAGGCCTGTGGGGAAGATAAGGCTGAAGATGTGCAGAGTGGCTGCGGGAGGTTAGAAGGGAGCTAATATGGACGGCCCTGCTTTCCACCCCCAAGCACAGGTCATTTCACTTAGTCCAAAAAAAACAACTCTATAACCTGCATATTAGGTTTCCCATTTTATAGTTAACTGAAGCTCAGTGAAGTTAATTTGCCTCTGTTGATGTAGCTAGGAAGTGAATCACCATGCGAGACATCTCCAGAGACATCTCCAGAGATGTCCCAAGGCTTTTGCACTCAGTGACCAAAACAGGTCACAGCCAGTAAGTGCTGTGAATTCAGGGAATACCTGGGGAAACGCCATGTGGGCTGGAGCAGTCAGGGAAGGCTTCCTAGAAAAGATAAGCCTGGCCCGGCCAGGAGTGGCTCAGCTGTTGAGCATAGACCTAGGATCCAGGCGATCGGGGTTCGATTCCCAGTCAGGGCACATGCCCGGGTTGCCAGCTCGATGCCAGTTGGAGGCATGCGGGAGGCAGCTGATCAACGACTGTCATCATTGATGTTTCTATCTCTCTCTCTCTCTCCCTCTCCTTTCCTCTCTCTGAAATCAATAAAGATATATTTACTACAAAAAAAAATTTTTTTTAAAGCCTGTAGGTGAGCCGAGAGAGAGCATCCAGAGGGTACTGGGGCCGCATGCACCTGGGGATAGAGAAGAGACCCGTCTGGCTCTGCCACTTCCCCAGTAGGTCCCCTCCAGCTTGACCCTCCCTCTGTTGCCTCACCTGTAAAATGGAGATAATAACCCCAGCTTCATAGGGTCGCTGTAAAGATTAAATGATATGACATTTGTGAAAGTGCTTCACCTGCACTTGGCACTTAGTGTAAGCTTAGGAAATGTCAGCCCCGCCCGCACCTCCCCACTCTCCTGGAACAAATCATTAGACAGGCAAGCACACCAATAACTGTGAGACAGGCAGGACATGCCCTCAAAGAGTACAATATGATGCAGGAACCCCAAGGAGGGACAGGGTGCCCTCATCAGTGAAGTGCCTTCAGACCAGCCTGCCCTCCTTCATCCATTCACCTCAGCCCTGTAGACTGCCAGCTCACCCCCTCCCCGGAGCCTCCCTCTCAGGTCACCAGCCAGAGTTTTAAGGCCTGGGGCCTCCCTTGAGGCCACAGAGAACCTACAGTGGAGCAGTCAGGGGCCCAGCCTGAGGGGTTAAGCAGGTGAAGAATATTACTTCTAAATCCTCTGCAGGTCCTGTAAATAGCCTGATCAGGTCGAGTTAGGATAAGGCCACGGGAGGACACAGGCTGCTTCTATCCAGGCTGAAGGCAGCCTGTATGACACAAAGACACCCTGAGGGTCTGAAACCCAGTGCATTGCCAGAAGCTGGGTCTGTTTCCTAGTGACAGCTCAGAGGTGAAATGCCCTGCAGGGTCATGAATGAGGTACATCTTTGTTCCCACCACCAGCAGCAGAGCTAGCCAGTGGCTCCCCCACTTCCCTTTGAGCAGCAGAGCTAGCCAGTGGCTCCCCCGTTTCCCTTTGAGCACTCCCTTTAAGGAGACCTGAAAATGGGTGTTTCTGATCACCCAGAAGCTTGTTGATTCCAGTTCATAGCAGCCAACCTTGGGACTTCTGGAGCAGGCTGGATTCTGGGGATGGAACCAAAGCAGACAGACCTGGCCCCGCCCTCAAGAAGCTCTCAGGCCAATGTAAACTGAACCAGCCGGCCTGCCCTCTGGGTTTCTCCAGGGCCGCTGCCCCCTTGTTTGGGTTCCTACTGTTTATCATTCCCTGTATACAGTACCATCACCTCCAGGCCAGCATTTTCAGGTGGAGGTCAGAACCTACTTCCTGAGCCCTCCCAACCTCAGCAGTCCTAGCAGCCCCTTCTCTCACAACATACAACTGCCTGTCCTGCTGACATCAGGGCAGGGCCTGGTTCAAGGAGGACAGGCTTTGTACTTGAGCATCTGGACTTACACCATCTGCCTCGTGGCCATGGCTCTGGGCCCAAATCCAGCATTGGCCTCTGCATACTCCTCTGCCCCACACAGTTAATTCCCTTCCCTTCCCAACCTTCTCACCCTCTCCTCCCCTGTCCCCTTCCCCTTCTCTTTTCTCTGTCACCTGGATTCCAGGTTCAGATGTGCCCAACCCTTACCCTCAGTGCCTACCCAACAGTAGCTGCTGCAGGGGACCCTTCCCACCCTGCCCCCGCACCCTCCCAGCTCCCTTTGGCTCCAGCAGTATCCATGCTGGAACCTCCAAGTGTTATGTCATCTAAAACAGTGGTCACAGCAGACAGACCCCAAAGTACGTTATAATTTACAGGCTAGAGGTTGGCTCTGCCTCGTACTAGCTGTGTGACCTGTGTAAGCCATTGTCTCTCCCTGAGACTCGGTTTTCTCCTCTGTAAAATAAGCATTACAAATGTCAGGATACTCCACCAAAAAAGGAATGAACACAGATGAACTTTGGAAACAGTATGCTAAGTGAAGGAAGTCAGTCACAGAGTATGTCACGTGTTGAATGATTCTATTTATATGAAATATTCAGAACAAACAAATCTAGAGACAGAAAGTCCGTTACTGATTGCCTGGGACTGGGAGGAAGGGAAGTGACTGCTGATGTGTAGGAGGATTTTTTTGAGGGGTGATGAAAATGTTGTAAAATCAATTCTGATGATTGATGGTGATATAACTGTGAATATACTAAAAACATTGAATTGTACCCTTTAAGTAGGTAAATGGTATATGAATTATATCTCAATAAAGCTGTTATTTTTTTTAAAACTTTGCATCCTATTAGTACCTACCTCATAGGGTTGTGATAAAAAGAAATAATGTATATAAAGTATTAGGTCATAGTCGGCACCAAGAAATGAGAATTTTTATCACTGTTATTATTAAGAGGAGGCCTGGAGACCCCTTACCCAGCCTATCAAGGGGGTCCTTGACCTTTGGACTATCACAGGTGACAGGTCCAACACCCACACACACACACACATACCCTTATCACCTGAGGTAGCTCTTTCAGTAGCGGAAAGGAGCTATTTTAAAGAACCTCAAGTCAAAGGAACTGAACCAGATCTAGAACTCTGACCACTTCTCTCACCTCCCTGCCCCTCACCAGCCGCCTCTTGTCAAGTGACCAGGCTGTCAGCTAGCGTCTCCAGGGTAAGGTTTCAGGTCAGCGGGAGTGTATAAAGATAGGTGCCAAGCTTAAGGCAACAGAGACAACAGTGAATTGCAAGGGAGCAATCAGAGCCCTGCTGCCACCTCCTGGGATGGAGCCCTAAGGAGTCTTAAGGAGATCCTGAGCTTCCCCTACCCCATCTGGACCCACAGGTGAGACCCCATTCTCTACCCTACCCCCCTCCATGTTCTCCCCTTCACAACGGCTTACAGAGAGCAGCCAGGGACTGGCAGGATCACTACATGGCATGGCAGAGCTGATGGAGATTTAGGCCAGCCCCCACCTTGTCAAGATGAGGGAACTGCAGCCCTGATGAGGGCACTGTGGCAGGGCTGGGACTCAACCCCACCATGGTGTTACCCAAGACTCACCCCTTGCTCTGCTGGCTGCCTCTGCTATGATTTTGCACATCCCTGTAGATAAGAAGAGCCTTTCTCCTTAATCTGGCCCAGAATCCCTCCAGGATTCCTCCAGAGCATAAAGCCCTCTCCCCATGAGTGCCCTGGGGACCCCTTTCCTGAGTATGGATGGTGGAGGCATGTCTAGCATGAGGCCTGGCCCATGTTGCACAGAGCCCGTGAGAACTCTCCACCCAGCAGCTTCCTCAGTGGGGATGCTACAGAGGCTTTGCCAGGACGGTAGAGTTGGGCAGGGTGACTCAGAATGGGGTCCACTGACCCCTGCTTCAGAGACACCAAGGAACCAACCCAGACCTGAACCAGGATCTCTGGGGCTGAGATCCACTCTGTAAACAAGCAGCTCCAGGGATCCTGAGCTCTCCCTGAAGTTTGAGACTCTAGGCAATGGAACAGGCAGAGGTGTCAGACAGACCTGGGCTCTAATCCCAGCTCCTTCCCTCAGCCTCAGGATGGGCTGAAGCCCTCAAAGCCTCCAGTCCCTTGATAAAGTGGGAATAATCAGAGCAACTACCTTGAAGTCTTATAAAGGGATTGAGTTAGTCAATGCCTAGAAAGCCCTCAGCACGGTGCTTGGTGCAGGAAGCACCCAGCAAACATTAATGGGCACCATTAGCCCAGGCCATGCAGACTAGAACATCCTATCTCTCAAGTGCTCCAACAGAGCTACCTGGAGGAGAGTTTTGCTCTCAACTTCTTCTACCAGCCAGTGGCAAAGATCTGCTGGCTGCTAGGGCTCCTCAAGTACCAGTTCAGGAGGCTGGAGTAAAGAGGGAAGGAGGTTGAGGGGCACTGGCCTCAGGGCAGCTCTTACCTGTGCCCACTATTGTGACTTCCCTACCCCCACCCCAAATTAACCAGTGGAAGTTCTAGAGCCCACCCCGAAAGGTGTGGCTTTTGACCTGAGTCCATGCCTATCCACCGTGCCTCCAGTGGGCAGCTCAGAACTGTCTCTGGAATATGTCCCAGCTTCACCACAGGGCCACTGCTCTTGACCACATTCAGGCTCCAACACCTCTCACTGAACCATTCCAACCACCTTCTCGCTGGTCTCTGAGCCTCCCATCTCTCTCTTCCAGTCCAAACCCCTGCACCAGCATGCTCTGCATGCAGATCTGCTAGTATCACTCCTCAACTTGAAAACCACCAGCTACTTTCCACTCTCCCCTAGATTAAGTACAGCCCTGGCATTCAAGGCCCTCCACCAAAGGCTGCTGTGGGCATCTCAGATTTCATTTCCCATTTCCCCCCCTTCAGCAAGTAGGGTTCCTTGGTCAACTGGTTCTCCCTGGGCCCTTCCAGCCCTGGGCCATTCCTGTACCAGGCTGCACAGAGAAGCAAGATAAGTCAGTCCTGTCCCTGGCTTTGAGGTCCTCCATTTGGGGTAAACCACTGCAGTTAATGAGCTAATCTTACAAGAAAGTATATGGTATGGGACCAGAGGACCAGGGGTAGCTGAGGATAAAGGGAGTTCAGAAGGGAAGCCCTTGGTGGTTCAGCCCCTAGCCAGGGAAAAACAGGCTCCCCAAGGAAGATAAACCCAGTCTGTAAGGCAAATCCCACAAAGTGTTCCCTGCTGGCCCACACATCACACACGTACCGTGGAGTCACATAGCCCTGGTCACCTGTGACCTCAGACAGGTCATTCCCCCTGTCTGGACCTTAGTTTATAACTCTGAAAGTAGAGTAAAAATACCTAACTTGTAGGGTTCTTCTTTTAGAGCCTGGGTAGCCCCCAAAGGTTTTGAATAAGGGACACTCAGGCTAGTAAGAGGCACCAGAGAGCACAGCCCCTAAGGGCCTCCCAGCTCTGAGAATCAGGCCGTCAGATTCCCCAGGCTAAGGTTCCAAGAAGCCCAGCCCAAGTCAAAGGAGGGGAGGGGCAGGGGAATGCCAGTGCTTACTGGAAGAGAGGCTAACAGGATGCTAGCACTGGGGGAGGCCTCAGAGTTCACATTCCAGCCCCAGGCAAAGGAGCCAGAACCTCCCTTCTGGGGACTAAGCCACCCCTGGCAGCTGCCTGTCTTCTGTAGGGCAAAGGGAAGTGTGAACAGAGGTAGGGGGAGAATGGTGTTCCCCAGCATGACAGTCCATGCTGTTCCCTCAGCCAGGCTCAGCTGCGCAGACACCCGGACCTCCACACCATCCTCCCAAAAAGCCATATCCTTCTTGGACCCTGTCAGGAAGGCAGTGTATAAAGGAGGGAAGATGGACTGTGGGAGGAGCACTGCAGAGGGAGCTAAGACCTGCCTGTGCAAACTGCAGAGGTCTCGGCCTCTTGGGGGGCCTTTTATTTCACCTACTAAACTGGGAAGATGCCCACCCAGCCTTTGAATGCCCTTAATAAAAAAGACAAGATCATGCCCTAGACACTTTTGCTCAGTGGTTAGAGCATCAGCCCACGGACTGAAAGGTACCGGGTTTGATTCTGACCAAGGGCACGTACCTCAGCTGCAGGCTCCACCCCCGGCCCCGTTTGGCTGGCGCCTGAGCAGGAGGTAACAATCAATGTGTTTCTCTCTCTCTCCCTACCCATCCACTCCCCCCACTTCCAGTCTCTCTGAAAAGCAATGGAAAAAAATACCCTTGGATGAGGATTATAAATAAATAAATAAATAAATAAATAAATAAATAAATAAATAAATAAATAAATAAATAAGTAAATGCTTTTTAAAGGCAAGACCGTGGATATCCATTCCACCACAACCGCCAGGGTCCCTGACTCAAATGGGAAAGGGAGCTTAGTGCCGTCACAAGAACCTGGTTGGAGTTCTGTGAATTGAGCTAGTCTCTTTCCATCTTAAGCCTCTATTTTCTCATCTGTAAAATGGACTTAAATGCTCCCCTTCCTTCTTTCCAGGACTATTTTGGGCCCAGTATAGCAGAGGGAACCAAGTTCTGATACTAGTGGCTGGTAACACTGAGCAAGCACATGTCTCTGAGTCTCGGTTTGCTCATCTAAAATAAGGAAAGGAAGGGAAAGCTCCCATTCAGAAAAGTTATGAAAATCCCATGAGATTGTGTGTAAAGCTCACTGCGAGGTCCTCGTGGCCCAGCAGCCATTTCTTCCTCTTACCCTAAGCCATGCCCCACACTCACACAGCTCACGCCCTTCCCTGCACCTCGCACACCCTTCTCCAGCTGCTGAACACTCCTGCCCACCTTTCAAGACCTAATTCATGCAACCCTCCAACCCTCCCCCATGAAGTTGTTCTAATTCTACCAAACAAGAGAGAGGGTCTCTCCCTCCTTTGAGCCCCTTCTTGATGGCTCCTTCCTCTGACATTGGTCCAGCCCATCTTGTACTACAATGATTTGGAGGCATGACTAATGCCCGTACAAGACTCCTTGAGAGTGGGCAGGTCACACACAGTTTTTACTCATCTCGGGATTTCCCAGGGAGTGCCAAGCACATAACCTGGCATAAGGTGGATCTCATGGTGGGGCCCACAGGCCATGGCAAGGACTTTGGACTTTGTTCTGAATAATGAGGGAGCAGGGCATTGGACAGTTTTAAAACAGGGACTGATGTGATCTGACATATATGCCTGGATGCCAGGTTAGGTCCCCGCTGAGAAAATCTCTTCCTCCATCTGCTATCCCGGCTGAACATAATTCCCGTTACAGCTCCATGACCATTAAAATGCATACACCCATTATATGGAAGTTATGCCTCAATTTTAAGTTTAAAAAATAAGGACAAAATTTTAAATGCAACTTCATGCTGGGAAAGATCAAAAGACATAAGGCAGAGTCTAGTGGCCAGTTTTTCTAAGCCAAGTCCACACAGTTAAGCATGGCAGTGCCCAGGCTTTTCACTCATAAAGCCCCTCTCGGTGCTGAGAGGAGTGTGGGGGCTGGCCAGACAGCACCAGCTCCCTCTGCTTCCGCTGACCTCTCTCTACAGCCTCCTCCCTGCACTAAAGTCCAGGGCTGCAGAGCGGCCTCTCTCCTTGGACCTGCACTGGGCCCTCGAGGGACTGGAAGAGACTTCTGGGACCATGGTTGGACTGAAGCCTTCAGAGATGCCTCCTACGACAGCTGTGAAGTTCCTGGGGGCAGGCACGGCGGCCTGTTTTGCTGACCTCCTCACCTTTCCACTGGATACAGCCAAGGTCCGCCTGCAGGTAGGCGCCCTTTGGCCAAGGGTCACTGCATCGAAGGAAGGGCTGAGCTCTCCACCATAGCACCTGCACCTCCTGCCAGCAAGCTCTTCCTCACGCAGAACCCTGAGCAGACCACGCACTCCACCGCTTACGACCCTGCCTTGCCGCCTCCCCATTACCATCGCCCAAGACAAATAAACCTTCTTTGGCATGATGTGATAGGGCACTTCATGGCCTAGCCCCACTTTGTAAACCATAAAGAGTGAAGTAAAAGGAATTACTGGGTGACCTTGAGGAAGCCACTGACCACTGTAGTGGGAAAAACAGTCTGCCCTCCCTTTGCTCTGAGAATCAAACACCACACACTGTCTAACAGCTTGTGAGCTGTAACTGCTGCACAAACCTCAGTTATTCCTATGGGATGTGACAGCTGTGGGCATGCTTGTTCTCGAAGTCTAGACCCAGGCAGTTCCGTCTAAACACAGCCCCATCCACCCGACAAGCTCCTCACACCTTTGCACGGGTGTCCCTCAGATCCAAGGGGAGAACCAAGTGGCCCAGAGAGTCCAGTACCGCGGAGTGCTGGGCACCATCCTGACCATGGTGCGCACTGAGGGTCCCCGCAGCCCCTACAACGGACTGGTTGCTGGCCTGCAGCGCCAGATGAGCTTTGCCTCCATCCGCATTGGCCTCTACGACTCTGTCAAGCAGCTCTACACCCCTAAAGGATCAGACCGTAAGTGCTCAGTACCCCGTGGACACCAGCATGTGGGTCCAGGCCAGGGCAGACTCAGAGGCAGGGCTGGGGTGTGGGGAGCTGGTAACAGACACTCAGGAGAAGACTCAGAGCCCCATCAAGAAAGCTCCAGAACACTGAGCCAGGAGAAGAGGCAGGCATCTGGCAGGGGCCCTGCACAGAACAGCATCAGGCCTAGAGATATACCAAGTGATGGGACACTGGCCCACTCTCTCTCCTTCTCCCCAGACTGCAGCATCATCACCCGGATTTTGGCAGGCTGCACCACAGGGGCCATGGCAGTAACCTGTGCCCAGCCCACAGATGTGGTGAAGGTCCGATTTCAGGCCAACATGCACCTTGGGCCTGGGGGCAACAAGAAGTACAGCGGGACAATGGATGCCTACAGGACCATCGCCAGGGAGGAAGGGATCAGCGGCCTGTGGAAAGGTAGGTCTGGACTCCAGTCTCAGGGAGCTTCCTTGGGAACAAGGCCTTAGGGGTCCCTACATGTCTAAATGGTAGCAACCTCGAAAAATGCTGGAGTCTCTCCCACATGGAGACCAGAGGTCCCATGAATCCTTGCAGAAGAAACAGTGACCCAGTGAAGGTTAAGAGCAGGACACCTGGGTCACAGCCCTGGCCCTGTACTCACTTGCTCTGTGCCCTCCTACAGCCTGGCCCTCCTCTGTGAAACCAGGGGGTTGGTCTTGATGTTCTCTCGGGCCGTGCCAGCACAGCACTCTGTCACTGTTCCAAGAGCCCAGCCTCCCTCTTCCAAAGGAAGACTTCCTTTTCTAACTCTAGACAAGTCTCAGGGAGGTATATGTAAATTTTGATAGATTTTACAGATTATCTCCCAAAATGTGGCCCAAACAAACACAAGTGGGCCTCTCTGCTTTCTGTCTATGAGGAGGACATGGGTAATCTGAGAGTTGTTAACACTAGGAAATGTGTAATCTGCTCAGCTGAGTGGACGGGCTCTCTGAAACCACTGGAACAGGGCACTATGCCTCCCAAACCAGGGCCTGTGGCCTTGCAGCCAGGGTTCCACTTCTCCTACTCCCCATTTATCAGCCCCCACCCTGCTTTCTAACAGGAACTTTCCCCAACATCACAAGGAATGCCATTGTCAACTGTGCTGAGATGGTGACCTACGACATCATCAAGGAAAAGCTGTTGGACCATCATCTGTTCACCGGTGAGGCCCTGGGCTCCAGGCAGACAGCTCTCCCACAGCAGGGAGGAAACCTGTAACTCCACATAGTGGGCACCACCCAGAGACAACTGGGCTTTAGAAGGAGCAAAGAGAGGAGCAGTGCCCAGTACATCATTGTGATGAGTAGGAAAAAGCCCTGAATGGGGAAGCCAGGGATCTGGATTCCAGCCCACTACCAATTCTTACCATGTATCTTTAAGCGAGGATCCCCTACTCTGACTTCAGTTTCCTCAAACAAGGTGGTTGGGCTGGATGACCTTCCAACTCTGGGATGGCTTTGCTCTATCTTGCCAGTCCTTACCAGGAGCTCCACCCAGGGCAGTGAGAGATGGAAAATACTACCCTTATGCTCAAGGAGTTCACCATTTAATTGGGGACATATGATAGACACACATGGAAAGAAAGCAAGTGCACTTCCCATCTCACAGCCCCATCTTTGCTCTTCCCTTCCCTGCTACAGACAACTTCCCCTGCCACTTTGTCTCTGCCTTTGGTGCTGGTTTCTGTGCCACGGTGGTGGCCTCCCCAGTGGATGTGGTGAAGACCCGGTATATGAACTCACTCCCAGGCCAGTACCACAGCCCCCTGGACTGTATGCTGAAGATGTTGGCCCGGGAGGGTCCCTCAGCCTTCTATAAGGGGTGAGCCTCCCCTCCTGCCTCCCTCCATACTCCCTTCCAGAAAACTCGGGCTCTCTTTCTCCATCCTTCCTTCCTCTCTCCCCCTTCCTTCTTCCCTTTCCTTCTTTCTTCCTTCCTTCCTCTCCCCCTTCCTTCTTCCCTTCCCCTTCCTTCTTGCCTTTCCCTCCCTCCCTCCCTCCCTCCCTCCCTCCCTCCCTTTCTTCTTTCTTTCGATAGGTTTTATACTTCTTAATCCCTTCACCTTTTTTACCCATCCCCTCAACACCCCTCTGGCAACCATCAAAGTGTACATGCTCTTAAATCTTAGTTGTTCTTCAAGACTAGTTCAAATGCCACCTCCTCCCCACACTCAATACTATTGCTGGTTTTGTACCATAAACTTTATCTTTTATGTATCCCCATAAAAAAATGGGGCACTTTAGGATAAATTTTCTTTGTTCAAAGCTTAGTCTGGCTTCATCCATTCTTTCAAATCAGTTAAACCTAAAAATGAGTGAAAATTAAGTGAGTTATCAGCTGTTAAAGTGTGTATACATTTTGGGGGACACTATATTATCTCAACAACCCCCTGAACTGGGCAGCGTTCTTCACATTTATGGAGGAAGAGACTCAAGTAACTTGTCCAAGATTGCAAATTAAAATGGCAGAGCTATGGCTCGAGCCCAGACCATCAGACTTCACCCACCATGTTCATTGTACTGCTAAGCTCTTTTCTTGGCCCTCTCACCTCCCACCACTGATGACAGCTTTCTGGAGCTCAGTGTTAGATTGACCTCAACAAGCAAACGGGTTCTCACCCCTGGGAATGACATCATCATTCTTTCAGTGTTTCCACTGACAGACAATTCTTTCCCTGTAAGCGCCTCCATCATTACAATCTTCAGCTCTACCCACTTGTCTCAGTTTATTATTTTACTTGGGAAATATTTGCTTTGCATCTCATGGGTGCCAGACCTTGTGCTATGCTTCCTCAACGAGCAGCAAACAAGTAGGTGACATCTATTGATGTCACGTTCTGATACTGGGCCCTGCGCTGTGTGCTGTGCCTTAACTCATTTAATCCTCACGGCAACTCTGTGAGGTAGATACCGTTACAGAGTTCTCCTTTTACAGAGAAGGTAACTGAGGTCAGAAAGATTAACTCTACCAAGGTCATGAAGCTAGAAACTAGTAGAGCTAGGATTTAAACCCAGGACTGACTCCAGAGTTCACATTCATTGCCCCAGTGCTATATTCCATGAGGGGCTGAAGCTGAGGGCTCAGGAGAGGCCTTGGTGTGAGGTTATGGTGCCCAAGCTGATTCCTACAGAGCCATCAGCAGCCAGCCAGGAGGGAAAATAGGGGACATTCCAAGCAGAAGCAGCAACATGGGCAAAGGTGTGGAAATAAGGGTCTGGCAGGAGCAGAGAGGACCAGGAGGGGATTACCAGAGAGAGGCTGAAGAGGTGAAGGCCAGGTAACAGGCTCCTTCCTGAGTCTGCAAAACACAGCTGAGGTGGGGCAGGACAGTCAGGCTCTCCGGAGATTAGCTAAATTTGGTGTTGCACTGTCTTTGCCCTGTGGTGTCCCAGCGTCTCAGTGCCCTGGCAGATGTGTAATCAGGGATGACCACTCAGGATGTAAGTGAGCCCAGAAACACCCAGCAGCAGAGGGAGTCAGGTGGTTTTAGTAGAGCCATTTAACCTCCCTGGGCCTCAGTTTCTGAAAAAGACAACTGGCAACAATCAGCTACCTTATAGAACTGTGAGAATAACTGCCTGCAATAGTAACCTGGCTAAAAATGTTAGTTTTCTTTCCTTTCCTTCTGCTTAAATTTCTTCAGCAGAGAAGAAAAAGACTGAACAGATCTTAGAAAATGCTTGTGACTAACACAAGTCTAGGTGCGTTGGCACTGACTCTGTGATGGGGAGAGCACAGTAGATCTCTTTGGGAATTAGTCCACTCTGCCTGATGTTTTGGTTGTTTTTCTCATCAGATTTACACCCTCCTTTCTGCGACTGGGAATCTGGAACGTGGTGATGTTCGTAACCTACGAGCAGCTGAAACGGGCTTTGATGAACGTCCAGATGCTACGGGAATCTCCATTTTGAATAGGTCAGGCCACTTGGGATGCAACTGGAACAAAGCCAGTTGAGAATGGTATAAAACAGTGGGTTCATGCACACAGGGGCACAGACCCACACATGTTTACAGAACTGTTTACTTGCTGCTGACTCAAGGAACAGGAGAAGAGGAGGAAAGAGTTTGGTCTTCAGTGCATTGTCGTAAGGACATTTTTGTTTCGCACTGACAAGATAGAAAATAAATTATATTAATTTTTGAAACCCATTAGGTTGGATGCCTAACATTTAGGCAAGAGAAAATCAACCAAACCAGATCCATTTGGATAAAATGGAAGATTGTAAACTGAAAAAATATGATTAGACAATGAAAGAGAAGACTGCAAGCATTGGCCGGGAATGGCACATGATAACTTGGCAATCAGCTAAGGAGTCTGGAGGGACATTGCCAAAACAACATAAAGCTTGTGACTGCAGCCTTTGATTAACCATGGACCACCAGCCATCTGTGTAATGTGTCTGCTGTGTAGAATCCATTGGAATTCTAGGAAATGTGAGAGGGGTGGGGTGGGGGACCTGGAATCTGTGCCAAAGGAGCACTGCTGGGCCAGTGAGAGGCTGAGACTCGTAATTAGTTCCTAACAACACTGGAGAATCCAGAGGGCAGCCTCAGTCTCCTTTCCTGTAAAATGGGAGTAAAAATCCCATCCCTGCTTCTTCACCAGGGTATCATGAGGATCAAGTGGGAAGCTGGCCAGAAAAGCACTTTATAAAAGCAAAAATTCTGTACAAATGTAAATATAAGAACAAGGACTTGGGAAAGATTTTGTCAGGACAGAGAGGAAGTGCCAAGGAAGTTCCTGAAAGATGGTTAACTAGAGGTGCAGTCAAAGGAACCAGGGATTCATGAGCCAGGAGTGACAGAAGATGACATGTGGCCATGGGATCCCCACTCCCATGCAGCCCCCATTTCCTGGCTGGACTGTGAGGCACCTTGAAGAGTGTGGGGCTTGGGGAAAAAGAGGTAAATGGCGGAGTCCAGAGCCCCACACGCCCACACTACCTTCTGCCCTCTCCCGCAGATTGGTTGCTCTGCCTTTCAGGGCTTCGGCTCCTCCATCTGTAAAAGGCAGGTTGAACCAGATGACCTCCTTCTAAATTTGACTACGTATCTTTCAGGTTGATATTGGGTACCCAAAGCACTTGTCTTTTTCTGCTTCTTAGCAGCCTGTGTGGCTCTGATGACAGCACTGGGTTCAAACTTCACCCCACCACCACATTACTAGCAGCCTAACCACCAGGAATCCTGGCACCTCAGTGTCCTACCAAAGAAGTGGGAACAATCCCCACCTCGCAGGAATGTTCAGCAGCCATCCCTCCTTCCCCACACTGATTCCTCTGCACCCTGGGAAAAAGTGAACATCCACTTACACTCAACACGTTCCTAAATTTAAATTATAATTTGAGATCATCTGCATGTACAAACTGGAAAGTCAAAACAACAAAAGCAAAAAATTATCAATTTAGTGTCAGGTTTGGCTTTCAAATAAAATTCATGTTTAAATTTTTCTCTTACTGCCCTGGCAGGGTTGGTTAGAGCGTCCCAATACACGAAGGTTGCAGGTTTGATCCCTGGTCAGGGCCATACAAAAATCAACCAATGAATACCTAAGTAAATGGAACAACAAATTTATGTTTCTCTCTCTCTCTTCCTTCCTCTCCCTCTAAAAATGAATCAATAAATAAATGAAATAAAAATTTCTCTTACTTTTGACTTGACTGACATGTGCAATTATGTGTGTGTGTCTGTGTTTTGTAGGGATGATAAAAGGAGCTGGCTGGGCAAATATCTGAGGAAGAGAGTTCCAGGAAAAGAGAATAGGCAGTCCACAGGCCCTAAGAGCCTGGCATGTTCAAAGAAGAGAAGGAAGCCCATGTGGCTGTGTAAAGTGAATGAGAAGACGAATGTGAGAGCATTCATTTATTCATTCATCAAATATGTAAGAGTTGTGCCAAAGGCTGAGAAGTCAGAGGACAGCCAGTTGTTCGGAAAGTTTGGCAGAGAAAGGGAGGGGGGGAAAAGAGCCCCAAAAACAGAAAGACCTGCAGGTTCAATTTACACACAAACACACACACACACCCTAGAAGTAAGGAAAGACTGAAGGTGACGGGGAAAGACTGCAGACGCAAGGTCCTAGAGAAAACAGAAGAGCACAGAATGATGGGTAGTTCATATAATAAATAATTTTTTATTTGAATGTATCACTATCTAATGACAAATTTATTTTCTTGAAGATTCTGTAATGAATTGAGTGAAAGATGACTAGATGATGAAACTTGCACACTCTGTATTTCTTTCAATAGTTGAGCATACTAATGTTGCAGAGCTTATCAATGTCCTTGAGGTAGACTTTCCCTTGTTAAGGATGGTGTTTCTATGTACTGCTCATTGGGCTTTACCAATAGAAGACAGGGCCCTGCCCCAGCCACGTGACTCAGTTAGTTGGAGCGTCATCCCGTACACCAAAAGGTTAGGGGTTCAACTCCCGGTCAGGGCACATACATAAGTTGCAGGTTTGATCCCCAGTTGGGGCATATACGGGAGGCAACCAACCGATGTTTCTCTCACATTGATATCTCTCTCTCTTTGTCTCTCTCTGTCTCTCAAATCAATAAAAACATATCCTCAGGTGAGGATTAAAAGAAAGAGGAAGAGCCTTGGCTGGTTTGGCTCAGTAGTTAGAGCATCAGCCTGTGGACTAAAGGGTCCCTGGTTCGATTCTGATCAAGGGCACCTACCACAGTTGCAGGCTCAATCCCTGGTCTCAGTCAGGGCACGTGCTGGAGGCAGCCGATCAATGTGTTCCTCTCACATCGATGTCTTTCTTTGTCTCTCCTCCTCCCATTCTCTCTAAAAAAAAAAAAAAAATCAATGGAAAAAAAATCAGGTAAGAATTAACAAAAGGAGGAGAGGAGGAGGAGGAGGAGGAGGAAGAGGAAGAAGAAGGGGCCCTGGCCAGGTAGCTCAGTTGGTTAGAGCATCGTCCAATACACCAAGGTTGCAGGTTCAATCCCCAGTCAGGGCACGTACAAGAAACAGCCGATGCATAAATGAATGGAACAAATCGATGTTTCTCTCTTTCTCTCTCTCTCTTGAAAAATAAATAAATTTTAAAAAGGAGAAAGAGTGATAATGTGGATCACCTGCATTTACAATGACAGAATGTTTAACCTGTAAACAGATTTAAAAGTACTTTTGATCCACAAAAAATACTCTATCACAGGATGGCAAGGAAAGCAGGAATCCTGAACAAGAGGCTTTGTCAGCTCTAATACAGATAAAAATAGTCAAGATCCAGCTGACACCGCCAGTATAAGCAGTTTGGGCCTATCTACAGGATACACAAAGCTTATTGATTTCCTATCTGATTCAACTCTTAACTTTTTTCCCATTGCTTTTCAGAGTAGAAAAGAGAGAGGGAGGGAGGGAAGGGGGGGGAGAGAGAGGGAGAGAGGGAGAGAGAGAGAGAAACATCGATGTGAGAAAGACACTTCGACAGGTTGCCTCCCCCAGGTGCCCCAACCAAGGGTGGGGAGCACAACTGCAACGGAGATACGTCCCCTTGACCAGGAACTGTGACCCTTCAGTGCGCAGGCCAACGCTCTAACCACTGAACCACACTGGCCAGGGCAACTCTTAACTTTTTTTTTTGAAATGTTTTTACTGATTTCAGAGAAGGGAAGGGAGAGGGAGAGAGAGAAAAAAACATCAATGATGAGAGAGAGTCATCAACTGGCTGCCTCCTGTATGCCCCCCGCCAGGGATTGAGCCTGAAACCTAGGCATGTGCCCTGACCAGGAATCAAATTGTGACCTCCTGGTTCATAGGTCAACGCTCAACCGCTGAGCCACGCCCGGCCGGGCAACTCTTAACTTTTTAATGATGGGAAATCTTTCACCAAAAGTTGGCACATTCTCACGTAAGTCTTTGGACAGCTTCCTTGCTGTACTAGAAAAGGTTCAAAACACTGGTTAAGGAGAAGTGTAGAGATATTTTCATCAGGCACTCTGAGCAACACAATACTGTCTCTGTGTATTAATAATGATGTAATCACACAACTCTATAGCCAGAACAATCCAATTATGGTTTTCTTCTGAATCTCTTAACTGTGGAAGCCTTCTTGATTTGGACCGGGCAATTTACAGCAGAGTTCTAAACAAAAATTATACATTGCTTGTTTCCATGGCTCCTCTCACTAATGAATTCAGCCCATCAGCAATAGTACTCCCCAGAATATTAGACCAGTGATCCAGACCAGTGACTACCCAGAAGTCAGATCCTCATTTATTTTACTGTCCAAAGGTATAAGACTTCAAAAACCATCAGATATATTTCAAGGTTATTATTGAGCATGAATAATGTTTTTGGAGTCATAATCCTAAAGTAATCCCTAATTCAGATTAGCTCAGATGTTGAATGATGGGATGAGAAAAACCTTTTCCATTTGATAAAACAGAGCTACAAGGAGAGTTTCCTTGTGTCAATATGGGTGTTCATAAGCATTACAAATATCAAGGAACAAAGTGGGCTTTTAGGAGTTTCTATGGATACGTCCCCATGTCTACGCTTCTAGTCAACATGTAAAAAGAAAACTTGGTGGTACTTCTGGCAAGAAAGGAGACCATGATTTAACTTCCAGCTCAGAGAAAATGAAAGTACAGAATCATCTGAAATGGTCATTGAGGAAGCAACCAAGGATTCAACAAAACAAAACTCTGATGTTGCTACAGCAGAAGCCAACTGGTTTCCTCTTGAGCTGTTTCTCGTTTAATTCAGAACTGTTTAGCTGTTTAGCTCTGAATTAAAAGAGAAAATCTGTAGGAAAAGTGCTACATACAACCTTTGAAGGAAAGAAAAGCCTTCAAAAACTCTTGACATTCAGTAGAAAACTCTCTCTACACGTCCTTACCTTTGTTCACTCATTCTCGGAAGGTGCTTCAACACTGGATATTCACTTGGAGGCCAGATTTTTCAAGTTTGCTTTGCCATCTTATGATGGTCTAGTTTTTGCACTTGAGTGCAAGACCAGAAGTGGATGGGAGACCCCACAGTGCCAGAAATAATTTTTTTACTTGACTTCTCAGTTTCCACTTTGCTTCTTCTTCTACCAGGGCCATGCGCTCAAGCGTTCTTTCCTCTGTGAAACAAGAAGGGGCTATGTCATAAACCTGACAAGCTCAGGGGAGCCACATGGCAGACCTGACAAGCTCAGTGACCAAAAGTAATGACAGACGATGGTTTGATCACAAATTCCTAACCAGGCAGGTCAGAGCAGGTAGTCATGCCCCAGGCCTATAGCAAAGGTCAATATTTACCCTAAGTGAGCAGTGACCATTCTTATGCAATCAGGATAACATACCATTGAAATGTTGGAGTAACTTTCTTTTCTAGACCCCCTCAAAGGCACAACTGCAGGCATCAGAACAAAACCAAAAGTTGGCACAGAACCGGAGCAGACCACAGAACCCCTCGTTGTTATTTTGTTTCCCGCATACCATCTCTACATACGGTAAATGTTAATTATTAACTATCCTGTACCTACCAATATAGAAGATGTTACTGTTTTGCTTTTTAGCTAATCCTAGAGATTTTCCTGCTTTACTTTCTCCTGCCTCCTTAATCTACCACTAGATTTCATGTACCTTCCTTGTTTTCTACTGATTTTAAATGCATAAAAGGAACTGCAAAATTTCCAGTCTCCGGGGCATTTCTTAATCTGTTGAGGTCTTGCTTCCAGCCATGTCCTAAAAATCTTAGTTCAAATAAACTTCTGTAATACTTTTCTATAGGTTTGGAGGTTCTTTTCTGGACACTTTCTGTAATTATCCATTCCCATTCCAGCTATAGTTTCCTCAGCTGACAAGTCTTGTGGACAAAACACATGCATGGAGCCTGATTTACCAGGGTTTAAGTGAGGGCTCACCTCCTCTTAGCTGTGTGGCATTAAGCAGATAACTTAACCTTCTTGGGACTGTTTTCTCATCTGTGTGGAGGTTAATGCCGGCCTCACACAGTTATGTGGGGTATCCACACGGAACCTGAACCTAGTTAACTGCACTCACCAAATCTTCATCTCCCCTGGTCCTCCCATTACACTTTTCAAGACACTTTCAACAGCCTCCAAAACTGCACATACAGAACCTCTACTATATGTATATATCGGCCCTCAGGGTGTTGTTATTCTAAAAATACAGGAAATAGCTTCCTGGTTTCGAGGAGCTTACAATGTAGTCAGGGAGACAGCTTCCCCTACAACAGTTCTGGAGGCTGACAAGGATGAAAACAAAGGAAGGGACAGAGGGTTCATAAAAGCAGGGACACATAATCCAAGGGCGAACAGCGACCTAACGCACGTGTTTCTCCCGGCCTCAGGACCGCGCCCTGTTTGGCCTTCTCACTCGCGGGGCCCCGGCCAGCTTGAGTCACGCTCCGCGCCCCGCCCCATCCGGGCCGGAAGCCGCCCCCCACCCCAAGGCGAGGCGAGTCGGGAGCGGGAGAATGCCGGAAGGCCAGCTGTTCCCAACGGCCGTTGGCGGTTGCCAGCCACCTGCTGCGGCAGCCCGGATTGGCTCCTCCCTCCGAAAAATAGGCGGCTTTAACCAATCGCCAGCGAGGCCGGTCGGTAGGCCCCGCCCTGCGGGAGCCCGCGCTCGCGTTCGCACGAGGCTAGCGGGTGGTTCGCAGTCCGGAGTCGCGGACTGGGCCTGTGAATGAAGGGATGCGCTTACACCCTGGGCCCTAGGCCGCTGCTAGAAAAGGCCCTGCAGGGGAGGGTCGGGGCGGAGGCGTGTGTGACCCTGGGCAGCCTCTGCTTCTCCTGGCATCAGTCTTGCCATTATCACAGTGTTGGCGGACTGGGGGTTGGGAGTGACACGCAGGGTGCGGGGAAGATACCGAAGGGGTAGACGCAGGGATCTGCCCGCACGGAAATGGTAGTGGAGGATGGCGCGCCCCGGGAGGGCCCCGGCCGAAAGGCGGCGGCTAAAGAGGGTGGCATCTCCCCGCCTAGGGGCTCCGCCCCTCCCCGCAGGCCGCGCCCCCAGACCTTAAGCCGCCGCGCCAGCTTCCGCAGACCCCACTGCGAGCCCGGCCGACGGCGCCTTCGGAAACTCTGTGCGCTCCCTCCACGCGCCTTCCGACCGCGGACAGACAGAGCCACCCGCACCCTCGTCTCGTGTTCTCCCTGCGGCCCGGTGAGCCCGGCCCCGCCCTGCCTCAGCCCTGCTTCCCCTGCACATGCTCCACGCCTGCCACCGCTTTTCTCTCTCTTTAATTTGCTTCCTCTGCTCCCAGCCTATTTTGTATTTTTTCTCTCTCTCCGTCTTTCCTTTACCTCTTGCACCCTTTTCCTATCCTGCGTTTGTCGTTTACCTCTCCGGTTCAATTGTCTGTAATTTAAACTTTCACCCTCCCACTCCCTTCCCTCCGCCCGAATGCCGAGCCCTGCCTTGGGTGGGGCCCTTCTGGCCCATCGGCGAAGACCAGAAAGCCTTGTCCCTCGCCCCGGGGGCTCCAGGCCTTTTGCTGGAGCTATTTCTGCTTGGAGGGGGCTTTGAGCTGCTTGAACCGGCCGCTGCTGGGCCTGATCCCAGCTCCTCTAACCTCCTTGCAGCCCCGCTCTGGGCTCTAGTAGACTCTCAGCGAGTCTCTGACTCATCATGACACCCCCCCACCAGCCAACACTCCTACTCACCAGTCTGCTAATTAGGTCGGGGGATGCTTTCCAGAGTACTGCGTGCGGCATAGCAGAAGTCTGGAAGAGAGCCCATGTGTGATACTAAGAGAGCAGAGGGGAGGGAGAATTCTGGGTGCATTCCCCCCTCCACTGTGTGCACTTAATTAATCCTCAGCTGCCCTAGGGAAATGGACCCTTTTCCCTCCCCCCAAGCACTGATTAGTGGGCTGTGTGCCTTGGGCAGGTGACCCTTTCCTTGCTAGGGTATGGTCCTTTAAGTTGAATTTCCCTCTAAACTCCCCTCCTTTGCTATTATCCACAGGACACATAGTATGACCTTTAGGTGTTTCGTCTCCCGGCCATTTTCTATGGAAAATCAACAGGATCGGGCCATGATAGCCACTGGCAGCTTTGAAGAATGGGACGCCTTTAGAGAAGCTTGATCTTGGAGGCCTCAGCGTGAGACCTTACAAAGCCAGGTAAGGGGCTTCTCCTGCTGCCTCCTAGCCCTAGGTCTGGGCTGAGGGTAGGGCATCAGCAAGACTTGAACAAAAATAACTACCACCACCATTCCCAGTGAAGTCGCTCTTCAGAGTTCACAAAGCACTGTCATATACCTGGTCGCATTCTGACTCTTCAGCTTACCCTGACAAGCCAGGGATAATGGTCCCCATTTTACAAAGAAGGAAATTGAGGCCCACGTGGGACAGTGATTGGCCCTGGGTGACCCTGGGAATCAACAGAGCAGGAACCCATTGTTCTAACTACATATTGTTGACTCCGGCTTTGACTGTCCCTGAGACTGAAACTAGTAATAAGATGTACTTTTTTTGGACATCGAAACTGGTTATTTGCTGAGGACTGTAAAATATGATTAACTCTTTCTAGGCCTGAGTTTTACTAACTCTTAGTAGGGTTTTTAGCAGAAGTGACCTTTAACCCCATACGTGCCCCTGAAGGATCTGACTTGTGGCAAACCCAAGGCAACATTCAAAATGGCAGCTGAGTCTCTGTGTACTTGTCTTTGAGGTGGGCAGGGGCTGGGTCTTATTCTATTCTCGGCTCACAACACACCCTCAACCCAGCTCAAAGTTAGGACATGAGACTCATGTCTCTGATGCTCAGAGAGGGGATTCCATTTGCCTTCACCTTCTCAGAACTGTCATATTGGCACAAGAGGATTTAGCTGTTGGACTTCACCGTGAGAGGGCCTGCCTGTACTGGGGCCTGAGAATACAGAAGGAAAGAAATGAGCGGAGGCACCAGTACAAAGCAAATAGCATAAGCTTTGGAGCCTGTAGACGTGGCTCACTTACTAAGCTCCCTTCTCATCTGTAATATGGAAGTAAGGGCAGCCACCTCACAGGGCCCCTCTGAGACGGAAGTGGGCTATTAGAGTGCCCCAAGCAGTGGGGTGGAGCACCGCCTGGGGGATGGGGACATCCGAGCAGAGAGGCTAGGAAGTCTGGAGCACCTTCATCAACCTATTGTGTCATATGAGTGCCCACCTTCACTGAGGCAGTGAAGTGGGCCAGGCTCCAGGGAAAGGAAAATAAGCCCCAAGCTCCTGATGCAGTTGAGCTGTGTGTAGGCTCTGGGTTTCCGTGTTTGCCCCAGCCACCTGGGTGAAGCAGCCTAGGAGGAAGAAGCTGGTGAGCTGGTGGTTTCCCTGGGTCTCTGTGTTCACAGCTGACTCCCACTACCTCCTCCCTTTGCTGGTCAGGTCTTTCCTCCTGGCCCCAGCAACAGGGGCAGCCAATCAGACTGGGCTCAGAGCAACTGCTCCTATGAAATCAGAGAAATGAGCTGCGGGAGAGAGAAGCAGGTCAGCCTCCCCCAGTGGGGTGCTGTGCTCACTTCCTCCTCTAGGCAGTGGGGGAGGGAAGGGTGGTGTTCCAACTCCGAGAACAAAATGGAGCTTTTGGTTTCCTGTGTCACTCTATATCTCTGACTCACATCTCACCCCCCACTCTTGTGGTGAAGATGTGGGTCCCCGTGGAGGAGGAGGGGAAACTCTGGCCAAAGAGGGAGTGGGTTTTCCCTGAATCCCACAGTAGGGCAAGGGAAGAAAGTTGAGGACTTAGGCACTACTCTCAGCCCCAAGAATTGCCCAGCATTCTCCAAGGTCCAGCTAAATGTTACCTTTCCTAAACCTTTGATTACCCACTCTTCCTTACCCCTGTCCAGTTGGAATTAGTTGTTCCCTCTTCTGCAGTTTGACAGTATGTCCTGCAAGCCCCAATGCAGCTTGAATCACCTGCCCACGCCCTATGCCAGACAATAAGCCCCCTCTGGGGTAGATACTGTCTCATGCATCTCAGTGAACCAGAACCTAGCAGGCAGACTTGTTGAAAGAATGATTCTGTGAGGGCAGAGGAAGAGAATGAGACTGATGGGGGATGGGAAGGAACTGAATTGGTCTTACTCATTCCTTTTCTTCCAGTCTTAGACAATTGCAGACTCTTAGGAACCTCTTTTGCTTAAGAAACCCAGGGCGTAAGTCTGCAGGATTGTGTGTCTCAGGTCTTGGTCTGACTGGAACCTTTTCCCCTCTTCTGTCTGCCCTCCAGACACATCCGTAGAAACAGGAATGTGGGCATCGTCAGTGGTATCTCTGGACCCAGCAGAAAGGTCTAGGCCAGGGCCTATTTGAAGCAGCACTAGGATATCTGTGGTCCAGACTCTGTAGTGAAAGGGAAGGAGCGCTTCACAAAATGTGGACTCCTTGGGCAGGAATTGCTTCTTCAGCCCCTATTTAAGTACCTCTGGAGTTCACTCCTATTTTCCCTCAAAGAGTTGCTCTGGTCCTTGTGTAGGGAGGTGGTGCTGTCAGGGAAGGTAGGGATGGGGGGGAGGTGAGCAGGTAGGGCCTCAGGATACTGATGATGATGGGGCTTCTCTCTCCTTGGCTTAGATTCTGGCAGAGTTCCTCTATCTCGTCTTATTGCTGGTTGAAGGCGTGCCCCCTTCTCCAATTTTTCTTCATCTCCTGGGAGATAGCAGAAAATCAGCAGCATGGTTGGGTTCAAGGCCACAGATGTGCCCCCTACTGCCACTGTGAAGTTCCTGGGGGCTGGCACAGCTGCCTGCATTGCAGATCTCATCACCTTTCCCCTGGATACTGCTAAAGTCCGGCTGCAGGTGAGGGGCTGAAGCCTAAGGGTCCTGATGGTGGTGTCTAGTCTGTTTACTCCCCAAGACAGACTCTTCAAGGGCCAGTGGGGTGTTTGGGACGGTAAACTTTGGAGTGTGGGAATGGCAACCAGCGTATGCGTATACTTGTCTTGGCCTTGCAGATCCAAGGAGAAAGGCAGGGGGCAGTGCGAGCTGCAGCCAGCGTCCAGTACCGTGGTGTACTGGGCACCATCCTGACTATGGTGCGCACTGAGGGTCCCCGCAGCCTCTACAATGGGCTAGTTGCCGGTCTGCAGCGCCAGATGAGCTTCGCCTCTGTCCGCATTGGCCTCTATGACTCTGTCAAGCAGTTCTACACCAAGGGCTCTGAGCGTAAGTATGGAGCTAGGCCAGAGGCTCTTTGGCCTTTTCTTCTCTAGTGATAATAGATCCTAGTTCATTTTGCTTCATAATTCCTTTAGGGCCCTGATTCCCCTAATGATTCCTGAGCTCTTGGACTGTGCTGGCTCTGAGCAGGGCATCCTTCCATGACAGTCCTCACAGCCACCTTGAGAGTAGGTAGTATCCTGTGTTAGAGATGAAGAGACAGGCTTGTTGGGGGGGGGGGGCTTGGTCAAGGGCACACAGTGGAAAGCCAGAAAACACCCGGGACTTGAGCTTCCAAGGCCAGTACTCTGTTTCTTCTCAGCACGCTATGCCCACCTTCTGTTTTACACATGTGGAAACCAAGGACCCAGATTAAACTTTTCCCAAGATCATGTGGCAGGGAGAAGTAGATCTGGGATGAACACCCAAGTCTTGAAAAGCCACCTCTCTCTCAGCCTGTTTCCTCATTTGTCAAATGAAATGACTCTGGTTTCTCAGGGTTGTTGAGCAGGTTAAGTGAAGTGAATGAAAATACTCTATGAAAGAAAGCACTAAGTCTCATTTTGTCCTACTCCCTGTGTGTCCCAGTGCCTAGCAAGTAGTAGACATTCACAGTAATATTTTGTTTGATGTGAGGAGTTCTTAGAGCAAGAGCTGGTCTGGATCTTATTCCCAAAAGGCAAGAGATGGTGTACTTGTTGAGGAGAGGCAAAACGTGAGTGTAAGCCCAGCTGGACACTGACCCCCACGGTTCTCCCATAGATGCAGGCATCGGGAGCCGCCTCCTGGCAGGCAGCACCACAGGTGCCCTGGCTGTGGCCGTGGCCCAGCCCACAGATGTGGTAAAGGTGCGGTTCCAGGCTCAGGCCCGGGCTGGAGGTGGCCAGAGATACCAAAGCACTGTTGATGCCTACAAGACCATTGCCCGAGAGGAAGGGTTCCGGGGACTCTGGAAAGGTGTGTACCAGATGTTTCTTCTTCCCCTTCTTCCTCTTCCACTCCTATTCCCTGGTCTCACACAGACACCCCTTCCTTCTGTAGGGACCTCTCCCAATATTGCTCGTAATGCTATTGTCAACTGTGCTGAACTGGTAACCTACGACCTCATTAAGGATACCCTCCTGAAGGCCAACCTCATGACCGGTGAGTTAGGGTAAATGGTGCTGGGTCTTGCCCTTGCCCCAACCCAGGATCCAGTGTGGGAACCTGGTTGCCCGAAGACCACATCTTTAAAATTTTTTTTTTTTTTAAATATATATCTTTATTGATTTCAGAGAGAGGAAAGGAGGAGGAGAGAGAGAGAAACATCAATGATGAGAGAGTCATTGATCGAGCCCGCAACCCGGGCATGTGCCCTGACCGGGAATCGAACCCTGATCTCCTGGATCCTAGGTCGATGCTCAACCACTGAGCCATGCCCGGCCGGGCAAGACCACATCTTTTCTGTTTCTCTTCCACTTGCAGAATGAGTTCTGTCCCTCACCATATTGCAGCCAGGTGGGATGAAGCTCCCACTTTGCACACTGAGGGACTGAGGCAAGGCGGGCAAAATGACTTATATTCTTAGGAGAAGTCCTAGCTGGAGTCTCTGTCTCTCTAAAACCACAAGACCCCAGCTACTTAAATAATCTCTTTCCTTCTGGAATGATGGGGTGAGGAGTCCTGACTCTTGCCTGCTCCTTGACAGATGACCTTCCTTGTCACTTCACTTCTGCCTTTGGGGCCGGCTTCTGCACCACCGTCATTGCCTCCCCTGTTGATGTAGTCAAGACGAGATACATGAACTCTGCCCTGGGCCAGTACAGCAGCGCTGGCCGCTGCGCCCTCACCATGCTCCAGAAGGAGGGTCCCCGAGCCTTCTACAAAGGGTGAGCCTGTGACCCGTCCCACCTGATTCCAGGCCTCCTGTCACACAGGTGGGAGAGAACCACCTGGAACTGAGGAGCAACCAAGTGTCAGAGTATTTCTGATCATGGTCCTAGTATTTCACTGGCATTCTCTCATGCTCTTAATTCCATCCTCTCAGAGTTGCTGCCTATTTTAAGGGTGTTGAAATGGAGACTCACAGTGCATTCTTGCTCGCAGCCACACAGCTGTGAGACTCTCGTCCCTGGGCCCTCCCAACATCCTTTGGGACAAAACAACTGAGTTAGATTGGGTACCAGGGTCCAGTGGGGTGAGCAGGAGGTGGAGGTGCCCCCTGTGACCTGTGTTTTCTCCCCTCTAGGTTCATGCCCTCCTTTCTCCGTTTGGGTTCCTGGAACGTGGTGATGTTCGTCACCTATGAGCAGCTGAAACGGGCCCTCATGGCTGCTCGCACTTCCCAGGAGGCTCCCTTTTGAGCCTCTCCTGCTGCCAACCTTACCACCTCTGACTTGGCTTCAGCTCTCCAGCCAGGCCCTGCTTCCCTTTCCCCTTCCCCTCTTCCCCCTTCCCCTCCCCTCCCCACCCTGTCATTCTTCCCTTTCTACCACCTCCCTCCCCTCTCCCCACATTCTCACCTCTCCTCCCTACCTCATCTCCCCATTGCCTCTTATCTCTCCATTGCCGGTCCTGGTGGACTGAATCCTGTCACCAGCCAGGATCCCAAGCCCCTCAGTCCCTTGAAAAGATCAGCCCATGTCTTCATCCTGTCCCCAAGCCCAGCCAATATGTCACCCATAAAAGAAGCTCAACCTTGGTGTCTCCTCCCTCTCTTGAAGCTATTACCAGCGATCTTAGTTTAATAGGCCCTTTTGCCACATGGTGGGCAGGGGCAGAGCCACCCTACCTTGGAAAAGGGGATGTAACTCACTTTCCACCAATCTGGGGCCTCTGTACATCATCTAGTCTGTTTCTCTTTCCAGGCCAGGCCTGGGGCTGAGGTGGCAAGTGAAGGAGCAGTGGCTTTGCTCTTGCCAGGCCCCTTGAGCTTTCACTCACTCAGTGCCTAGTACTCCAACACTTGCCTTTCCAACCCCTCAGCTGGCCCCTGTTGATCTGCAAAATGAATGTTCCTGTCAGCTCTGCATCTCTAGTGCTTTTTGGAAGATTGAGAGCAGGAGTGGGGAACCTTTTTATTGCCAAGGGCCATTTGGATATTTATAACATCATTCAAGGGCCATACAAATTATCAACTTAAAAATTAGCCTATATTTAGTCAAACATTTAATTAACTCACGCCTACTGTAATTGTTGGAACTGCTTCTCTCTGGTGAAACCTTGGCAGGGCCAGACCAAACTGTGGGCTGGATGTTTCCCACCCCTGATTTAGAGGAATTTGGGAATCTGGTGATGTGGGCTTATTTTCTTCCATTTTATAAGTGGGAAACTATCTTACCAAAGCCCAGACCTAGGGAGGGCAAATTGGGCTGCCTCCCATGCTTAGGAGACAGTGTTACTGCATTGTGAGGGCCAGCTGCAGGGCAGACATCTGGCCTCCGCCTGAGGGTTCTTTCCACTTGAAGTGTCACCTCCTTGGGCTAGAAATCCCAAGGAGGCAGTGACAAGTCAAGGCTTAGGCTGCATGGGGTTTGACACATTTCTGTCCCTACCACCTGTTCTCAGGAAGGAAAGCAGGTGAGCAAGGCTACGTTTGTTTCAAGGGATCAGGGGGCTCTGTGAGGTCCTAAAATCCCAAAGTATCTCATTTAGCCTGGGCCCATCTTACAGATGTCTGAAGAATCTGAGGGCTGACTAACCCGAGTTATGCAGGCAAGGACACAGGACCTCAGCAGCTGATTTGAGACTAGGACTTGGATGACTCCTTCCCACAGGGACCCTTGCTGGGGTTCTCCAGGAATCCTGTTGGGCAGCTGTGGAGCCAGATGGAGAGAACATGACCTTGCAGCCTAAAACAACTGATGTTCCTGCTCCTTCCCCATTGGTCAGAGCTGGAGGCTAGGCCCTTCAGCACCTGGGCAAGCAGTCCAGGATATTAAACATATTCCTGGAGAAGGAAAGAGGGCCCAGCTTCTGACAAATTAAGCTGAGGTCTCATAGTCCTCAAGAGGGACAGGGATGGGTGCCATGAGTCAACTCCAGGTGAAGGCAGGCAACTCAGCCAGGCTGTTCATTGGGCTGCAGGGAGTCAGCATAAATGGGGGCCCTTGGCAATGTCCCTTATGCACTTCAATAGGCAGGCCATTCACTGTTTTACACCAGAGGAAACAGAGGGACAGTATGTCACCCTAGACATGTCAGCTGTTAAGCAGGCTTGTATCCCAGACACTGGGATGGATAGGAGTCTACCAGATTTCATCATGGTTCCGGGCATGGTCCAGGGACAGTGAGGACCCAGGAAAAGTGGGAACCATTTGATAGCGTACCAGTAGGCCTCTAACTTGTCCTCAGTCCTTAATGCCTATAAAACGGGTGTAAGATAAGCCTTGCTTTGCCTGGCTCATGGATCACTGAAGTGGAGCCAGGTCTTTGAGCACAAGGCCATGGCACTATCTCCTAAATCCTTACTTGGCTGAAAAGAAAAAGGGAAGTAATCTTCAGAGTCTATGAGGAAGATGTTAGGAGCAGGCTTTCCTACTGGCCCAGTGGAGACCTGGAGTGCTAGAATTTTCCAGTGCAAGCCCCACATGCCCTCAGTCACTGCTCAGAACAGGGCAGCTTACCACCACTCATCACCTAAGTACTGCCTCAGAGGGTATAGTCTGCTTCACTCATCTGGTTTGCACAAGGGCTGCAAGATAGGGGTTGTAATCTTTCGATCTGAGGTTCAGGGAAGTGAAGGGATTGCCTAAAGGCACACAGCTGGTAAGACACCTGAGGGGTATCTGACTCCAAAGATGCAGAGATGCTCCTCAGACCCCTGATCCAGATCCTACACCTTGGGCTGCTGCTGCTGTTGCTGCTGCTGCTGTGCTCCCTGATGGATTAAAGATGGCTGAGTAGTGCTACCGAGTCCCCATTGAAGGAAGAGCCTTGAACTAATATGATGCTTTGAATGGTGGAATTCAAGCAATATGGGGCCCCTTTCTGGCAAAGGGCCACTTATCCTGTCATAAGATTGGACCTACCCTAGCCTAAACCCAGACTCTGAAGAGCATCTCTCGGCACAGGGAGGTGCGCACCTCGCTGTTGACAGATGGGAGGCAGGTGTGGTCCACAGGCTCAGCTGGGCCTGGAGGCTGCGACTCCCACAGGTCACGTGGGCAGCAGTGCTGCAACTGAAATCTATGCAAGTTCACCAAGCACTTTCACACCAACAACTCGTCTTCACGAGTCATCTGAGGGGTATTATGGGGTCAGTGGCTGCACCGGCAGCAGAACCCAGGTCTCCTGCCTCCCAGGTTACCCAGTCTAGAGGCAGCCCAGGACCCACCCACTGCACAGGCAAGGGAGTTGAGGCTGGTGAGGGAGAAACCAAGCTGTTCCCAATGTTGGTGTTCTTTGTGCCGCCTCTGAGCAGGGTGAGTCTGTAGGAAGTGACCGAGGTTCTAATGAGAGCTTTGCCATGGAGCTCCTTTGACCTGAGACAGGTGTTGTTTTTGTTTTTTAAATATATCTTTATTGATTTCAGAGAGAGGAAAGGAGGGGGAGAGAGAGAGAGAAACATCAATGATGAGTCAATTGATCAGCTGCAGCCCGAAATCCGGGCATGTGCCCTGACCGGGAATCGAACCCAAATCGCCTGGATCCTAGGTCGACGCTCAACCGCTGAGCCACGCCCGGCTGGGCAGGTGTTTTTTTGTACTTCAGTTTTCCTGATACAGTGTGACCATGTCACACTCCAGAGACTGCCCCTTCTAAATTTCACATGTCATGAGAAATCAGAGCTGGGGACCCTCTAGACTACACAGCACTGCCCTGGGCTCTCAAGGTGAGAACACAGAGGCTCTGAACCCTCAGGGACCCAGCGATGCCCATAAAGCCAGGACAGGGACCCACATCCTCGGTTTCCCTCTGCTCCACAAGATGGGCTATATGAAGCTCCTCTCCCCCCAACACACACACTCCTGATGTAGTTGGAGGATAGGAAATAAATCTTTATTGTGTCAGCTTAAAAGTCCCATGCCATCCCATCCTCATGTCACATCTGTGCAGTGGGCTGGCTCCCCTGAGCACCCTGAGGCTATGGGAGGTAGGAGTGGGGTAAGGCCCACCAAGCCGCCTCTGACCCCTGCTCCAGCCTCCATCCCCCCAGTTATGTCAGCAGTGCCTGGCGCAGCATCTGCTTCTTCTGGGGGGTGAGGCGGGTGGGGAACTGGATGTCGAAGAAGATGAAAAGGTCCCCCTTCTTGGTGGGGTCCTCAGGCAATGGCATCCCCTCACCTGGCACCTTCTTGCAGTACTTGGGACTGAGGGAGCATGAAAGGAGGGAGTTTAGAGGGCACCCGGAGCAGCACCCCAATGGGTCCCATGCCACCCCTGCTCACATCACCTCAGGCACGAGGCAGTCACTGCAGCTTACACCATGGATGGCTTTCTTCAGCCAGAACTGGGTGGGAGGAGAAAGGAGGCTGGCTTCTTGCTGATGGTTTACTCCCTGAGAACCCATTTACACTGTCTCTGGGAGTATTCCGGGAACCTCGTTTTAGTGATGGGAAATGACGAGGAAGGAAAGTGAGCAGACCCTGGATTGGTGGGGAGAGCTTTTGGAGGGTGGGAGATGAGGGCAACGAGGACTGCCTAACACGGGGCCCCTAGCCCTAGCCTCTACAGGGGCTTCGTGGCAGTTAGAAAAAGCACTCCATTCAGCAGGCGGAAGGCAGGATTTTAGTCCTCTCTCGCCCCCTTGTGCTTGGCACAACCTCAACACTGCACTAGGCCAACCTGTCTGATACTGCCCTCTAAGGGCCAGGCCAGCCCTTCTGCCTATGGGGGCCCAAGCAGATGGACTCACTGGATGATGTCATTGATGGGGATGTTGAGCAGACGGTCATCTAGGGTCTTCACCTCCACGGTGCAGCAGGTCAGAGCCTAGAGGACATTAAGGACAAACGTAGGAGGAGGGAAGGTACCCATGGCCATTCTTATTTAGAAGGCACTTTATGATCCTCTTCAGTATCAGGCCCTGAGCTGGGCCTCAAGGAGACAAAGGGATACTCAAGGACTAACAAGTGAGTAAGCCAGGCAATCTCCTGCCCTCAAGGAGCTCACAGTGTGGCAGGCAAGACCGATGTTGATACATGTTATGATAAAGGGAAGTAAACAGATCGGTGGGAGCCAAAGTGGCCCCCCAAACCATTCTGGGGTGAATGAAAGGGCTACACAGTGCTACTAGCAGTTAATGAGGGCTTTGAAGGGTGAGGAGGAGCTTACCGATTAGACAAAGTGAGTAGACAGCACTCCAGGCAGAGGGGAGAGGATAAACAGGAGAATGAAGGTGTGAAAATGTACCAAATGGCAAAAATCACTAACCATAACTCTGAAAATCACTTACCATGACTCAGCAAAATCACAAACCATGATCAGTGAAAAATCAATAATCATGACTCATCTGAATTGCTAACCATAACTCAGTGAAAATAACTTACCATGATAGTGAAACATCAATAACCATGACTCGGTTAAATTGCTGATCATGACTCAGCAAAAATCGCTAATCAAAAAACAGAAAAAGAAAATAAAATATACCAAATGGGCAGGAGCTCTAAGTGGCATGGTGCCTGGAGGGCGGGGGATGAGAACAGCAGGGGCCAGACTGTGGAGGGCCTCAAATGCCACGCAGAGATGTTTAGACAGGAGTGAGGCACAGTCAGATGAGTGTGTGGAAAGACTGCTGTGGGCCAGAGCCTGGAGGCAGGAGGGCCACAGAAGACACTGCTGCTCAGACCCAGATGGTGGGGATAAACATAAGTAGACCAAGTGGAGAGGACTTGGAGGTAGAATTGACAGGACTTAGTGACAGACAGCAGATGGGGTGGGGGAGGAGAGGCAAAGTCTAGGCTGCTGCCCAGTTTCTTGCTTGGGTTGTAAGGGTATGGAAGGGTCACTCACGCTCAGGAGTGAAGACAGCCACAAAGATTCCGTGTGGCATTCAGCACATTCCGAAGGCCTCCTTGCCTTGGGGCTTCCCATGGGGCGGGGGGGGGGGGGGGGGCTCACTTTGATCTGCCTACCCCCCTTCTTCCACTTTAGCCACTCACCTTGCCCAAGGGGATGGGGTTCACAAAAAAGAGGTTGTCGTTCTCCCTGCGGAAGCGAGGGTGTAGCTTCTCCTTTACAACGAAGATGATGTCAGCTGGAATGATGTTTGGGCCCTGGCAGGGAAGGCCAAGAAAGGACAGGACTAATTGGCTGTGTGACCTTGGCCAAGTTGTGGCCTCTACTGGTCTCCATGTCTTCATCTGAACAATGAGGAGATTAGACAAGGTTTTCTTGAAGGGCCCTTTCAGTTTGACTCCATAGCCTCTCCTCTGAGAAGACTCCCCAGATGAATCCTGCACCCCCAACCGATTCCTTCTCCTCTACTGAGCATGCCCAAAGAGATGCACTCAGCTGGAGGGAGACAGGCTTCCTTAGATGGTGGGTGGAACACTGAGCTGGATGTTCTGCAGTCTCTGTCCTGCCAAGCTTCACTAAGTCACCAAAACTCTGCTGAGGTCTCTTCTAGGCACTGGGACAGAGGAATCAGACTGGCGCCTACCTCCAAGGGTTCCCAGTCTAGAGGGGTAAACAGACACACAGTGAATCCTTAGCAAGTACAACAGTGATAAAGGGAACCCAGAGGCAGGAGCTCAGAGAGGTGCTGACCCAGGTGGGAAGGTCAGGGAAGGTTACCCAGAGGGGGAACACCGGAGCTGGGTCTTGAGGAGGTTTTTTGGAAGGAAATGTCTTATAGGTGAGAAAGGGGGTGAGAAATATCGACAGAGAAGTTAATCTCTCTTTGCTCTGAAGACACAATCACTGCCTTGGACAATAATTTTATATTTTTATTTAATAAGTACTTAAAATTATTAATAAATGGTTTCTGAGTAATTCCTATATTTGGACTTTACTCAGAGAAACAATTCAAACACTAGAGTTAGGACTGTGTTCTCCTTTCAGCTCTTGTACTCTTGCTTTGGGCAAGGCCCTCCCTCCCTGGGCCTCAGTTTCTCACTCTGCAAAATGAGGTGAAACCCTAGGCTGCCCACTCACAGAGATTTGTGAGGCTCTGTTCCATGGAAGGGACACTAGGGATCATCTCACCTACTCCGCAGGCTGGTCTCCTTGCCAGACCGGCTCATAGGGGCAGGAAAAAGCATTGTGTCCTTCCCCCTCAGTCCTCCCACCACCTGAGCCCAGGTAACTGACCCTAGGACTGACTTTATCAGCTTCCCTCCCTCTCACCTGGTCACCTTCCTTCTCGAAGGTAATCCGCGTGCCCTGCCTCCAACCAGGCTTCACATCTATTGTTAGGATCTTGTCCTTGACAGTAGAGGAGTACCCATCCTCATTCAGCACCTACAGCGGGATGGTGGGGGGAGGACTGCTCAGGATTTCCCAATGTGAAAGAAACACCAAGGGATCTGCGCTTGGGCTCAATCCTCTAGCAATGGGGAGAACCTGCCTCGAGCCATTCCCACTCTCATTCCATTTTACCAGAACAAAGAAGTTAGGATCCCAGAATGGCAGGGCATGTTATGGGGCCAGGGTCTGAGATACCAAGCAGTCATCACGAGTGGATGAAGCTCACAACTCCAGCCCTAGAAATCACGTGGCCCTGGCCACTAACAGATGCACAGTGAACATGTACTCAGTTCCTCTCTCCCACCCCAGAGGATGACACAGAGGTCCACATATCTGAACCTCACCTGAAACATTCCCCTATTATGTCATCCATCCATTCCCCAATCACAGGCCCACATGGAGCCATCTGTGGAAAGCATGACCTCAGTTGGTATCTCCTCTGCTAGGCAAAGTTTCGAGGGGGCCTTGTTCATGTGCTAGCACAGGGCTGGGCCATGGGATTGAGGATTTTCCTCAACCAGTCCCCTCAGGGACTGTCTCCCAGCCCACCCTCAATTCCCACACTGCTCTTTCTTACTCATGGGTCATACCCCGATGAAATCCTGAGGGTATGGTCTGGTAACACCCAGAGGGAAGAAGTCACAGTTTTAGCTCCTCCCATTCAGAGCCCATAGCGATGTGACTGAACTGAGAAGGGAAAGATCCTGTTCCAGTGAGAAATGCTGCAGAGGAAATTCCTACACTAGGAAAGAACCAGGCTAATACCCCCAACTGTCCCTTCCACACTTCAGATTGTAGAATTCTGCAATCCTAGGTCTCCAAATCTAAGATTGCATGATTCCATCACAGACCATACCTGAGGTCTTTAGTTAGAGTCAGAGTGACTTTTAGGGTTGGAGGGGACAGATGGTGGGTGGCTCCCTGTAGGAGCAAGTCACGTACTCACCCTGCGGGAGATCTTGATTTTCTTGGTGCAGCCAAAAAATAAGTCCTCCAGGGATAGGTAGAGGTCTCTTTCAATTGGGAGGTCCTGTTTCTTGACTCCTCGGCCCCGGAGACCCCCAAAATTCAAATCCACCTCCTTTCCTTCTGCATCAAAAAACTCTGCAGGAGGTGGGGAGAAGAGTAAGAGAAATTGTGTCCAGAGACTTGGACTGATAGAACTTCCCCCACCCCTCCTCTTCAGTCTCCAAGGACCTAGCATCTGATTTCCATCTCGAAGACTCAGACTTGGGCCAAGAAGCTGTCCTCAATTGCAGATCCAATGATAATCATCCCTTGTCACTCCTCATGGTTTCATCTCCCACTTTGGATCCCCCCACGCACACACAGTTTCCTAACTTCCTTTCCTCACAACTGTGAGCAATGGACTATTACAGCCACTTAATGGTGAGGAAGCTGAAGTTTCAGAGAGGTGAAGAGATTCACCCAGGATCACACAGCTCATAAGTGGCAGCGCATAGATTTGAAACAGGCCCTCTGAATCCAAGTCTCTTGCTTTTCCCAGCCTCACATGGAGTTTATTATAAACTCAGGTTTCTCTGGCAGATAGGTGAAGGCAATGCACAATGGGAGGGGTCTCTGAAGTGAAGGGGCAGTGGGCTGTAGCCCACTTATCAAAGTAAAGAGGTAGAACTTTTGAAGTGCAGAAAGGCTGTCGCATAGCCAGGAAGAAAGGGCTGGGGGAGGCAGGCAGTGAAAATCTAGACTCTCTTGAGTTATACAACTGAAGCCAGGAAAACAGGTCTGAAGGTTAACTGTCCTTGCAAGATGATTCTGAGTCTCAGAAATCAACTCTGTCAGCCTGGGACCTGGGACCTGGGATCATCCACCCATCCATCCATGGAACTCATCTGACTAACACACACCTGTACAATAAAATCTTATGTAGCCATAAAGGTGAATAAAGTAAATCTGTATACAGTGTATAACAAGAAGTGTGTACAATGTGGTCCCACTTCCTTAATGAAATAAAAGGCTTATGTAAAAATAAAAATATGCTCATAAATGCATAGAAAATTTCTGGAATAATACATAAAATGTCAACACTGAGTGGCTGCCTCTGGGAAAGGAATGAAAGACTGGAATTTATTTCTTCTTCACTAAGTTATTTCTTTACCATGGTACATATATATGTAAAAGTTAAAAAAATATTACTCAAAGAAAAGCATCTTCACGGCTATGTCCAAGGCAAGGGGGTAGGTAGAACCTCTTACCACCAAAGGGGTTGTTTCCTCCGAAGAACTCATGGAAAACCTTTCCAGGGTTGCCGTGGAAGACGTAACCAGTTGTCCATGGGGTCTGGGACCCAAACTCCAGAGGGATCCCGCCCTTCAGACCCTCTTCTCCAAACTTGTCATAGATGCCTCTCTTTACAGCTGTGGATATATGTCACCTTGAGGAAGGGGTCCAGCCTTGGGGTTAAGATAGCTGGAAGGCTGGGAAGGAGGAGGATTGGGGAAGAGCATAGGGCAAAAGCAGCCTCATTTCTCAAGAGCCTTTCTCAAGTCTCTCCCTACATACACCTGCTCTCTGCCCTTTTCTATGCATGCAGTACTCAGGGAAATGGAGATTTAGCTACTTGTGAATCTGGGAGGAATAATCCAGGCCTCAGCCTTGGCCTTTTTCCCTTGGCAGCAAGCATCAAGCTCTCTCCATCCCTGTAGGGGTCAGGGGGGCATGGGGGATGTGGGGAGACCTGCTCCATGTCTTGCTCTGATGAGACTGAGCGAGCTCATCAGCTTGATCTGGGGGCTCTCCACTCCACGTCCTCCAGCTTAGCTTGGGTCTACTGAGAATGGCAATTCTTCATTCTTTTCTTTCTCAGTTTAGTCCAATTCTGCTTACTGTATGTTGGGGCCTCTCAGAAAGCCCAACACTCAGAGACTTAAGGGACAATCTTAATGGAGAGGTGGGATGGAGGAGATGGCCTAGAGTCACTCCTCCAGGCTCAGCCCCAGTCACTCACGGTCGCTCAGCACGTCGTAGGCCTCTGCTATTTGCTTGAATGTCTCTGCTGAGGATGGCTCAGCGGACTTCAACGGGTGGTTCTTAAGGGCAAGTTTCCGGTACCTAGAGGAGGGAGGGTTAATACAAGTCCATAGCAGCTGCCATGTTCCTGAGTACAGACCATAGTTCAGAGCTGGCTCTGCTATCTATTGCCTAGTGGCCTCTCAGAGCTTTGGCTTGCCCAGCTATAAATCAGGGCTGTGGTGGCCAGAGAGACACATTGCTCAGACTCCCTTGAAGAGAATCTGGTGTAGGGAGCTTAGCTGACTGACAGCCCCAGCGGCTGCCCCCCTGGGCATTTGTGCTGAGGCTATTCCTTCCCCAACCCCAGCTGCTCTTAGCCAATGCCTATGCATGCTGGGGATATTAGTGCTGGTGCAACCCTGAAGGACACAGGACTTCATCTGCTTGAGGACTGAGATTTTCTCCAGACCACATTGCAGCCTTCCTTCCCCAAACCTTCCTTCCCTCTCTCCTTCCACAGGTGTCAGACCTGCACCGTGGTCTGAAAGCTCTCCCTACATACATCTGCTTCCCCTTCACCCCAAGTGTTTTCCCCAATACATTTTTTGCACATATAATCCCACCTTGGTGTCTGAACTGACACACAGGGTTTTTGGAAAGATTATAGAAAATAAGGTGTCAAAGGGCCTGGTACAGAGAGGCACTCAGCGCATGTCAGGTCCTTTCACTGTCTCTTACCTCTGTGCTCATTCTTTCCCCCATTTCTGTATCTGCCCAATCCCTGCCACTCAGTGATGTGATGCCTACAGCGTCTGAGAACCTATCATCAGTGTTCCAGGAAAAAAGAGGTGGCATGAACTGGGTGATATGTAGGGAGTTTAATAAGTGATCACTCATCAAGGTGTTGGAAGTGGGTGGGAAACCACAGGGACAGTGCAGTACCTGAGGCCAGGAGCCCTGAGGCAGCCTGACCATTCCTGAGTCTATAGGAGGGAGGGATGGAGAGGGTACCTGCAGCCCCCAGGAGAGAGTGTACAGGCAGGGCCCTTGGCAGGAGCTGTGATCTTCAGTTAAGGTCATAGCCAACCTGCAGAGACCCCACAGAAAGGGAACTGGGAATGAGTACCCTAGCGCTACTCTTCTCCCTCCCTATCTCCTGCCTTGTGTTCTTGTGTTCTCTTCAGCAGGATGCATCAGGAAGCCTGAGAGCCAGGAAGTCTGGGTGCAGTTCAGATGAGTCAACCTCCAGAGCAGGAAGGGGTGTGTGGAAAGGCAGGGAGATGGTCTGGAGGAGCAAGGGGGGGGGGGGGGGCATCAGCACAGCCTCCTAAGTTGCTCAGTACAAATTTGACTCCACATGCCCTCTGCTGTGGGTCAGAGCACAGTTCCTCTGCCTGCTCACACTTCCATGCTGGTGTCCCCAGAGCTCTGCTGCTTCCCTTCTCCACACTCTCATGGAGAAGCTCACCTATCCCACACTCTGAGCGCCACCTACTTGCTGATGACCCCTAAGTCTCTATGGCAAACCACGTCTCTTCTCTGAACTCCAGACTCTGTATCCAGCTGCCCACTTGGTATCTCCTCTCCTGTATCCCACAGGCCTCACAGACTCAATGAGTCCAACCATGAAAACTTTTTTTTCTTTTTTTAAAAAAATATATCTTTTATTGATTTCAGAGAGAGGAAAGGAGAGGGAGAGAGAGAGAAACATCAATGATGAGAGAGTCACTGATGGAGCCTGCAACCCGGGCATGTGCCCTGACCAGAATCGAACCCCGATCGCCTGGATCCTAGGTCGACGCTCAACCTCTGAGCCATGCCCGGCTGGGCTGAAAATTTTTTCATTCCTTAATTTTCCAGACACCCCCCCCCCCCAATTTGTCCAGACACTGCAACCAAAAAGCTGAGCCTTATCTTTGACTCCAAGTCATTTTCCACTCCACCCCCATCCCATCATCACTAAGGCATGTCGGTTTTTCCATCTGACTAATGTCCCATTCCTGCCTCTTCATTCCCACGGCTATTGTAGAACCGTGTCTTCCTGTTTCTGGTTTCTCCCTCTCCAATCTATTCTGTGTGCTACCACTGGTTTGATCTATTTTGTTAATTTGATGCTTCTAAAATGCTCCCTGGCCAAGTCACTCTCCTGTTTAAATCCTTCCCTGGTTTCCCCTTTGTCTTTCAGCATAAAATCCAAAGGTCTCTAAGATTCAGGCTCCTACTTTTCTTCTTCTGGCCTCCTCATCATATCTCTCCTCTGCTCCCATGACCCCTCCTGTCCAAACTCCCCGCACTGCATTGCCCATACCTTCAACATTCTACTTCTTTACTTATACCACTCACCCCTCTACAGCCCCTCCCTTCTCCTCCTGGCAAATTTTATTAATCCTTCAACATTCAACTCAGCGATCAACTCCTCCAGGATGCCTTCCCTGATTGCAGCCTCCATTCTAAATTAGTCACCCCTTCCTGTGTCCCCAGTGCCTTTGATCCCAGTACTTGTCATGTGGTCCTCCAGTTGTTTGTTGACTGGTCTGTCTCTCCCACTAGCCAGTGAGTTCCTTGAATTACTGTGTCCAGTTCTCTGTGTCCCTAGTACCTAGCATTGAGTAGCAGTGAATAAATGAATGGTGTGAACTAACTGTCCCACAAGGCAGCCCATCTCACTGTGGGACTGCTCCAAATTATAGGCAACGGTTACTCTTACTGAGCTGGGTGGGTCTGCTGTGCTGCAACTCTACCTCTTAATCCACGAGGGTCCTGACTCAGCCCTTGGAGGCCTTGTAAAGAGATCTGCTCTGTCTACCTTGAGAGACTTAAAGACAATTGTCACAACCTCCCTGAGACTTCTAACCCATCCCTTCTCAACTAAGTTATGAGGAGAATCGAAAGTCAGTTCTATCAGTGAGTAAAAGTAAGGAGATTTGAGAAGAGTTCAATTTTTCATATAAACTTGCGTGGTTTTTAAATGATCTCTGCAGTAATGTGATTCTCATTCACCTGCTTTCCTGAGTGGGAGAGGGGTAGAGTCAGAGCACCGTTGTGGCAGCCTACAGTGAATGAGTGATAATGAGAAGGTTAATTGCTGAGTGATTATGAATCATTGTTATATAAGTTTAGCTTTGAGGGAGGCAAAATCTAGGTACTCCTATGGGACAGTGTGTTATACATATGACTCATCCCTTAAGGGCTGTTGGGGGGGAAAGGGTTAAGCACTGTTGTTTGAAATATATTCGGTTCTTTTAATCACTATTATGACATAGTTTCAGATGTAAATGATTGCTGGGCATTTTCATGTTCATTATCTGGTAAATGATTGCTGGGCATTTTCGTGTTCATTATCTCGTACAATCTCATTTCAATACCATGACAACCCCCTCTCCATTCTTAGAGAGAGATGAGAAAACTGAGGCTCAGAGAGGTTAATTTGCCCATGTCAAACAGCTAGCAGGGAGGAGAACCTGGCTTCAGACCTAGGTCTTTCCAGTGCTTAAGTTGGGCTTATCTTTCTGGATTCCAGCTGCCCTCCCTCCTGATGTTTCCCAATAGCCAATGAACTCCTCTGAACAGTGGGTGGCATGACACACTGTCCTGCATTGTTCTTTAATCGTTTCATGAGTTTGTGTCTTGTTTCTCCAACCACACTGTAGACTCTCCACTTACGTCGCTTAGATCCCTTACAGGACCTGGCCCACGGCAGCAACAATAGCAGGCATGGTGTCTGAATAATACTGGCTCTGCTGTTTCCTAGGCAGGTGGCCTTGGGCTAATAATGGCACCTACCTCTCAGGGTTGTCGTGAGGATTAAATGAAATACTAATGGAAAGTACTCAGAACAGTATCTGTACAATTCAATAAATGTAGCTATTATCACCACCCAACCTTAATTGATTGAATTATTCTAGATTCCCCCCTTTTTCTTTACCCTCTAATTATCCAATTAATTGTCAAGTCTATTCTTTGCCTGCTTGCTAGCCCACTGCCCTACTTCAAGCTTCATCTTTTTGCCTTGATTATCATGACAACCTCTGAAGGGGTCTCCCTCTTTCCAGCATAAGCTTCCACAGCAGCCTGTACTCCCCCTGCCACACTTTTTTTTTTTTTAATACTCATCACACTTGTGACTTATACAACATCTGTATTCACCAACAAAATTAAGCTGTATCTCTGTCTGAGTCATATTTATATTTCCTAATCCATTAGGTAGCCGCTCAATAAATATTTGCCCAAAAGTCTGTTTTGTTTATATCCAAGACTAGCAGTTTATTCCACACCAAAACCCCATGTGACGGCCAAAATAAAACTTGTAACACATCCTTCTGGCCAGGTAACTCTTCCATTTGCAATCTTTTGGTTCTCCATAATAGTCAGAATAAAGTTCAAGTGTCTCCTTTGTCCCCATTTTATTGCTAGAAAAACCAGGGCACCCAAGAGAGGAGACAGGGCGTGGAGGATAGACGATAATGGACTGGGAACCCTGACCCAGCCCCGAGCCCGGATGTTAAAGTGTGCAAGGAGCGAGGAAAGAACTGAGGTTTACTTTACTTGCCCTAAACTGTGCAGGAAAGCTCAATTTGAAAGAGATGAAGGTGGGGCCTGTCCCAGCGTATTCCTAAAATCATGCCCCTGCCCCAACTTACGCCTTCTTGATCTGGGCATCCTCGGCATTTCGAGTGATCTGGAGTATAGCGTAATAATCCTGGCCCATGGCTGGCTAGCAGTCAGTCTGGGGATAGTCCTAACTCCAGCAGAGCTGTTAAGTCTGCATTCTTTGGTTGCTCCTGACAACTGCACAGGGGCATCCTGGGAGTTGTAGTCCTTCCTACCTAAGCAAACCACCTCAGCTCTGCCTTCCACAAGAGCGAAAGAAAGGATTGAGAGGACTGGGGCGGATTCTCTGACCGTGATAAAGATCACTCAACTCAGAAACCTGAGGGTTAAGGAGGATAGCAATTAGTTTTAATTAAAAGTTTTCAGAAAAAATGCATTTCGCTGTTTTAAAATAAATTTTTATTTTAGAAAAGTTTTATATTTTCAGACAAGTTGTGAAGGTAAAGTTTTCTAATACCCCACACTCAGTCTCCCCCGTTATTAACACTTTCCATGAGTTATTTGTACATTTGTCACAAATGATAACCAATATTGATACATCACTTATATCAGAAGTCCATTCTTTATTCAGATTTCCTAGTTTTTAACCTGTCTTTTTGCTGTTCCAGCATCCCATCTAGAATCCCACATTACATTTAGTTGTCATGTCTCCTTAGGTTCCTCTTGACTACAACTGTTTCTCAAATGTTCCTTGTTTTTAATGACTTTGACAAATTAAGAAGTACTGGTCAGTTATTTTGGAATGTCTCTCAATTAGGATTTTATTTTTTTCTTATGATTATACTGGGAGCTGTGAGATTTTGGAAGGAAGACCAGAGACGAAAAGTGCCATTCTTATCACATCAGACCAAAAATATATACTACCAATATGACTTATCACTGGTGATACTGACCTTGATCAGCTGCTGAGCTAGTGTTTGTCAGGTTTCTCCATTGTAAAGTCACTTTTGTTTCCCCTTTCCTGGATTGTACATTTTGGTGGGAAGTCATTTTGAGGTCCACCCTTGAAGGGTGGGAAGTTCTGTTCCATCTTCTTGAAGGCAGCAGTGTACGCACGAGCCAGAGAGAGATGGGGGAGAGAGAGAACACAATAAAAAGCAAACACAATAAACAGTTAACACTGGGCCCTGGCCAGTGTCACTCAGTTGGTCGGGTGTCATCCTGTGCACGGAAAGGTTGCTGGTTGATTCCCAAAGGCATATGTCTGAGTTGTGGGCTTGATTCCCAGTAGGGTGCTTGCAGGAGGCAGCCAATCAATGTTTCTCTCTCTCTCTCCCTTCCTCTCTGTAAAAATCAATTTTAAAAAATCTTAACAAAAAAAAGTTAACAACTGGAGGAAATCTGGATAGGGATACATTGGAATCCTTTGTACTATTCTTGCAACTTATTTGTAAGTTTGAAATTATTTCAAAATAAAAGTAAATCAGAAAAAAAAATCTAAAGACTTGTTCAAGAAAAAGAAACCTTTACTTTGCAAGGCTATTATGAGGATTGTGCTAGGCACAGAGCATTTGCTCCATAGGTGATGCCACTGCCAGCTAGAGAAAAGACGCACTTCTCACAAGAAGTCACAAGGGGGCATCTGAAAACCAAGAAACAAGGTCTAGCACAGGGCTTCAGGGCCTGCAGTGCTGTGGATGGGGATTGTCCACCCTTCCTTACCCAGAATGCACTCCTCAACCCAAAAGAAAGAGCAAGCTTTGTCTGTTGCAAACTGGGGATTAGTCCATTCACAATAGACAAGGCTTTGGAGCACCTGAGAGCTAGCCTCTGCTCCTCCTGTTTGGGTGTGGATTTCACAGCAGCTCTCGAGGGTCACTGCATCCATCACAACCAGGATATCTAGTCTGGAGACCTATGAAGAGGCTCATGAATGTGACAGCAATGGAGGTGAGTGAGTCCTGGAATGGGAACTCGGACACAGTTTTCATGTGATGAACTCAAGCCATATCCTGTTGTTTTTTTAAAAATTCTCAATAGAGGATTGTTCATTGATTTTAGAGCGGGGGGGGGGGGGGGGGGGGGGCGGGGGCATGACGAGGAGAGGCAGGCTACCTCCCATACATGCTCCAACCAGGGATCAAAACTGAAACCTAGCTATGTGCTCTGACCAGAAATTGAACCTCAACACTTCTGGTGTACAAGATGATGCTCTAAGCAACTGAGCCACCTGGCCAGGGCCTCATCCTATTTTCTTTTTTCAAAAATCTCTTTATTGATTTCAGAGAGAGAGAGATAGAACCATCAATGATGAGAGTCGTCATTGATCGGCTGCCTCCTGCACACCCCCTACCAGGGTTAAGCCTACAACCTGGGCATGTGCCCTGACCGGGAATCGAACGGTGATGTCCTGGATCCTAGGTCGATGTTCAACTGCTAAGCCCCGCCCAGCCAGGCCTCATCCTATTTTCTTAATCTGACTTCTTAGAAGTACCCCTCAGACCTCCTGGGAATCAATGTTTCTGAAATCTGGAATATGTCTCTTCGGGTCACCTGACCCTACCACAAATCACTCCTTAAGTGAAATAGCTCTAGTCCTAGAGGTCTCTTGACCACATGCTGAAGTAGAAGAAGCACAGGCCTTGGAGACAGACTGAGCAAGGTCCACATCAAAGCTCTGGTACTTAATTTCCTTATCTGTAAAACAGGAATAATTTCCTTTTTAACAGTGTTGTGAGGATTAAATATATAAATATAGTACCTAGAACAGAGTAGATTACCAATAGATACTCAATGAATTACAGTACTTTATTTTTGCAATTTTATTTAGGCAAAAGCAGCAGGTAGAAAAAAATGGGATTTAAAGTTAAGATAAACTGTGTTCAAGTTCCAGCTCTCCATGACCCCTGACAAATCACTTCATCTCTGAGTCTCACTACTGATATGTCACAAGGTAGCAGTAAAGATTACATGAGAATATACCTTTAAGAACTCTGCAAACCATACTATTCCCCCAGCCAGGAATTATCTTCTTTCCCTAAATAAATTCCAGATCTCAGCCTATATGATCCAGCTCAAATGTTGCATGTTCCAAGAAATTTTTTCTTTAATAATCTCTAAACTGTGAATGAAATGGTATTCATACATTGGAAATTGTTAAAAAAATGAGGAAGGTCTAAATGTACTGAGATGAAAAGAAATGAGATACTAAATGAGAATAAGTCGTAGAATACATACATTAGGATTCCATTTTTATGTTTAGAGTAAAAAGAAGTAACCATGTCATACCCTTGCTTAGCAATTCCTTCATGGTTCTGTACTGCCAAACAAGTGAAGTTCAAGCTCCTTACCTGGCATTCAAGCCCCTTTACTATTCGGGCTCTGCCAACCTTTCCAGCCCTCATCTCCTACAGACCAGCCCGGCCATCCTATGAGCCCTGCGTTCCACCTATGACTAAAGTGCCCTTTACCATCTCTTTCTCTAGATCTTGAACTTCAGCATGCTTCAGAATCATGGAAGGCTTGTTAAAATATTGATTGTGGGCCCTACCCACAGAATTTCTGATGTAGGTCTGAGGTGGGGCTCAAGAATTTCTATTTCTAAGTTCCACAGTGATACTGATCAGCTATTTCAGGGACCACACTTTGATAGCTACTGCCTTTACAATAATATGATTCAACTTCATGACCTGTATGTAGGCTGACAAACCATGTCGGTTTGCCTGGGACTGAAAGTTACATGTAGGAGAAAACCCCTCAGTCCAAGGAAAACTAGGATGGTTAGTTATCCTACCTGTATAAAAATCTTTCCCAGGTTGCTGCTTATGGGATATTTACTGCTAATGTCAACAGTCCTCCTCTATGGCCAGGCCAACAGGAAGCACCTGAGAAAAGAGTTCCAACAGCTTAACTGACTTTTTGCTAGAATAAGAGTATTTAACAAAGTTTTTCTAACTCAGACTCCTCCTAACATATTTTATTTCCTTCAGAAAACAGGCTTTAATCCTCTGGTCCTGTAAACATTTAACACAACAGGTGTGCGATCAAACTGTAAGCAGTCCATAAGCTTGCCTTTTGTTGCTGGGGTGAGTTTATACAAAGAGGATAAACTCCTTGCAGTGAGCACATGTGAGCTTCTTACTCAGTTCAAAGTAAGTCTTGCTATGGAATGATAGTTATACACAGTCAATGCAGCTGACTTTATGTGACTTCTAGAAGATGCCCAGTACACTAAAGAACATGGTCCTTGGGAAGGACGGATGATGTTTCTGCTCATTTTTGATCATGGTCAATCATTTTCATTAACTGGGACTCCTCTTTCCAAGGAATCAGAGGTCAGAGAGCTGATAGCGCCGCACAAGACCATCTCGACAGCATGTGTAGATCTGCTTCTCCCATGTGGCTGCCTAGAACACAAGAGTTCACAATTCAGAGCAAGCCTGGAATTCTTCCATTTCAACAAGACTGAGCCTTGTCATTCACCCCCAGTAGTACAGGGGAGTCTGAGAAGCTTTACTGACACCAAAGACAAGAAGAGCATTACATCCATATGTATTTTAAAAATGGCTGGCCAGGCCTGGCCAGGTGTGGAGCATTGACCTAGGATCCAGGAGATCATGGTTTGATTCCCGGTCAGAGCATATGCAGAGTTGCGGGCTTGATCCCAAGTAGGGGGCATGCAGAAGGCAACTGATCATTGAGGACTCTCTCATCATTGATGTTTCTCTCTCTCTCTCCCTTCCTCTCTCTGAAATCAATAAAGATATATTAAAAAAAAAAAAAGGCTGGCCAGGGTCAAGGGCACTATGAATACAGAAGAAATGCTAATTAGCCAAGCAGAGAGCAAACTCTTGGTGTTGTGCATGCCTTAGTGCAGAGCCTGTACCTGGAGAGGAGATAAGATGGTCCATAATGGCCCTGGGTATTCCCTGAACCTCATAAAACTGTACACAAAGAAGCTCTCAACACGTGTCTTTTTTTCTGAGGAGAATTTCATTGACTTCTCTGAGAAGTCTGAGACCCAAAGAAAGTTAAGAACCACTAAATTAGTGGAAATAGCATGAATTCAGGACTTAGCTGAACCTAAGGTTTGCTAATACATAGCTGCATGACCATGGACAACTTTCTCAGCTCCTCTGGGCCCCAGTTTCCTTATTTGTAAACTGAAAATGATGTGTTGCTTCACAATATAGAACACTATGCAGAAACTTTTAGAAATGAAGTGGATCTATACGCATTTGTCTGGAAAGAGCTCCAAGATGATAAGTAAAAAAGACAAGTAAGTCATAAGGCAATATATATAGGATGATCCCAATTATGTACAAACTAAGATAAAACTCTATTATTTACATAAATACATAAACACAAAAACAGTCTTGAAAGATATGTGCCCAACTGTTAATGCTAGCTACTTCTGGAAAGAAGAGCTGAACTAAAAAAGTCTTAGAGGGGACTTTTAAGTCTGCATAATTCGGCATTGCTTGAATTTTTATAGGCATGTATTAATTGTATAATATTTCAAATCATAAGAAAAACAGGAATAATATCTATACTTTAAGGAATGATAAAATTTAATCAATGAGGTAATACAATGTCTGGTCAATAAATATTATTTACTCTTTTATTTTTCTCTTCCATTCTAACCAAATAAGACAATCAGTCTTGAGCTTTAAACAATAATAATAGCTAATATTTATAGAATATTTTAAATTTACAAAGAACTTTCCTATGCATTATCTCACTATTATCCTCATTTTACATATGAACTGACAGACTGGGGAGGTGAAGTGATTTTTCAAGTTTCTAGATCTAGTAAGTGATGAAGTCACTTTGGACTCAAAATTCTGATTTCTTTCTATCCCATCCCTAAGTATTTTATCACCCCTAATAATCACAAAGTAGCTGTATTCAGTCCCCTCCAAAACTTTAGATCCTAGTGAGAATCACCGAGGCCTGGCCTCCAGTCAGGCCTGTACCTTGTACACAGGGTCACAGTCAGCTCCAGTGAGCTCAATGACATAGTCTAAGTCTTGCTGGACAATGAAACAGCTTCCATCACCTAAAAGGCAGAGAAAAATAAGAAAACTGAAGAGAAAGCTTTATGCAAAGGAGTTTTTAAAAATCTCAATATTTTAGTTTATTTCTTTACATCACTAGCCTAAAGAAGATTGTCCTAAGATTCAGAAAGGCAAACAAGACTCATTACGTAGGTCAAATGTGAGGACCTATAGTGGCTGCCTAGAATGCTGGGCTACAGAGGATTTGAAGGCCAAGTGCCTTCTGTGGGAAGAAGGCTTGTCTTTGATGAGCAATATCTGCCAAGGGTATTTGTCTACATAGTGGGCACTGAGCTAAATGCTGGGGATAATACGATGAATAAGGCACAGTCACTACTGTCAAGGAGCTCGAACTGGAGAGGGACAGAGACAGTTACAATGTAGCGTGATAAACACTATGTGTTAAGTACAATATACCAAACAATTGTGGAGGACCATGACCCTAGCCCAGCTATAGACCAGGCACTTAAACCTATGTTTAACTGAACTGCATGGAACCATCTCTCTCTATCGGCCCCTGGACCCACCTTGGCTAGCAATAAATCCGTCTCTGAATCTCAGCAAGGAGAGAACTGGTGCTCCTGATCTGTGGATGACTTGTACTGGGGCCCTAGGATTCAGAGTCAAAGGGGAAATTTTAGTTTTTTTCTTTAAAAGCAACGCCTGACTATATAATACTAACCACATAACAGCAAACAGGACATAGGTGGATAGAGATTAAATATTCCTATGGCTTCTTTCCTACAAGATAATTAAGTGGTAGATCAAGATAATCCATTCAAAACACCTTGGAGTGAATCTAAACATGTCTCTAAACTTGTCATTGGGCTGAATGGACCTGGTCACCACCAATATCTCCAGTGTTTGGGAGCCCTGACAAGGGTTTAAGATAATAGTGTTAACAATATGTAAATCTTTTTACTTCTAGATAATTAAGACAGTGGTGAAATGTTAAAATTGTTAGGACTCTAAAACTAAACAGAAAGGTGAGTGAGAATCAATTATATATATATATATGTAAGAGTGATTTTATAATAATGATCAGAGATTCCCTATCTGGGGAGGCAAAAACAAGTACAAAAATAATGTAACTTAAATTATGGAAGAAAAGGTATAAGCTAGTCACTCTTTAGCTGTAATTTTTTCACTGCTCTTGGAATAAAGTCCAAACTCCTTAGGCTGGTATGTCTTTTCTACTATATATATATATTTTTTTACTATATCTTTATTGATTTCAGAGAGAGGAAGGGAGAAGGAGAGAGAGAAACATCAATGATGAGAGTCATTGATTGACTGCCTCCTGCACACCCCCGACTGGGGATCGAGCCCGCCACTCGGGCATGTGCCCTGACTGGGAATCGAACCGCGATCTCCTGGATCCTAGATTGATGCTCAACGGCTGAGCTATGCCCAGCCGGGCTGTGAGTCTTTTCTAAGCAAACTCCTGCTTTCCTGTTTGGCACCATTTCTCACTGCCGCCCCGTCTGCAGGGTATATACTTGTCATATTAACTACTCAGAGATCCCTGAAAGTGCCTTAATTTATATGTCTTCATGCTTCTCTATATGCTATTCTGCCCTTTCTTCTTTACTTGGAAACTTCCTACTGGACAAGATGCAATTAAAGCCTCATCTTCTTGGAGAAGCAATCTCGCCTTCTTCCCTCTCCTTGGTGCTTCGTCATATTCCTGTGTATCGCCCTGTCTGACCATTGATCACACTGCATCACAATAGTCTTTTACTTGCCTGGTATTACTATTAGACTCCAAATGCCTCAAAGGCAAAGTCTATATCTTTTCTGTTTTTCAGTGCCCTGCACAAGGCCTGGTACCAACAGAAGCTAGTCAATAAATATCAGTTGAACAAAGGAAGGAAACAGAGGGAGGAAGAAATTGTAGACATTGTTAAATTCTGGGACAGAGAGGTTGTGTGATTTTGTCTGGATAGCTTTAAGATCAGCATAAGCCTGTTTTAGATAGCTTATGATAAAACCTAATAAAGGACCAGAGCTGGCTTATTTGAACTTGAAAATGATCAATCTTAGGCCAACCCAGATCTAATACCATAAAGAAAATCACTGAGCTCGTTAAAATTAAGTTTTACACAATCATTTTAAAGTGAGATATTAGTTCATTCTTTAAGTTTAATTTTCAAAGCAATCACTACAATAGGATAATCATGACAGTATTAATCAAATCACCTTTTAATACAATTCCAAGAATAATAAGAACAATTGGACAATTCACACTGGGAAACCTTTATAAATGGGAAAATATACCCTTAATTCAATAACCACCTATATGCTACCCTAAATCAATGCTAAAGCCAATAAAAATTGCACTCTGTAGAAGGTCTACATCATGCAAATGAATGGTGACTCACCTTGGACTCCTCACATCCAGCTGATAAATGTTTCCATCCTGAGTCCCAGCCAGCAGCAAGAAGCCAGAGAGAAAAGTACAGCAGTTGAAGGCATCTGAGCCAGTAAAGAGGAACACCTGGGAGGGAGCCAGAGACAAAAACGCTGTTAGAGCTAATCTGTTTCCAGGAATAAACAAGCACCAAAAAAAGAAAATTTACTACTTTTAGAGATATTTTCTTTCTCCCCATTTAATATTCTTAATCTAAACTATGCATTTACCAACAGCCAAGGAAGCAGCACTCCGAGGATTTCAGGAACCTGAGGTTGGCTGAAGACTGCAGCAGTTTATATAATACCACAGTCTGAGGCAGCAATTTTCAAACTACTACCCCCCTCAATACACTGACTCATAGGATCCTCAACAGCAAAAATCCTTCTTTTTCCTCTTTTCATTACAACCTTTCACTTGAAAAACACCTGCAATTCACACATTTAAGATTTGCTTCGTGTCACTTCTAACCACCTTTTAAAAGGGAGATACTTTGTAGGAAAAGAAACCAGCTTAAATAAAGTGGCAATTTGAAGAATCACAATTCTCCCTATGTACTTGAAAAAAGAAATTATCAGATTTCTATTTATTCCTTACTGTTAGCTCAAATTGATAATTTCTCACTTGAAGGTTCTAAAAAGTAAAGAAGCAAAGCAAAGCAAAGCAAAACAAAACTCCTTGGTTTCCCTTTGGAAGTAAAAGCTAACATGGAAATTCAGAGTGCAAAGGCAATATAATAAAAAACAGTGACATCCCTGGAACGAACTTTGAAAATGGAAACATCACCAGCACAATGAACTAACAAGATAAAATGAAAATACACAGCCTATGGCCAAACCAAATCATTAAAGTTATCTGGGTGATGAAAGGAGCTGGAAAGAAAATTTAAAAACCTATCCCAGGAAACTCAGGTTTTAATTAAGAACACCGTATGACAAGCAAAACCTCAGAGGATGAAGGAAGACAATTCAACTAATTCTTCTATAAAAGACATTCTGACCATTATCTGATCTAGAGCCCTGAATGCGTGATTTCTTTACTCAGAATTTCTTCATATTACCATAGAAGTAGAAAGAAATCTATACAACCTTATCATTTTATGTATAGCACATGGAGGCCCAGAGGGAAGGGACTTAACAAAGGTCACAAAGTAGTAGAGCATTCAATCCTCATCACATAACCCTATGAGATAAGTCCTGCCAGTTTAATGATGAGGAAGCTGAGGGTCAGAGAGGTTAAGTAACCTGTCCAATGCCATAGCCATTAAGTGGAAAAGCTGGAATTTAAACATTGCCCTACTCCAAATTCCATGCTCTTAATTACTACAATGTACTGCCTCTCACTCATGCAGCTTCTTCAAAAGGTGAATAGAGTGTGCATATAGAAATGTTTCTAAAACAGCTTTCTAAGAATCAGAGTGACCCAGCTTGCCCCAGAGTTCAAAGATCTTAGAGGAACCACTTGCCGGCTGCCTGCTTTGTAGTCCCAAGCACTGAAGCTTCTTATCTTCCCGGGCCAACAGCAGCATCTTCGATTCTGTTCCAACCTCCCGTTCACCTGCATGACAGATGAGCTATGTCAATAACAGGGTGATCAGCTGGCAGTACCCAGAAAGCACAGATATCGATGCCGTTCACTTAATTACTCTGATAGGAGTTCACTCGTTAATTTAAAAAAATATATTTTTATTGATTTTGAGAGAGAGGGAAAGGGATAGGAAGGAAGAGGGAGAAACATCAATTGGCTGCCTCCTGCATGCCCCCTACCAGAGATCTAGCCCATAACCCTGGAATGTGCCCTGACCAGGAATCAAACTGGAAACCTTTCGGTGCACGGGACAATGCCTAACCAACTAAGCCATACTGGCCAGGGCTGATTTCCTCATTAATTTTAAAAAGCATTTATTATGTTCTATATATTGACTGTGGTATTGTTTATATAACTGTACGCCTTTGTCAAAACTCACAGAACTGTACAATTAAAAAGAGAGACTTTTACTTTATGTAAAATATACCTCAATAAATCCAACTTAAATATGTTATTAAGTCCCTTGTAATGTGACAAGATACATACTAGGAGCAGGGGTACAATGTTGAACAAAACAGAGTCTTTGCCCTCAAGGCTCTTACAGTCTGGAGGAAATGAAATTTATTCATTCACTAAGTAGTTATTGAGTGTCTACTATGTGTCAGACACCATTTGGGTGCTGAGGAAATAGTGATGTACAAACAGACAAGGTCCTTACTCTTCAGGATTCTATTGGAACTAGGAAATAGTGGAATAGGTAAACAAGCAGGATACTTTCAGATAGTGATGAGTTCTACAAAGGAAATAAAACAGGAAAATATGACCAAAAGTGAACAGACAGGAGGACTGGGGGAAAGGTAATTTTATTTTATTATTTTTTAAAATATATCTTTAATGATTTCATAAAGAAGAAGGGAGAGGGAGAGAGAAACATCAATGATGAGAGAGTCACTGATCGGCTGCCTCTTGCTTGCCCCTGACTGGGATCGAGCCCACAACCCAGGCATGTGCTCTGATGGGGAATCGAACCTCGATCTCCTGAATCCGAGATCAATGCTCAACCGCTGAGCCATGCCCGGCTGGGCGCAAAAGGTAATTTTAAATTTAAACTTCAACTTTAAAAAGTCTCCATGGAGCCCACTTTTCAACAGAGACCTGAATGGTAAACAGAAGCCAGTCATGTGAAGTTTCAAAAGTACTGGCTGGGAGAGTCCATGTGCTAAAGAACAAACAGAAGGCCTGTGGCTAGAGCACAGTGGTGCTATGATGTGAGGCTAGAGAGGAATGCAGGGGTCAGAAAGTGCAAGGGTTTGTGATGGGCCATGGTAAGGGGTTAAGATTTTAATATGTATATAAAAGAAGGTTACTAGGGAAGAGTAGGGACAAAGAACATGGGATAAATCAATGACTTATGTTTTGTATTTTATTTTTTTATTTTTCAAGTGTAAGCATGGTTGCTTTATTTTGGGTCCTCTTTTCTTGGCTACCTTCTTCTTTTTTTCTTTTTTAATTCTCACTTGAGGATATTTTTTCCATTACTTCTCAGAGAGAGTGGGAGAGAGAGAAAGACAGAAATGTCGATGTGAGAGAGACACATTGACTAGTCGCCTCCCACATGGCCCTGACTGTGGCTAAGTGTGTAACTGAGGTACGTGCCCTTGGCGAGAAACAAACCTAGGAACCTTTAGTCTGCAGGCCAATGCTCTAATCACTAAGCAAAACCAGCTAGGGCTGATTTATGTTTTTTAAATGACCACAATGGTTGCTCTGAGGAGAATGGATTATAGGAGAACAGTACAAGCAACGATGATGATAGATTGGACCAGGATGCTGGCAGGAGGGAAAGTGGGAGAGAGAGAGAAAGGTGGAAAAATGAAATACTTCAAAGGTAGAGATGACAAACTTTGCCGATCTGGGACATGAGGAAAGACAGGGGTGGATTGTGAATGAACCTCAGGCTTTGGGCTTTTGAGCAAATGGAAAGGTGGGGAAAACAGATGTGGGGGGAGGGTAAAACACTCCTTGTTAGACCAGGTAAGACTGAGCTGCCTATCAGACAGCTAAATGGAGTCTAAAAATCAGGTGAGAAGCCTATACTTTAGATATACTTCTGGAAATCACCAGCTTAAACACAATACTTAAACCCATCAATCACCCAGGGAGAAACTGTAGTTAGAGCTGGGGCCCTCCAATACTTAAAGGTAGAATAAAGGAGATTTATACAAGGAGACTGAGAAGCAGCAACCAGTGAGGTAGGAAGAAAAGCAATGTACTGTGGTATCCCAGAAGCCAAGATAGGAGAGTGTCCTGAGAAGAGAAGCTGACTACATTGAACCCAGTAGAGAATTCAGAAAGACAGCACAGAGAAGTAACACTGGATTAGGCAACATGGAGTCACTGGTGACCCCACCCTAGCTCCCATTCTCCCATCCTTCCCTTTCTTGTCTGTTTATCTGGAATCTATCCTTCAAGGTTCAAGTCAACTCCCTTTGTGATGCCTTTCACATCATTACTAACCTAAAACACTCTCTTCTTCCAAGAATCACTGTTATTTTCAGCCAAAATTTTATTGTTCTCTGTTTTATAGGCATAAGTCTCGTCTCATATTAAATTGCAATTACTCAAATGCAGTAACTACGACACAGTTCCTTTGTAGATTCCAAAGCAACAGAAATAGAGTAGCTTTGCAATAAATATTAATCTTATGGTGAAAACAGAAATACCAGCTACAGAGCAGGAAAGGACAAGGAAGAAAAGGAGAAACTAAGGCAAATACTGAAGGGGCCTAAGGAAACAAAGAGCTCACAGATCATTATCAACTTACTGGGCACCTGCTCAGGGGAGCCGAGATTGATGGAGTTGTCAGCAGCACCCACAGCCACTCCATTGATGGAAGAACCACAGTCTGCAATGACTCCCAGGCAGGCTGAGCGCCCACAATCCCAAAGTCGCGCTGTTCCATCTCGAGAACCAGATACCACATTCCTCCCCCGATCAACAATGGCCGTGTCTAGGATACCTGGCAAGAGGAAAAACAAGACCCTAAGATAGAGTAAGTAGTAAAGAAACTGTGAGGGCAGAGAAGCGAGATTTGCATAAATGACCCCAGTTCTTCACAGACATGTACTAGATATATACTACATGAGGGGCATGTTCAAGAGCTAGAAAAACAAATGAAGAGAACAGAGTCCCTGCTTCCCAATGGTTCAAAGATGAGCTGTGAGAAACAGACATGAGAAAAAAAGCTTTGGACTTAATTTTTAGTGGAGTGTTCTAGAGCAGTGGTTTTCAAATTTTTATTTTGGCTTTAAAATCTGTCTTTTACTTTTTTTTTCTTCTCAATATATCTTTATTGATTTCGGAGAGAGGAAGGGAGAGGGAGAGGGAGGGACAGAAACATCAATGATGAGAGAGTCATTGATCGGCCTGCAACCCAGGCATGTGCCCTGACCAGGAATCGAACCCCAATCACCCGGATCCTAGGTCGACACTCAACCGGTGAGCCACACCCGGCCGGGCTAAAATCTGTCTTTTAAACAAAAATTAAGTAGACATCTTGGAGAGTTCCATTTGAAAATCACTGTCTTAAAAAGATCCTGCTATTTCCATTGAGAACTAATTGAAAGGGTTAGTCTCCTCGTCCGAAAAAAAAAGGATGTGATTTCTGGTCCAGCCAAGGTGGAGTAGCACCAATCCTCCCAGGTCCTTCCTCTGACAACTGACATAACACAGACCTGGACATAACACAACAAACAAGCATAGGAAGACCGAAAGATGGAAAGATGGCAGACCACCTAGGGGCCTCAGGGCTTGGAGAGCAATGAGTTCCCTGGATTTCCTTATTGCTTCCCATTTATCCTGGACAGGACACTGCAGAAGCCTCCAATATGGAACCAATTAAAAAACCAGGCACAGTTAAAAAACAAACAAATGAACAAAAACTCCAGAGCAGAAAGGTAATCCAACCTTATGGTGATAGAGGAAGGGCTGGTACTTGTTTTATTAAAACCCATTTACTGATCCTATTAGAGGTGCCCAATAAATACTTGCAGATTGACTAATAAGAGTGCCTGACCAAAGGTCACTTAGCAAATTAGTGATCTTTGGCTTGCTCCCATTCCTTTCAAGATGAGATGACTTCAGATATACAAACCTTGACAAAAACTCCATAGCAACTCAACATAAGGTACAAGTGGGAGGACCCATGCAATTAACCACATGCCTCAACCCTTACTGGAAATTTCATCTTGAAAGATTTTTTTCAGAAAAATATGTTTATGAAAATGCCAAAAATTGAAAAAGTAGCCAATTTAGGGCCTATTTGAGAAAATATGATTAGAGACAACTCAGATGGAACAAATTATCCAATTTAAAGTAAAAACTAAATCTTATTTATTTTAGTCCTCACCTGAGGATATTTTTTCCTTGCTTTTCAGAGTGGAAGGGGGAGAGAGAGAGAAAGATAGATGTGAGAGAGACACTGACTGGTTGACTCCCGCACATGCCTGACCAAGGTCGGGGATCGAGCATGCAACTGAGGTACGGGTCCTTGGCCAGAATCAAACCTGGGACGCTTCAGTCCACAGGCTGATGCTCTAACCACTGAGACCACCCGGCTAGGGCACTAAACCCAACTTAAATAGCTGATTATAGTTGTTGGAAAAATAAAATGTAATACTACTAACAATTATATATCCACTTGATAAAGGCCACTATAAACAAGGTTTTTATAGGTCCTCCTCTCAGAAACGGATCGTGTTTTGCTGCATTTAATGTTTCTTAATTGTATTTTGAGTTAAAGAAAATCAACCTTTCCACTCTATCTCTACAGTACATTCAGCATAAATCTAACTAGAAAATAACCTTGTATCTTTTAAGAATCCTAAGGAGCCCGGCTGGGCGTGGCTCAGCGGTTGAGCATCGACCTAGGATCCAGGAGATCACGGTTCGATTCCTGGTCAGGGCACATGCCCGGGTTGCGAGCTTGGTCCCTGGTGTGGGGCGTGCAGGAGGCAACCAATCAATGACTCTCATCATTGATGTTTCTGTTTCTCTCTCCCTTCCTCTCTCTCTGAAATCAATAAAGATATATTAAAAAAAAAAAAAAAGAATCCTAAGGAATCACCAGTAGGAACATTAGGAAGAGCCTCCAGCTCTTACCAAGCAATCAAAGATCTGTTTATGTCTTTACTGGAAAGTTCCAACTGCTTTTTATTGATTTGTTTTTTAATCGTTACCCGAAGATATTTTTTTCATTGCTTTCCAGAGAAAGCGGGAGAGAGAGAGAAACATTGATGTGAGAGAAACACATTGATTGGCTGCCTCCCACACGCAGGATCCAACTGCTTTTTAAAAATGTTACTGAGTTCCATGGAAGTGATGCAAGCTTTAAAAAAAAATTTCTGAAAAGCATGTACCCATGGCTGGATGCTACAGCTATGCCTAGGAAGCTGTGAGGGGTATTACCTGTATACAAATTCCAAGTAACACTCACCAAAGAACTGCCATCTAGAAAGTTTTCCTTTTCTACCCCCACCCCAGGAATTTCTCACAAACCAAAAGAATGGGACAAACTATATGAATAAAAGCTGAAATCAGATTAACAAACATTCTGTAATCCACTCGAAGCTAAGTGACACACAAGTATTCTTATGGAGAACTTTTACTATCACCTCAGCCAAAGGACTAATAACAATTGTGGAAAACTACCTGTGTAAGGCAGTTAACTCTAGATAGCAATAACGAGACTGAGTAGCAAAAGAATTTCTAATCCTTGGAGAAATAGCAGCTCATTTAAATAGCCAGCTGGCCCAGCTGGTATAACTCAGTGGTTGAGCGCTGACCCATGAATAGATCACGGTTCAATTCCTGGTCAGGGCACATGCCAGGGTTGTGGGCTCAATCCCCAGCAGGGGTCGTGCAGGAGGCAGCCGATCAATGACTCACTCTCATCACTGATGTTTCTATCTCTCTCACACTCTCCCTTCCTCTCTCTGAAATCAATAAAAATATTTAAAAAAATAAAATTTAATAAAAGGCCAGTTGGATTAATTATTTGTATTTTTGTGGAAAACGTGCTCCTGTTGCTATGTTTTTTATGATCTGTCTCTGCAGATCATTAGAGAAATCTTCTGGAAAAAATCACCCTTCATACCTCCTTTGTGACCTTTGAAGGTCACCACGCAGTTAGCATCTTCAGCTGACCAGATCTTCAGCTGGGCATCCATTCCCCCACTCAGAACCACAAGGCCTGATGGGAAAAACCTGCAACAATTCACATCAAACACATGTCCTTCCAATACTCTCTGAAAAAACAAAAGAAAATTCCAGGATAGTTCTCTTGTCCATCCCTTGATGTTCTCTTACCTCCCATATCCTTGGTCGCTTACATGAAATATCTACATGCTATACTCACATGTTGGGTTTTAAAACTAAGGAGGCCCAAAGGATCTCTTTACCAGGTAGTGTTCTAAGAGCTAGGCCCCCTTTCCAGCTTTGGCTACAGACGTGGATTTGAACTCCATGGCTCTCACAGCCATCCCTAAGTCGAGTTCTTCATATAAGAAGCTGAGGAGGTTTGAGGACTCTCTTATCCACTTCTTCTTAAGATCCTCTGTACAGATTGGGAGACTAAGCCATGTAATCAGTGTAACAGCCTAGCTTCTCTCTTAGAAACCAATCACTGAAAGCAGTTCATATCAAGGGACCACCCACTTAGACATTCACTGGCCTGGCTCCTCTACTGTTCCAGCTCCAATTTGTTCTCGCAAATCACCAAGCTTGAGGATGGTTCTCAGATTAACAAATGGAGCAAAGACCAATTGAAGTGCAGTGGTACTATATTTGTAGAGTGAGTCACTCTTCTTTCCATGACCCAGTCTAAGGTTTCTTAGACCACCCTTCATGTATAAGACCCTAAAAGTGTAACCAAAGCCTTTACTCTGAGCTCGCCATTGGAAGCCTGCCAGACTTTCATGCTTCCATCAGCACTAGAAGACACACCAAGGCCTCCTCCACTGGAAATGTCCAGGCATGTTATCTGTTCCAAAGACAAAAAAAACAGTGTTACTAATGATGAAATGCTCCTCTTCCCTTGAAATATCTTACAAACCTCTCCTGTTTCACACTCCTCCAAGACTTATCCCAACACAAAGGATATGTGTTTCATGTAAAGGCTGACTTATCATCACCAATCTCCTAACGAGGCTAGAGCCAACACCTTTTAGTTATCCAAACAAAAAGATATTCATATAATCATCTATAGTCTCCTGCTTTAGCTAAAAAGTTTTCCCTATCACATATCATTTCTATAGTTTCCATCTTTTGCTATTTTATTTTAAAATTAAGATACCTCTCCTAATTCTTAGGAACCCACTTACAAAAAGATAGTCTTCCAAGATGCACCAAAAGGATTCAAGGAAAAGCAAAGATGCTTCCAATTTACTACTTCACATTTCCTCCGTAAAACCCTAATTTTGTGTATGTGTGTGTTTCAGAATAAGTAAGAGAATTCCCAGATTTACTTATATGGTTTCAACATGAGCAATCACTTCTTGAAAAAGCCATGATCAGAATGCCAAGTCTCTTTCACATACATTCGTAAATACATACCCTTTTTATTAAAAAACACCCAGTTGCAAATATTTCAGAAACGTAAGACTGAGACATATAATCCTAGATATATTACCAGCAACAATGATCCCCATATGACCTAAGTTATTAAGGAAAAAGTAGAGACTTTGGCATTAATTATCCAACCTTCCATTTTACTTTGCTCTTTGCCAGTTAAGCCATAATGAATAGGGTTAGCAACAACTAAAAGGATATGTCAGCTCTAACACTTTCTAAGACATTTTTTGTAATCCTCACCTGAGGATATTTTTTCCATTGCTTTTCAGAGAGAGTGGAAGGGGAGAGAGAGAGAAAAAAAACATAGATGTGAGAGAGACACATCCATTGGTTGCCTCCCGCAGGTGCCTCAACCTGGCCAGGGATTGAGCCTGCAATCGAGGTGCATGCCTTTGACCAGAATCGAACGCAAGACCCTTCTATCCCCAGGCCAGCAGTTTAACCACTGAGCCAAACCAGCTACAGCAAAACTTTTTCTCCTTCATTTTGGTATCTCCGAATAGAGGAACTGTCAACTTCATTGTGGAATGTTTAATTTTAGGGATTATGACAATTAACATTTATATCACGTTTTATCATTTATAAAACACTTTCACATACATTACATAGAGCAGGATAGAAATCAAGGTCAGAATCTAAAGCTAAAGATCCATTCCTTAGTCACAGCAAAAGGACAGATCAATGGGACGATGCTAAATATTGGATAAAGATGACAATTCAAGCTAGTGAGATAAAGGATGAATTACTTTATAGTGCTGTCACATGCTAATTATTTCAAAAAGAATTAAGTTAGATCCCTACTTCAAACCAAATAACAAAAATAAAGTTTCATATGTGAAAAATGAAACATAAAACTTCAAAGAAAATACTGTACTTAACATTTTAATTAACAAATGCTTATATTGACACTCGTATGTCATTCAGTGTAACATTTAATTAATTAACATAATTTCAAAAACAATATAACTGGCAATGTAACTGACCTTTGGTAAGCATTCAACTTACCCAGTAGTGTCAGAAGTATGCGGATCTCGAAGTTTTACAGAGGAAATGCAGAGCAAAGCTGACTGGATAGATCAGTTAAGTGGTAGTCAGTCAGAACATACCAAAAGCCTTATAATTTGCATTCCCTGTGACTTAGCAACTCTACTTTTACAAGTTTATTCCAATTTCTTCCCATCTTGGTGAGGAAAGGGTTAGCTATATCATCAAAATAGGAATTCATGAACTCGAAATACCTGAATGTCCAGTAATGTAAGATTAGAAAAACAAATTATAGTAAAATCATACAATGGAATACTATGCAGCTCTTAAAAGAATAGGAAGAAAGATGGCATAGAATGATGCATGTAATATATTATTAAAGAATAAAAAGCAAGTTACAAAATAGTAGGTACTGTAAAGACGTATTATGGTAAAATGTTTAAAGAAAAAAGATTAGGAGGATCAAGTAAAATAATGATACATAAAGCTTAGCATGATGTCAGCACATAGTAAGCAATCAATAAATGTTAGCTATTATTATTATGATTTTCTTAATAAAGGCTATATAACAAAACTTCACAGTAGTTCTCTTTAAGTTATAGAAAAATGAGTGATTCAATTTGTTTTATATTTCCTAAATTTTCATCCCTAAATATACATGTGTTTTGCAATAAGGGAAAAAAAATAGCTATTTTAAAAAAATGTACCTAGCCCTGGCCAGTGTGGCTCAGTTGGTTGGGTTTCATCCCATGCACTGAAAAGTTGCTGGTTCAATTCCCGGTCAGGGCATATGCCCAGTTGTGGACTCAATCCATGTTGGGGGGCATGTAGGAGGCAGCGGGTCAATGTTCCACTCTCACATCGATGCTTCTGTTTCACTCTCTCTCTCTCTCTCCCTGTCTCCTTTCCTCTCTCTCTCAAAATCAATTTTAAAAAGTACCTATCATAAAATAAGAAGTGGAAAGCTTTAACATAACCAGTTTATTCACCTATTTCTCACTTCTGCTTTCAAAAGCTCACAGTAGTGGAAAGGACTTTATCACAAAGACCTTTGAAAATTATTCCTCAATAAACTGTACCTGGAATTTTGAGAAAATATCCCTGTCCTATAGGCAAAGGACAAAAATATGAGCAGTGGCAAATTATGCAAATACAAGCTACTACCACCATCACCCAAAAGTGAGTAAGTAGCTCTGCTAAAACATATAAGAAAATTTCATTTCAAAATTCCTTTCTCTAAGATTACCAGTGAGTGGATTTGTACACAAATTCTATGTGTTCCCAAGTACCAGTTTTGCCAAACAGTATCATACTCCATTATCAGCTGTTATCTTATAATCAAAGTAAATGAAAGAAACATTAATTATGAATGTTTACAGCATGAGACAAGCAGATAAAATGTAAAATTAATTAATGATATTACATTTCTCCTCATTTTATCAAAATACTTACACTCTTTGCATGAATTCTGGAAAAAGTAGTGTATGGTGCCAAAAACTTCGAAGATGTATTTTCCTTTGGACATGAAATATGAATGCTTTTCTAAACAGAGAGAGAAAGATGAAACACATCAGTAAAACTACTCCAGTGGAATTAAAGCCTCATAAAGAAAACATTAGGACAACAGGAAATTCTCATCTTTTAAGTGTATCCTCTCTAATCCTCCTTCCCTAGTCCACAAAGCTATCACTCCCTTATAGATGAGCAGTCCTTTCACTGCAGGAGCTACGTAATTGGTATCACTGGGATACCAATATCTTTTTATGTTAAACTGCCCCAAAGAAGGCAAACCAACAATAAGATACAACTGACAAACATGAGAACATTAATTTCTAGAAGAAAATGTAATACCAGCACTCTTAATTAGCAGCGGGGCAAGGAACAGGATTAAGAGATGTGAGAAAACAGCAGCAGCCCTCAAACCTAAAGAACTAGGCTAAAAGTAAACTTGCTCCCTATAAGAACTTTTAGAAAAAATGTTAGACTACTGACATCTACAGTTATCAGAGAAAACCGGTAAATTATGGTACACTCTTACAATGTGGAGGCCCTGGTCAGGCTTGCAGTGCCCATACCCCCTAGGACTTAAACTGGCTGTACATGTTTGTAGACTGGTCATCATCACATCCACAGCTGTATTATGATTCCCCATGTGTTTTGCCTAGTCATTATCATATCTTTCAGCTCCTGTAGCAAGATAACACTAGTGACAGAATAAAAAATTATACCTAGAACCAGATGTTAGATTCAGGTGACATGACTTGCTAAAGGCAGCCTCTGTAACCATTACAAGTAAATATGTTGGTATTTCAAGGTAGCATGTGTAGAAATATAAAAGGCTTAGCAAACCCTTCCTCCAGGATTTGATATGACAATTCTTCACTCTAAGCAGAAGGATACCAGCACCATCATCTCAGTGCATACCTCCTATAGAGAGCTGAGGAGCTGCACTCACCAAATGGCCCCTAACCTGTTATCTCTTCCATAGCAGTACTTCAAAGTTTCTGGAAATTCTGCTGGATAATGAAAATGTCTTCAATAATCAAGATTTTCTGAACCTCTTAATAAGGCCAATCTATGTACAACAAGCACAGTCCTCACAGTTCATTAGAAAGAACAGTTTCAAAGTTATAATATTCTTATCACTGAAAATCAATATGCTATTATTATAGTCTTCTACTTCTTTAAAAAGACAATTAGAATATCTATACAAACAGTACTTTCTTAGCCAGCATATCTATGCCTGGCTGCCTGCAGGCCTTTCATTAAATGAGTTTTTGCTTCTAACCACATGACAAAGCCCATATAGCTGCCAGAGAGCTGACCTGGATTTGGAATTGTCTGCTGTACCCAAAACTAAAGCATCAGCTAAACTTATCTCCTGGCTAAATATTCATACCAATCAAGGATGCACGGGGCTCTGAGAGCTTAGTGTTAAGGCCTCTATCAGCATTGGTTAGCTCTCAGAAGAGTTCATTCTTTGGGGCTAATTATGTAAAAGGTTTCAAAAATCAGTGGTTTTCTCCTGCTTACCAATCCTGCAAATCAACCTTTAACCCATAAACAGACTATGAAGGAAGAGAAATGTTGAACTACCTTCCAATGTCAGCAGTAGAGAGTCATGCTGTTAATGAAAATAATTTAAAGAAAAGCTGCAGGAGGTATCAAGACAGACAGAATTTAGGGGTGGGAGGGTTGGAGTGGGGAGTGTGAGTGTTCCACACTAAGGTAAAATTCAAAGTCAAACTTTTTATCTTCTGGGGTTAAGTTTTTAAGCATATAGAGAGTTCTATTTAAAAGAAAAATGCAGCAACATCAAATAGTAAAGTGACTCATGGCAGTTAGGAAACAAATGAATGCTCAACCATAAGCACTTACTGTCTGACCCAGCAGGTACACAGCAGAAATTAGCAATGATGCTGGAAGATAAGAATTGTATCAGGGCCTGAGTATAAAGGGAAGAAAGGAGGTCAGCACCTAGGCTGTGGATGGATACCAGTGAAACACTTGGGAAAAATGTAGGCTTGCAAGGTGGTGGTACACTTGAAGTTAATAGAATTGGGTTTCGATTCTGACATACAATCTAACTAGCTTTGAGTATCAGGGGGTTAATGAACCTTTCTGAGCCTGTTTGTTTATCTGCAAAATGGAAATGTAAAATGCTAATCCCAAAAGACTATTATGATGACAGTAACTCATTTTTGTAATATTCTAAAGTTTCACTCATATGCAGTCTCACTCCCCACTAACCAGCTATGAGATAGAATATTATCTCCTTTTTATAAATGAGGAAACTGAGGCTCAGAGAACTAATTTATTTGCCCAAAATCATATATTTTTCTTTCTCTTTTTTATTGAATTTATTGGTGTGACATTAGTTAATAAAATTATATAGGTTTCAGGTATACAATTCTATAATACATCGTCGTATATTGTATTGTGTGTTCACCAGCTCAAGTCAAGTCTCATTCTGTCACTGTTTATTCCCCCACCTTTACACTCTTCTACATCCCTCCACTCCCCTTCCCTCTAGTAATCACCATACTGTTGTCTGTCTATGAGTTTGTCCAAAATCATATTGCAAGTGTCAGAGTTAATTATGAGTTAGATTCAGATCTACACTTTCTACAACTCCATAACTGTTAATGAAAAACAAATATAAGATATATAATAACATGTAGCCTGTCACCTTGCACAGAGGGTAATGAATGAACATGTGTTAAATATCTTATGTAAAAAAACAAAGCATTTTCTATTCTTGTCAGTATACCAGAAATATTTTACAACTAAAAAAGTTTAATTACATAAAAAAAGAAAGGCTAGTTTACCCTTTGGAAATTATTTCACCAGAGCACACTGACCACAGCCATCAGAATGAGTAAAGAAAATTATATCATGGGTTCTGCAACACTGAGTTTGGCCATCTACTCACCTGAAAGGCCAATGAGAGAAACTATTAAGTACTTGGTTATGGCCTAGGTATTCACCAAGGCCTAGCCAGACATATCATAATGCTAGGCTGTATAATTTGGTAGGTACTAGCCACATAAGGTTACTGAGCACTTAAAATGTGGTCAATGCAAATGAGGAATTGAATTTTTAATTTTATTTAAAGTTTAATTTAAAAAGTGATACTTGATTCCATTATGAGAAAAAATTTTAAATATGTGAATCCATGTTTTCAACTATAAATTTCATAAAACCTAAATACATACCAAGTATTTCTAATAAAAAATTAGAGTCTGAATTGAGATGTCCTGTAAGTGTAAAACATACATAGGATCTCAAAGACTTAATAAGAAAAAAGAAATGTAAACTATCTCATTAATAATTTTATTAATTACAGGTAGAAATAATATTTTAGATACATTGGGCTAAAAAGCATAAATAAATATATATATTTTCAACCACAACCCAAAGGGAACCTTTAAGGGATATAAATTGAGGATGCTGAACTTCCAGAAAATATTTTCAATATGCATGATAGATGTTAAATAAAATACATTATTAAAATGAATTTCACTTGTTTCTTTTGTGGCTACTAGAAAATTTAAAATTATATATGTGGCTACATTACTTATCTTTGGAAAGTAATGCTATAGGGGAAGAGGAAGTTTGACTGCATCTAAAAGTATTTGTAACTACAAAAGAAAAACTTTGACATTCAAAGGCAGTAAAAACTGTGATTACTGTACAAATGACATAGAGATGACACTGATACACAGATAATAGTATAAATATTTAAAGTAGATATATAGGTACTAGTATATATATGGACACAGTGCCATCTAGAAGACAGAAAAACCTACCTTGTTTATTTCATTCACGATAAATCCTTCCGAAGCTGTAATCTCTGGGATGCCATCAAGGCCAATTCCTTGACAAGTTAGGCTGCCATACAAAGTTGGTTTCCCTATATAGCACAAAAGAAGCATGTCTCAAAAAGTAATAAGAATTTAACATTTTACTCCTTGAAGACCCAATTCGGGCATCTGTATAAATGGCAGAAAATTGGTTCATGAAAGAAAACGGGTACTGGTGTTAAAAATGAGGAGCAGTGGAAAGAATACTACCTAAGCAAACCTAATTCGGGAGGAAATATACTCAAGGACTAAAAACTAGGGACAAAGATTTAGAGACACAATGTATTTGTAAAGAAAGCTACTAAAGTGATATGAACCTCAGTTTTACCAGCTATGAAAAGGCATTTTTCCAGGATGAAAGCTGAAGATCAACATGAATATATGCATTTATCCACAGTATATATATATATATATAATACATAATAAAGAGCTAAGCTTCATTAATCTGAAAGTGTACTTAAGTAGAACACTGCTTTTGCAGTGATATGGGTTAAATAAGATATTATCCTACACATAAACATATGCAGATGGTAGAATGGAGTTAAAAACATTCTCTTCTAGTTCCCTTCCGCACCTAGTATATATACTTCTGTAACAGCCCATAACATGTTGTTTACCTTTCTGACCTCCCATTAGACTGTGAAGTCCTAGAGTTCAGAAACTAGTAGGTTGCTATAAATTATTCAGCAAATAACTATTGATAACAAACTGAAGTTCAAGGAGTAAGAGGAAAGTAGAAACCATCATAGATTCACAGAGTGCGGGCGCTTCCTACAGAGGGTGGAACCCTGAAAGAAAGATAGGACTAGATAGAAGATAAGGGAAAGGAAACTCTAAGTCAGGGAGGGGGCATGTCAAGAACAAAGGAAAGTCAGAAAGAACAAGGAGAAAGGAGGCATCAATTAATATACCAGTTTGGCTACAACAGTTATGGAAAAGGTACTTGAAGGACATTAATGGAGGAACTCACAATCTAGGGTAGAAGTTTGGACTCGAGAAGATGCAGTGAAGAAGCTTTTGTCAAGAAAGTGGCATGAAATGCTAGTTCAGAAATATGCCACAAAAATAGGAATGAGGAATTCTGTTTTTTGTCCCACTCCATGAGTACTGTGCAAGGAATCTGGTCCAGGAGAAAGTAGGAAGCTTTCTTCTAGTGGGTAGCTTTCTCCTTCTCTAAAGGGAATGCGTATGGATTTAAGGACATTACCTGGAGGGTGACAGCTCAGCCAGGCCTCCCCTTCATCCTTCCTATGAAGAGAGACAAAGGCTAATTAGGCTCACAACATTGATGCCACTGATGCAACGGGAGAAAGAAGATCATATAATTTCCAGTTTGGCTGTAGTACACAGACATGGTCTAGCCTAACATCTCACCTAGGCATAGATTATTCTAAGACAAACACTATCTGTTGAAGAAATATTTGTGGATTAAGTGTTTAATGCATATATCTGTTGGTTAAAAAAATTCACCAATGAATTCATCAATACGGAGTTCACTATGCATTAATAGCTGCACAGCTTTGAAAAATCAAGAATATATTTAGCCCAGCCCGGAATGGCTCAGCGGTTGAGCGTCGGCCTAGGATCCAGGTGATCAGGGTTTGATTCCTGGTCAGGGCACATGCCCGGGTTGTGGGCTGCAGCTGATCAATGAATCTCTCATCATTGATGTTTCTATCTCTATCTCTCTCTCTCCCTCTCCTTTCTTCTCTCTCAAATCAATAAAGATATGTTAAAAAACAAACAAACAATATATTTAGATATTTGGGGAATTATTGTAAGCCAGGCCCTATGCTAGACACTTTGCATATAGCATCATTAATCTTCACAGCTTAACAAGTTATCTTTTATTATTTCCATGATAAAGATAAAAAAACTGAAGCTCTCAAAGAAGTTACTTGCCCAAGGTCACCTACCTATGAAGCAGGAATTGAAGCCTGCGACTAGTATGCAAGGTCTGTGTTCTACCACCTTAGAGGCATTTCTCAAACTCAATACAATAATTCAAATTGTTATCTCATCTTAGTCTATAGTGGAAAGGGCCTAGGCTTTTAGGTTGCCAGCAACTCTCTATCACTTATTTGCTGCGCAATCTTGGGCAAGTCACTTACTCTGAATCTGATACTGCATTCTCTAGTAGGCACCTGGTGGCTGTCAATAAATGTTAGTGTTCTTCCTTTATTATGTATCACACATTCTGTGTTGTAGTGAGTAATGTGTTATTTTAGCCCACTTAGTAAGGTGTTAAGTTTCTTATTCATCTTCACCACTGTTTCAATTTAAAATATCCTTATTAGTAACAACAGTTGCCGCCCATGGCACTGCTATACTCATCCTGGTGCTAGAGAAATGAATATATGTTAAAAAAATGGTTTGATGTGCATTCCCAATTAAACTATCAGCGTGAGGGCAGGAACCACCCCTTCAGTTTAGAGTACACATCTGAACTGCATCTGAACAGCACCGAGCATCTATCTAGGTCGGATTCTGGACATGGTAGGAGTCACATGGTTTACTGAATATAATGGTTCAACATGACAAACACACTTTAAGACAATGCGGTGGTGGTGAGTACTGGGACTTTTGCAAACAGCTGACGACCAATAACTATCTGTTAAATAGCTGTAACTACTCGGCCTCCTGCTTCCCAGTTTTCAGGTCTTTCTCCAACTCTTTAATCTTTGTTCTGATGCTGGGATCACACAGCGCTTATGTGTTCCCTTAGCCTCAGGATAGCTCTTCTGAGAATGAAAAACAACGACCATGCGGGTTTGAGATTTCTTTTTCTAGAGTTAGTGCTCCCTCAACAATTGATGAGGTAACTCCTATGGATATCCTGGATCGGGCATGGCTCTCAACCAAAAGGCAACATCCACTACCCGCCTCCTCTGTCCCGGTTCTATGACTGGATTCACCTGAGAGAATGGGCCCAGTCGCTCTGAATTCTCAAAGGCGCCGCCATCTTGACCCCCGCCTCCACCAGCCCGCCTCTTCCGCTCTTTCCCGGAAGTGGCTCCCCCTCAAGGGCTGCGGCGAGTACGGAGGGCGGGACCTACACCTAGAGGCCACCAATGAACACGCGCGATAGGTCCCTTCCTCTTCGTCCCTCCTCCCCCTTTCCGTGCGCGCGTTCCTCAGGGCTGCTGGTTACTGGCGGAAGGGTCGGGAGAGTTCCTAAGGCTTGCAAAACGGGCGTGCTGGAGCGCCAGTTCTGGTCTTGGTTGCCTGTTCGGAGAGCGCCGCGTGCCGCGTCCTTACTCGGGTGAAGCGTGACGGGCACGACAGGGGTGCGTCCTGAAGGTGGGGGAGGAGCTTCGGGTGATTTGGCCGCCTGGATTTCTCTGCTTTCCCATTCTTTCCATTCCTTCCTAGTCCAGGCCGGCCTCCATTTCCAGCTGCTGACCGTCTAGCCTGCCCTGATCTGTGAGCAAGGGTCTTCCTCTTCTTACTCCGGGGAGACTGAAGCCGCCATGTGGTGGGGAAAAGAGTACAGTAGCATTTACTGAGTCCTGTAGTAGTCCAATCATTTGGCATCATTGTGTTAATCCTTACAGTAATTCAGCGAGTTAAGTATTACCTTGAGGAAACTGAAAAGATTGCATAGTAAGGCGTGTGCCGGTATTCGAACCCGGATTTTTTGGCTCAGGATATAAGGCACTTTTCTTTTCCTTGTGCTTGCTGTGAGGTTTGCTCCTTACCTTTAAGGAGCTTACAGTGTGTTTAAGAAGTACAGTAATAGGGAAGATTATTTATTGAACTCTTTGGACGTGCCAGGCTCCTTACATGCATTATCTCATTTAGTCTTAATCCCGTGGGGTATATATTATCTGTTTTTCAAGAGAGATTATGAAGTGATTTGCTGAAAGTCAGTGACAAAGCTAGTTTCCAACCCAAGTCTGTTTCAAAGCCCATTTTCTCCTTCCTCAGGTTATATGCCCCCAAAGCGAATGAGTTTTATGTAGGGCTATGGAGTGCTTAAATCCTTCTTGTCTCTTCCCCATTGCCCTCTAAACGCCCTAACGTGACTAACAAGGCTGGCTGTGATCAGATACTTTATCGTCTTGCCAGTTTCATTTGTTTTGTTTTCTTCTCATACTATTCTCCAGTCATACAAAACTTTCCGTTCCTCTCCTGTCAAATTCTGTTTCACCCTCACCCTGCTCTTCAATTGACAGGGATATTCTTCCTTTCCATCCCTGGCTAAGTCCTATTCATTCTTTTTTTTTCTTTTCTTTCTTTCTCTTTTTCCTATTCATCCTTCAAGTGTCAGTTTAGAAATCACTTCCTCCAGGAAACCTTCCCTATCTACCCTTGTCTGGATTAGGTATCACTCCACTGTGTTCCCAATCTGAGCTGTCTCTGTACACAGTGTATAGTAAACTGTCTGTTCACTTGTCTGGATCCAGGCAGAAACTATATCTCTCTTGGTCACTTCTTTGTCCTCAGCTCTAGCATAGTGCTTGGTACATGATAGGTACTCAGTGATCAAATAAATCAGAGACACAGAAAAGGCATTAAGAGGTCCTAGTTTCTTTACAGCCTGTCATGGTAAAATCTGTCCGAAGACTGAGATCATTTCTCTTCAAGCCTTTCTTAAGTTCTTTCTGTACGCTACCTTCTGCTCAGTGTTCTGAAGCAGATGATCTTCGCAAGAAGTTTGGGCAGATACACCTCACATTAAGTACTCTCAATTACCTCACAGATTCATCTCTTGCCCTGGCTGCTACAACTCTCCATTCCTCCCATATGTCAAACCCTACACATACTTGGGTACTCCCCCAAGTGTTCAACTTTGTTCTTCTCTAGCCACAGAATAAGGCCAGTATTAGAAGAGAGATTAATTCTTTTGAGGTGAATCAGAGATAGCTTCTCCAGAAAGGTGACATTTCACCTAATTCAAAATCCATTGGCAGAATCCACTCAAGCTTAATTGGTGTTGTTCTAAGCAGTCTCACATACTTTATTTCATTCCATTTAGTTCAAACCCTTTTGTAGGCCTGCTCTCTGCCAAGGCTAGTGCTGAGGGCACCAAGTTGAATCAGGCCCAATATCCTCAAATAACTTAGTCTCCAAAGAGAGACATATGCATAAATAGGCTATAATAGTGCAGTGGTCAGTATTTATAATAGAAGAACCTCGTATATAGTCATGTTCCTACTCTAACCTTGCCTCCATTGATGTCTAGACACTACCATAGATGTCAACTCAAGGCCATACCTGGGCCCGTCAGGTGAAGAAGGAGGATGAGGAAGAGGACCCACTGGACCAGCTGATCTCCCGCTCTGGCTGTGCTGCTTCCCACTATGCAGTGCAGGAGTGCATGGCCCAGCACCAGGACTGGCGACAGTGCCAGCCACAGGTGCAGGCTTTCAGAGACTGCATGAGTGAACAGCAGGCAAGGCGGCGGAAGGAGCTGCAGAGGAGGAAAGAGCAAGACGATGCCCACAGCTGAGACCCCAAACCATCTATCCCCAGAGGATGGCCTACAGAAACTAGCACCCAGAGAAATCCTGAACAGTGGAAGTGTGTGCCAAGAGGTAGAAAACTCTGGGATAGTCTTTGGGATTAGGGTTGAGAGGCAGGCAGCCATGGGTTTGGACATGACTGTCATAAAGAAAGAATTGTCATATTTTTATGGTGAGACCCACACATCCTCATTCATCTTGTTCCACGAATATTAAATATTGACCAATATTTGCCATGTAAAAGAGTGGGGTTAAGGCATGCTCTTCTATCCTACATCTCGGGGTCAGTGTGCCAAGTACTGAGCTGATAACATGCACATTGAATTTTAGAAGTAAATTCACAATCTAAAGGTAAATGGGTTACCTAATCAGGTCTTCATTTATTCAGTCATTGGTTCAACAACCAGTGTTGATCTTCTCATGTGCCAGGCACTGTTGGAAACTGATGTGATAAATAATATTATTTCTGCCTTCATGTTTAGCCTAGCTTGAGAGACAGAAATAAAACAACATTGGAACGTTAACTAAATAATTCCTGATGATGATATAAATGACTTTATCTTTGATAAGTTGTTCTGGATGTTTCATTCAGTCTAATGGAAGGAAGAAAGCAAATGTGGAAACAAAACACTGAGTGACTCTCAGATGCCAAAGTCTGTTGAATCACCAAATGTAGAGTCTGACCTCAACATACTCCGAACCCAACAAACACGCAATGTTGACTTGACATTTAAAAAGTACATTTAACATAAAATACAGATTTTTCTACTTCTGAAAAATAGAGAAACTGTCAACATGGAACTTATATTCCTACTTAACAATTTGCTGGAGCTGAATACAATCTCTCTTAAGTGGTTGTATTCTCTGGCTCGTAAGTTGCCACCACTTCTCATTTTGCTTCCATGGAATTACATTACCCATTCTATTTCTGCCTAGCCCTGTAAGGCATTGGGAGTGTGAAGGGAATTGGGAGAGTTGACCCGTCACAGAAGCTGGAATACAAAGGGACATATGCTGTCATCATCGTCAGTAATATTTCTTGTGTGTATCACACACATCTCATATTTTATATCTATATAAATTAGAAGCACAAATCTGAAGTATAGCAAGCCCAAACACTACCTTTGTGTTGGTATTTGGGGAGGAGGGAAAGAGAAAAAAGGGGATAAGATAGGAATACCAGTTTAAAGAAAACTAAAATCTAGTTGCAGCCTTCAAGCAGAAGGGGTTGACTAGATGTATATATATATAAAGATGAATCTGTGTACTTAGTACTGTGGGTCATCGGAAGTAGTAGTGGGGACTGGGGTTTTCAGCAAGAATCTCAAGAAGAGAAGGGATTTAGTTGATTTGGAACCTTTAAAGATGAAGTAGATAACTACCTGTTTGTAACATATATAACAGGAAGGATTGCCATCTGCAGCAAATAAAAGAGTACGTAGAATTCAGCAATAAAAAGCAAAAGCCTAGTTGAAAAGTGAACAGTTAAATATACCCCCAAAATAGGAAAATGTAAATATATTCTGCATCACTGATAGCAAGATAAATGCATATTTTAAAAACAGTTTTATTAGTCAATCCTCTTGACAAAAATCCAAGTATTTATAATGACTAGTACTGGTGGGGATGGAGAGAAACAGACACATTCACACAGTTGAAGGGATCATTAGTAGAGCTTTTGGAGAGCAATTTGGTGGGATCTATAAATATTTTAACTATTTAAACAGCAGTTACTCTGTTAGGAATCCTCTTAAATATATTTTACAAGATGTATATACTATTATGTTCATTGCAGTACTGTTTGCAATAGTGAATGAATGGTCACTGTGATCATCATTCCATACATAAGGATTATACAGGGTTGGGCAAAAGTGGGTTTATAGTTCTGAGTACATAAAAGTTTATTCTTGTATTATTATTTATTAATTATTGTAGTTCCCATACGAACAAATGTAAGCCCACTTTTGCCCCACCCTGTATTTGCTTATATATTCAAATCTTACAACAGGAATGTATCTATATAGAAATTAAAATAGAAGTAATACGCCATGAGGTAGGGAGATTCTAGCAGAAAGGGTGGGTGAAAGGACCTCCAAACGAGCTATGTGGAGGTAGCAAGTTTTGGAGGGCTACAGCTGTAACAGGGAGCTAACCCTGGGTGGGTAACAATGTAGTTGAGCCAAGGGTGCTCAAGCCTCTTTCCTCAAGTAAATGAAGGTAAATCCTATTTAATAGGCATACTAAAAGAATTGAATGAGATAATATATAAATAATAAAAGTTGTTAGCATTTATTGAACTATTAACTAATTTCTGGAGAGCATTTAATCCAGGCTGTCTGATTCTAGAGTCTGCTCATTCCCTGTGATATGCTTTCAAATCCCACTGTGCCATTTACTAGCTGGGTGATTTGGGGCACATTACTTAACATCTCAGGCAGTTTTTTCTTTGTAAAAGTGCAGTTATAATGCCTTTCACATAGGCCTCACAACTAATAAATGTAGACCTTCCTCATCGGGTTGTAGAAAGAATGAGTTAATATTGGTACAGCAGGTCTTTGAATAGTTTCTTTCAGTGTCATTTTGTTATGATGATGAGATGTGGTAGGAATTTAACTCTGTTTACATCAATTAGCCTATATAATAAAATTGGTTTCATTATACATCATTTTGCTTAAAGTTGTAGAACCTATTGACGACATTGAGGACTTCCTGTAAAGAGCTTAGAAACAGTGCCTGGCACCTAGTAAGTAGTCACTAAATGTTAGCTATTGTTATTATTCTTGTGTGCTAGTCACTATCCTGAGTTATATTATTTAATCACTCATAACTCTCCATTAACTCACCTTTAAAGAGGAGGAAATAAAGGTCAGATTGAGGATTACAGTCCAAGTGTGTCTTGTTTAAAGCCTATGCTGTTCTCTGCTCTGCTCTTTCACAAACATCTGCTTAGCACAGTAAGTAGCCATATTTACTATGTAAATATTACTATACTTTTTTTAGTGCTTTACAAAAAGGAAACTAACCAGTGCAGGTTGCTTACAGTGTTTTAGATTGGTATGGTGTGTTTGTCTTTTGTCTCAGCTCTACATCCCACAGCTATGGAGCTGGAGTTCAAGGTGGTCCATGCCTATCCCTATACAATCTACCCCTACTACTGCAGAGAGGTTTGGTGTCAAGGGATGAATAGAGAGACCTCTTGGCTGGCTGTCCTTTCTTGGCTAGGTCAAGACTCATGACTTGGTTCTTCCCTGCAAGGTCCTTGGCTGGGGATTTGGCCTGTGCTTAGTGCAAAGATGCACTGTAATGTGTTTTACTAGATGAGTAATAAGATACTCCTCTCACTCTCCCTCCCTCGGGTAAAATTGCCAGACTAGGTCCTGAGCTGCTGACTTTAAAATCCAAAGAGAGCTGGAGCAAGTCCAGGCTGAAACCTTACACTTTCCCACTGTACAGAATGTGGAATGCGAGGGCTTCCTGTTCTGTTCCAGCAGGGATTTAAAGCAGGCAGAGGAAGTGGGAGGGATTCTTTCCTTCTCTAACAGCGATCTTCTGAAAAGTTTTCATTCTTCAGAGCCTGAGTATTTTGTATAAATGATGAGCTGATTCCCTAAACCAGAAATGTCTGAGAATGAAAGGTATTTCAGGGTGAGTTTAAGAACTAAATGAATCATTTCAGATTCTCCAGGGAGATCAGACATTTGAAGATAAAAATGGCACAAAGAGATCAAAGTACATATGAAACAAGCATAAGGCCACTGGCCATCTCCATCTGCGGCGCCTTTGCAGCAGGTCTAGTTTTAGACATGCCCAGTGCATGCTCAGAGAGCTTTTCTTCCTTAAGTACACTTTACAACCTAGAAACAGTGGGAACCAGAGATCTCAGCATTGCTGTGGTGTCTGAATGTCCAAAATACCCAGATTTCATTTCTTTCTCTGCAAATAAAACACCCTTTCAGAATCCACAGTGGGCAATTTCCAGTTCTGGTGGTGGTGAGGGTGTGTGTGTGTGTGAATAAGGCATCCTCAGCCAGAGGAAAGGGACTAACACATGAAGCTGAGGAATCTACTGGCCATCACTAGTAAAACTCCCCATTTGACCCCAGGTCCTTCTTGAAAATTACTGATCTACATAAAAATCCATTTCTAACAATCTCAGTAATGTGCACTGAACCAGGAATTGAGTTACCTGGGGCTATCCCTGGCTGTCACTGGTTAACTGGTGACCTTGTACAAGTCTCCTTCCCTCCCTGACCAGTTAACTCATCTGTAAAATGAAGACCAAAACAGATTATCCCAAAGGTTATGTATTGATAGAGCCAAAACTAGAACCCAGCTATTCTGATTTCCTAACCCACTGACCCCTCTCGTCTCTCCTGCCTATTCCCCTTGTCTTTACAGCAGTACGAGGCATAGTTTAACCCTGACTGAGGTATTCAAAACAAAAGTATGCTGAAGGAGTGAACTACTGATACATGCAACAACACAGATAAAATATTAGGGTAAATGAATGCAGTCAGACACAAAAGGCTACAAACATACTGTATGATATTTAAAAATAGTACTAGACAGGCAAAACTAATCTATGACAACAGAAATGAGATTAGTGGTTGCTTCTGGGGAAAAATGAAACAATGTGAGGGAACTTTCTGGGGTGATGGAGATATTCTTTATCGTGATAGAAGTATAGTTTTCATGGGTGGCTACATTTTCAAGACTGATCAAATATACACTTAAAATCTGTGTTTCACTATATAAAAATTATACCTCAATGGGAAAAAAATCTTTCAAAAAAGTATGCTGAAAAAGTTTAGAAGGGAAGGTAATCTAACATCTACTGAACACTTGCTAGCTTATTATATACATTATCTCCATCTCAAACTCCTAAAAGGGAATTATCCCCATTTACAGATTGGAAAACAGGTTTAATGAGATTTAAATAACTCACCTGAGGCCTCAAAACTAATAAATGTAGAAACTTTGTAATAAACCAGGTTTGTCTGCCTCTTTATAACAGGTTGTCTCAGGGAGGGAGACTTCAACCTAGAGCCAGGAAATTTGCATCCCATTTCACTTCACTGCCATTTGATCCTAAGAAAGTCCATTTCCCTCTGGGCCTCATTAGAGAGTAAAATGAAGCTCATAATTGTTTTGTACCTGAGATTCTAGCAATCAAAATATCTTCTGTCCTTCCCAACAGGACGAGGCATGAGAAATTTCTATTTGCCTCAGGGCAGATTAATCGTGAGCAACAAAGCCCTTTGACTCTGGTTAGAGGATAAAGCATCAACTAGGTCAGTGACACAAGAGCTTCAAGGCGACAGAACCCAGCTGCCTCTTGTTTAAGAGATAAGCCTCACTCATCTCCCAGTGATGTAATGGAAAGTGATGGACTGGGAAACGAGATCTGGATCCTGCTCCTAGCTCTACCAGTGAAGTGCCCTGTGAACCTGGGTAAAGCACTGCCCTTCCTGAGATCCTACACTGCACTTGCTAAAAGAGAGGGTTAGGCTGTCTGGGTCCCAAGGGTCCTTCAGCTTTAATGTTTTGTCAATTTATGAAATCCTGCGCCCAGCTTTCACAAATTGATAACAAGAGAAGGTGGGCAACTGGAAAAGACTGCTGTATCCCAGGTTACAAATGGCATCTATGTGACATTGCCCACATGATACGGGGGTGGTGTGTGTGTTAGTGTACATCTATTTATTCAGCTTTTTATCTTCATGTCACTACATATCCCCCTACTTTACACTCATCCATTAGCTGCTGTTCTTTTATCTTCTCTAAAGGAGTCTCAGCAATGAGCAGTTCTACAACCAAAATATCAGTCCTTGCCTGGAAAATTCTTCCCACACTCCCAGTGGGGTTCACTTGGAAGTCCTGGCCTGCTGAGCCTTAAATTTGAATTCAGAGAAGCATTTTAATTGAGGGCACATGCTATTTTGACAGCACTCTCTTACTGTTATACCTTGGGAGGAAATCTGAGTTTCCTCTTGTTGCCTTTGTAGACCAAGGCAAAGAAACCAAAATAACTTCAGGACTGAAACTGATGAGTTTCAGAAAAGTACATGCAATACTAAGAACGCTCTGCAAATGACATGATACTGTATATAGAGAACCCTAAAGATTCCACCAAAAAAACTACTAGCACTGATCAATGAATTAGTAAAGTAGAGGGAAACAAAATAAATATCCAAAAATCAGTTGCATTTTTATATACCAGTTATGAACTGTCAGAAAGGGAAACTAAGAAAACAATCCCTTTTACAATTATATAAGAAAAAATACCTAGAAATAAATTTAACCAAGGATGTAAAAGACCTGTACTCAGAAAATAAGACACTGAACAAAGAAACTGAAGAAGATACAAATAATTGGAAGCATGTACCATGCTCATGGATAGGAAGAATTAACATCATTAAATTGTCCATACTACCCAAAGCAACCTATAGATTCAGTGCAATTCCTATCAAGATACCAATGCATATTTCACAGAACTAGAACAAATATTCCAAAAATTCATATGGAAACACAAAAGACCCCCAATAGCCACAGCAATCTTGAGAAAGAACAAAGTTGGAGGAAACAAGCTACCTGATACCAAACTATACAAGGACGTAGTAATTAAAACAACATGGTACTCGCATAAAAACAGACATATAGATCAGTGGAACAGAATAGGGAACCCAGAAATAAACCCAGGTGATTATGGTCAATATTTTACAAAGGAGGCAAGAACATATAATGGGATAAAGACAGTCTGTTCAATAAATGGTATTGGGAAAATTGGACAGATGCATGCAAAAAAATGAAACTAGCTACCTTCTTACACCATACACAAGAATAAACTCAAAATGGATTAAAGACATATAAGACTCAAAACCATAGAAATTCTAGAAGAAAACACAGGCAATAAAATCTTGGACATTTCTCATAGCAATATTTTCTCTGATACATCTCCCGGGGCAAGGAAAACAAAAGAAAAAATAAACGGGACTACATCAAACTAAAAAGTTTTAGCACAGCAAAGGAAACCACCAACAAAATCAAAAGACAGCTCAATGAATGGGAGAACATATTTGCCAATGACACATCTGATAAGGGGTTACTATCCAAAATATGTAAAGAACTTACACAACTCAACAGCAAAAAATCAAAACAACCCAATCTCCCATCTGCCTGTCTGGCTGGCAGGGAAGGAATAAGTAAATAAGGAACTTGCATGTTGGTGAAGGAAGAAACTGGATGGGATAACAGTAAAATCTAGAGTAAAAACCGAGCTGGTCTAAGGTATCCTGCATGCTGTAAAATGCAGTTTAATCAGAGTGCCATTTTTTTTGGTTAAAATTATTTTAGTTATTGGAATGCACAATTTTAAAAAGTATGTAAGTAAAAAGTTTTAAAACCTGGAAAAAAAATGGGCAAAGGACCTGCATAGACACTTTTCTAAAGAGGACATACAGATGGCCAATAGACATGAAAAGATGCTCAATGTCACTAATCATCAGAGAGATGCAAATTAAAACCACAATGAGATATCACTTCACTTCTGTCAGAATGGCTATCATCAATAAACCAACAAACAAAAGTGTTGGTGAGGATGTGGAAAGGGAACTCTCATGTACTGTTGGTGATAATGCAGGTTGATGCAGCCACTGTGGAAAACAGATTGGAGTATCCTTTAAAAATTACAAATGGAACTGACTTATGACCCAGTGATTCCACTTCTGGGAATATATCCAAATAAACCCAAAACACTAATTCAAAAGAACATATGCACTCCTATGTTCACTACAGTGCTATTTACAATAGCCAAAAACTGGAAACAGCCCAAGTGCTCATCAGTAGATGAGTGGATAAAAAAGCAGTTGAGACAATGGAATACTACTCACCCATAAAAAAAGGAAAACTTACCATTTGTGATAGCCTGGATGGACCTGGAGAATGTTATGCTAAGTGAAGTAAGCCAATCAGAGAAAGACAAATATCATATAATTTCACATATATGTGGAATTTAATGAACAAAATAACGAACAAAATAGAAATGGACTCAGATACAGAGAACAAACTGACAGCTATCAGAGGGGAAGAGGGTTGGAGGGCTGGGTGAAATAGTTGAAGGGATTAAGCAAAAAAAAAATAAAATAAACTTCATAAACAAAGGCAACAGTATGATAATTACCAGAGGGAAAGGGGGTGAGTGCAGGTAGAAAAGGGTAAGGGGGGATAAATGGTGATGGAGGGAAACTTGACTTTGTGTGGTGAACACAATACAGACAGTATACAGATGATGTATTATAGAATTGTACACTTGAAACCTACATAATTTTATTAACCAATGTCACCCCAATACATTCAATAAATATTTTTTTTAAATACTAAGAATGCTCTGAGCTCCCACAGACTTGTAGGAGTATCTCAGAGAAGCAGGGGGTACAGGGGAGACAGGTGTACTACTGTGTGACCCTTGGAAATCACTTTATCTCTCCATACCTCAGTTTTTCCATCAGTAAAATTGGGATAATACCATCAACCTTAAGGATAATCTGTATATAGTACATAGCATTTATAAGGCTCAATAAATGTGAAATATACTCACACACATTCAGATACTCATCCACATGTACACTCATATACACCCTAAAAAATGGTATGTTTTAGACCTAATATAGTACCTAGCATAGGGTCTAGCTCAATAAATGGTAGCAATTATGGACAAAAGTAAGAATACATTAATGGTCAAAATAGGAAAAACGGGTCACTGAACAGCAGCACCTGGATATAAGAAATGAGAATTCTAGGCCCTCACTCAAAATTATTAAATAAAAAAATGTGGAGGTATAGTCTAGTAATTGGTGTGGCTTCGCAGTTGAGCGTCGACCTAGGATCCAGGCGATCGGCGTTCGATTCCGTCAGGGCACCTGTCCAGGTTGCCGGCTCAATCCCCAGTCGGGGGCGTGCAGGAGGCAGCCAATCAATGACTCTCTCGTCATTGATGTTTCTCTCTCTCTCTCCCTCTCCTTTCCTCTCTCTGAAATCAATAAAGATATATATATATTTTTAAAAAGTCCTTCAGTGATCCTGATGAATACTTCAGTTTGAGTACCAATAACTTAGATCAGGGTTTGACTGTTTTTATAAAGGGCCACATAATAAATGGTTTAGCTTTACAGTCTCTGTTACAACTACTCAACTCTGCCATTGTAGTCTGAAAGCAGCCATAAACGATACATAAATGAATAAGCATGGCTATGTTCCAATAAACCTTTATTACAAAAACAGGCAATGAGGTTTGGAAACTAGATAGAGGTGGTGGTTGCACAACAGTGTGAATGTATTAAATACCACTGAATTCTTCACTTTAAAATGGTTAGTTTTGTGGTGTGTGAATTTCACCTCAATAAATTACTTAAAAAAACAACACCCATCATCACTCGATTTTTATTAGATGGAGAATAGTAGGGTTGGCTCAGAGGAAAGTGGTGGCAATTGGCAAGCACTCTTCCACAGAGGAGAGGAGGCATTCCTGGCTGTAGGGATGGATACTTATATCTAAGGATCAGGGTCTCCTGCTTAACTTTGACCACCCAGAAAGCTCTTCCCCTTAGCACTCAGTATCACCAGTGCTGGCATGAAAGAGTCTGCAATGAGCTAGTTCAACTTGGCTAACAGTTCTTCCAGTTCTGGCCGAGCTTTGAACCTTCCCTTAAAGTCTTCTTCAGTGTGCTGGGGAGAAGAAAAAATAAGTGGGAATTACTGCAGAGCTTTCAGTTATTCACATATACACAGTCTCAAAAAAGGACCCACCAGCCAGCTCTGTAGAGAATGAATCAGATTCAACTAACTTTTATTAAATATCTATTATGTATCAGACTTGTATTAGGTACCAAGGAGTCAAAGCTAAATTAGACTTCCTTCCTGCCTTAAGTGATTATATGGTCTGGTGCGAGAAGACAGGTTTATAAAGAACAAATGCCAAAATTCTCCATTTATAATAGGAAATAACAGACATAGGGACTAGACCATTTCCAGTCAGCATGACCAGCACATTTTCTCCCTGGTTACAGATCTATAATAATTAGCAGAGGCTTAACAAGCATGGATTCAAAACAAGGGAGCTGCACGAAGCAAATGGCATCAGTCTAAGATGACCTGATGTATCTGTGTCATAAGGAACATCTTGGCAACAGGAGCCAAATGCTGAGTATTTAGGCTAAAGTTCCCAATGTATTCCAAGTTTTCCATGGCAAACCTCCTTCTGACTGGCATTCTTTACTGAATATATTCAGTCAGGGTACAGTCAAGCCTCAGAGATCCAAGAACCTTTTCTCTAAAGTACATTTCCCTATTTGTATTCTGATTAGTTATACTGTATGTGATCTTAAATGATGCTTTCTGCTACACAACTGCCTGAGGGAGAGAATTTTGAGGTCTGATGGGCTCACCCCTAACATCAAAATGCTGTGATAGATTTCAGCTTGTGGTCCATCATCCCTGAAGAGGCAGAATAACAACCACAGTAATACCAGCCTGCACACATTTCTTGATTTTTATCTGGGCTAAATTATAAACATTTCTTTGTTGTTTCTAAAGCCAAGCAATCTAGATATTTTGAGCACAGGTTGGCGACCAAGGTGTCTCTTTTCAAACTAGCACCTACCTCCTTCACTGTCAATTTGACTCCCTCAGGAAGATTGCTTCGGATTATTTCCAAGAAAATCTCTGCAAATGTAGCACTCAAACCGCTTATCTGCAAAAGGAAAGATACTCTAAGAGGTGCTGAAAGCTAGGTGATTGGGAGACATGGCATGGGTTTAAATGTCAGCTCCAGCAGAGCTAGATGGCCCTTGGGTGAAGGATTATCACCCAGAGCTGGCTTCAGAGACCAGCCTCTACAGGATCTCTCTTGCTCTCTGCCAGGGCGTCTGCTTGCTGAGATGGTCATGGCCAATATCTGATCCTTAGGCACTGGATGTCATAACTGGACCAAAGAAGTTAGCAAGTCCAGGACGACTTTCTGATTCAAGTTAACCCACATAGACCAGGACCTGACTGGTGTCAGACCCTGTGCTGAGAATCCAGAGGTGAATCAGATGTGTGGGAGAAGGGTTTGAAGGGGGCTGTAGAAACCCACTGGAGAAGTACCTACCTAAATTAATCAGGGGACATCATAGAAAGCTTCCAAAAGAGTAACAGAAAAACAGGAGTAAACTGGGAGACTTCAACAGTAGTGGGAGTTTTCAAGGCAGAGGAAGCAATATTCAGTAAAACGTGGAGGCAGAGCATAGTACGAGGGAATTAAAACTAGTTTGTTGTGTAGCTGGAATGAATGGGGCATGGAGAAAAGCAAGAGAATCATGAGGGCAGTCAGGTGCTAATCTGAAGTTCAAACTTGATCCTGTGGGCCTCAGTGGCAAGATCGGTCTTCGTAAGATGTATCTCGAATAATTTATTTCTGAAAATTATAAAGAACCAAAGATTTTAAGTACTTTAATTATTAAGTACTTCAATAAGTACTTTATAAGTTAACATAGATTTAAGGTGTTACTACCTTAACATTCATTACCTCGCTGATATGTTTCTTGATGGATAAAAAAGGAGTGATGTCCGCTGGAATATTATTTGGCAATAAAAAGGAATGAAATACTGATACATGCTACAACATGGCTGAATCCTGAAAACATTATGCTAAGTAAAAGAAGTCAGACATAAAAAGGCCACATATTGTACAATTCCATTTAAATAAAATGTCCTGAAGAAGTAAAACCATAGAGGCAGAAAGTAGATTAGTGGTTGCTAGGAATCAAGGGAATGGGGAATGATGCTAATGGGTCCAGGGTTTCTTTTTGGAGTGATGAAAATATTCTAATTTGACTGTGGTGATGGTTGCATAACTCTGAATATACTAAAACCCATTTAACTGTACATCTTGAGTGGGTAAATTGTATTGCATAGGAATAAAACTCTCAATAAAGCGGTTATAAAAAATGGGGGTGATGTTAACTGAATTTTTAATAGCTCTGAGCACTCTAATGATGGTGTGGTTGTCACCCATCTGTCTCGGCAATAAAAAGACAGAGAACCAGTGCTAGAGCTAAAGGGAAGCCACTAAGGGGTTGTAATCAGGAAAATGACATGATCACAGTGGGATGAAGGTAAAGCAAAGTTGAACTAAAAGATTTTTAGGGGTAGAAACTTTAGAATGTGGTGAATGGATATCAGAGAAAGAAGGATCAAGCATTAGGCTCAAAGGTGGGGAGGATTCTAGAAAAAAAGGAACATCAGTTCCTCTACAGCAAGTTTTGTAAGCACCGCATGTAGGGCACCTGTGGGACATCCCAGTGGAGAAGTGCAGTAGGCAACTGAGTAGCAGGTTTGAAGCTCAACCATCAGATCAGGACTGGAGATCTAGCCATTACCAGTATATAACGACGGTTACTGAAGTCAGGGGAATGAAGGAGACTGCAGAGAGGAAAGGTATTACATAAGGAAAGATGGAGGGATCAAGAATTGAAACCTGCAGAACATCATCATTCAAGGGGCAGGCAAGAGGAAGAGACGGGCATGGTAGGAGGAAAAATGTACAGAAACAAGAACAAGGAGAGGCAAATACATTTCACATTCCTCCCAGAGTCCCTACCTGAACCACTCGCTCATGGGTGGTAAGAACTGCATCCACAAACATTTTGCTGCCTTGGTCCTGCAGCTGCAATACCTCCATGGTTTTGGTGGGCATCGCGTAACTGTGGGAAGGAAGAGTGAGCTATGGGGAGGGTTCCCTTAAGCCAGCAGCACCACTTCAGTCAGGGTAGTCCCTGAATACAGCCACTACTGCATGCAGAGCTCCTGGGATCTAGAACTATTATCTGCAGCCAGGCCAAAGCAATCGGATCCTCTTAAGCCTCCTCCAGAGTCTCTAAACTCCCTGAAGAGATAGATGGATGTCTAACACTTGTCTGCATCCCCAATCTTGCTTAATATAACACTCTGAATAAAACCTGGTGATTAATAAATATTTGCTGCTACTAAAGAATACCCAAGCCCTGGCTGGTGTGTCTCAGTGGTTAGAGCATTGGCCCATGCATTGAAGGGTCAAGGGTTCAATTCCTGGTCAAGGGCATGTACCTGGGTTGCAGGTTCAATCTTCAGCCCAGGTCCAGGCACACACAGGAGGCAACCAATTCATGTGTCTCTCTCACATCGATGTTTCTCTCTCTCTCCTTCTCTCCCTCCCTCCCTTCCACTCTTAAAAAAAAGAAAGAAAAAAAAAGAATAATGGCCGGAGCGGCTCAGCGGTTGAGCGTTGACCTATGATTCAGGAGATCAAGGTTCAATTCCCAGTCAGGGCACATGCCTGGGTTGTGGGCTCGATCCCCAGTCGGGGGTGTGCAGGAGGCAGCCGATCAATGACTCTCTCATCATTGATGTTTCTATCTCTCTCTATCCCTCTCCCTTCCTCTCTCTGAAATCAATACAAAAAAAAAAAAAGAATAACCAATTCCAAAAGAATCACTAGGTATGCTTTGGAGGCTAACTTTGGGTATTTCACCTCTTCTGGAGAAATGAGGCCTGAAACCCAATTGTTTTAGAGCAGGATTTCTCAGTCTCAGCACTATTGACATTTTAGACCAGATAATTCTTTGTTGCGGGGGGCTGGCCTACACACCCTAACTACCCACCAGATGCCAGTAGTACTCCCTAAGTAGTGACAAACAAAATTATCTCCAGACATTGTTAAATGTCCCCTGGTTGAGAACCACTGTTGTAGAGTCTACGCTCACTATAATCAGCTTCAGCAGATCTACGTGCTACAGTGCAAAGAACACTGGACTTAGGGTCAAATCTTGGCCCTGCCATTTATTAGCAATATTTACTAAGGCGAGTCGCTCCCCTCTCTGAGAAGAGGGTTACAATCTAGGCTATATCAACAGATTATTGTGAGGATTAAGTGTGATGATGAGATAGGACTGATGGCTACACAGAAATATGGCAGTAGTGTTCGTCTTATCAAAAAGTTCATCGCATTGAAGATAATTGGAATAACAGTAGAATTCCTGATTTTCATGACATAAAAAGCTTCATTAACAGCAGGGGGGTATGGCCCTCTACAGATGGACTGCTACAAAGGAACTTTAGTGTAATGGGGAATAGATTAGAGACATGACAGTTAGTCCTAGGTTTAAATATTGGCTCTGCCACTTATTACCTATTTGACCTTGGACAAATTAATTCAGCATTTTTTTTTTTTTTAATCCTCACCCAAGGATATTTTCCCATTGATTTTTAGAGAGAGTGGAAGGGAGAGAGGAGAGGGGAAGGGGGGGAGAGAGAGAGATGTGAAAGAGACACATCAACTTGTTGCCTCCCACATGTGCCCCGACCCCGATCACAAATGAGTCTGCAACCGAGGTATGTGCCCTAGACTATGAATCGATCCCAGGACCCTTTGGTCCTTGGGCCAATGCTCTAACAACTGAGACAAACCAGCCAGGGCCAATTTAGCTTTCCGAGTCTCAAAATCTTCAGCTATAAAATGGAGGGTAATCATAATTAGTTATAGGGTTGTAACAGTGATTAAATGAGATTGCATAGTAATTTGCCTGACATACTATACCTACAAATGCCAGTTCTTATGAGCAATGAGTAAATGCTAGGTGTTGCAAACTCTTTCAGCCAGCCTCCCTAAATAACATTCCCTCCCACTTTCAGCACAATCTTTGATCTTCTCTTCCCATTCATATTTGGTGATAGCTTCCATGTATATATATTCATAGACTTGTTTTGGAAGATCAAGTAAAATAACTATGTAAAAGCTTTCAGAAAAGTAAAAAACACTCTAAAATGCTATTTTTTCCTTTTTGACATTCTGCAGATAAGACTAATTAAAGGAAGTTGTCCATTCCTGCTCCTGGGCATACATTTTATTCTTCAACACTTACTTTACCAACATTTCATTTATTTTTTATTCACTCATTCATTCAACAAACATTTACTGAAAGCCTGCTCTGTCCTAGGCATTCTGTTGGGCAATATAGAGTCTGTGCTTTAAAGGAGCTCACTAAGCCTGGCTGGTGTGGCTCAGTTGTTGAGCATCAACTATGAGCCAGGAGATTGCAGTTTGATTCCTGGTCAGGGCACATGCTGGGGTTTCGGGCTTGATCCCCAGCAGGGGGCATGCAGGAGGCAGCCAATCAGTGACTCCCTCTCATCACTGATGTTTCTATCTCTCTCTCCCTCTCCCTTCCTCTCTCTGAAATCAATAAAGACATATTTGAAAAAAAAGGAGCTCACTAAGAGTGTTTTGGACAGACAGGTAAGTATATGAACATCTTCACTACAGTAAGACAAAGACAATAATAAATATGTACCAAATATTATAGGGTAAGAGGGAGAGAAGTGGGGCTCAGGGAAGGCTTCCAAGATGAAGTATTATCAAAATGTAAAGAATGACCCGGCAGGCGTGGCTCAGTGGTTGAACGTTGACCTATGAACCAGGAAGTAGAGGTTCGATTCCTGGTCAGGGCACATGCCCGAGTTTCAGGCTTGGTCCTCAGTAAAGGGCATGCAGGAGGCAGCTGATCAATGACTCTCTCCCTCCCTCTCGCCTTCCTCTCTCTGAAATCAACAAAAACGTATTTAAAAAAAGAAAAGAAAAAAATTCCTTTAAAAAAAAAGATGTAAAGACTGACCAGAGGTGTTTACCCAAAAAAATGTAGCAGTTATCTACAAAGGCAAGGAGGCATGAGAGGCTCTCAAAGAGAACCAACAAAAAACCCCAGACATAGTTTGATAAGGAAATACTGGGAACTCTGGTCATTTCAAAGTATAATAGGCCTTTGAGTAGTAAGAATATAGGTAATTTTCCATTAGTGTTTATATTTTTCTGTACTTTACAAATTTTCTATAATAAACATTACTTGGATGATCACATAGTAAAAACAGCGGGGAAGAAATGAAATAACTGATTTTCAAGAGTCAACCTAACATGGCAAAATAATGCTACCATTTGGGAGTACAGCTTGAGGCTGGATATAAGGAAGCCGGCTGTGGTTCTTAGGGAACTTAGAATTAATGAACTCTACTCTATATAAGTTATACCTCCATTTTAAACAATGTAAGTGGGAAAGAAAAGAAAAGAAAAAAAGAAAAGAAAAGAAAAGAAAAGAAAAAAGAAAAGAAAAGAAAAGAAAAGAAAAGAAAAGAAAAGAAAAGAAAAGAAAAGAAGAAAGAGTTGCTTTGAAAGAAAGAAAGAGAAAGAAAGAAAGAAAGAAAGAAAGAAAGAAAGAAAGAAAGAAAGAAAGAAAGAAAGAAAGAAAGAAAGAAAGAAAGAAAGAAAGAAAGAAAGAAAGAAAGAGTTGCTTTTACAGAGAAAGATGCTGAGTGATGCTGTCACTCTCCAAAGAGCACAGAAGCTATATCAGTTTCAGACCTGGAAGCTGCTCCCAGATGAGTAATATTTCCATCTCTCCAGGCAACTGCTCAGCAAGGGAGGCAGGCAAATTAAGGGACTTGCAGGAGAGGCCCCTTCCTCTCCTCTCCTAGGTTAGTTGCAGTAACAGCAAAGCAGACCATTTATAGAACAAAAGCCAGCACACTGCTTCTTTGCTCAATTCCATCTCAAGGTCAAAGCCCTGCCCCCCACTCCCAGAGGAAAATGGATCATGATGAAATGAAAATCAAAAGAAAAAATTGTTTCATCTATGAAAAGCTGGGCAGTGAGAATGCCTAGCAATACAGTGGTCTGAAAACCTCAATCAATGCAAAGAAGTGAGTTGCTGAAAATAAATCTCTTTATGCTTTGTGCTATTTGGAGCAAGAGCCAGGAAAGAGGCAAAAAACAGTATATCATTCATTCTCCTGTTCTAGGAATCACATCCATGCCTATTGGAACTCAATCCAAGTCAACGAATATTTATTCATTGCCTACTATGTGTCAGGTACTGGGCAAGGTCTTAAGGTTATTAGACTGCTGATGGACACAGAAACAATCCTTGCCTTATGGATCTTTGAGTCTAAAAAGAAATACTAATAAAAGCCAAGTGATTACAAGGGAACGACTGTTATGAAAGGTAAGGTATGTAACCTTCACATCTAAATATGTAACAAAGGACCTATTTTAATGAGTTCCTATGAAGAAGTGACATTCAAGATGAAACATAAGGAAAAAATAGGAATTAGGTGAAGGGAAAAGAGTATTACAAGCTCTAGAGAGCATATGCAAACGTCCTTGGGTGAGGAGGGACGAAAACAAAGCCAGTGTAATTGGAGGGAGAAAGTAAGAGTTAAAGCAAGAGAGGCAAGCCCAGGCCATGGGGCATCTAGAAAGCCATGTGAGTACCTTTAATTTGATCCTAAAGGAATGGGAAGCCATGGAAGGAATTTATCATGGGAGTGACATGATCTTATTTCCATTCTAGAAACATCACACTGAAAGCTGTGTGGAGAACCAGTTAGGAGGAATTGAGAATTGGGGGGGGGGGGCTGTCAAATCCAGACCTCGCCATTTATTCCGTGTATGATTATATGCAAGTTTCTATTATAGTAGAAATAATAATAGCAGCCAAGAGTTGTAAGCACTTTAAATATAGTAACTCCCTTAATTTTTATAATAGCCTTTTTAGGTAGGTACTTTATTTTTTTTTTTTAATTTTTTAAAAAAAATATATTCTTATTGATTTCAGAGAGAGGAAAGGAGAGGGGGAGAGAGAGAGAGAAACATCAATGATGAGAGAGTCATTGATCAAACCTGCAACCGGGCATGTGCCCTGACAGGGAATCGAACCCCGATCGCCTAGATCCTAGGTTGACACTCAACCGCTGAGCCACACCCGGCAGGGCTAGGTAGGTACTTTAGTTAACCCCATTTTATAGATGAGGAAACTAAGACACAAACAATAAGAATGTGGCAGAGCACAAGTGAAACCTAGGTGGTCTGGCTCCAGAGTTGAGCTTTGATTCACTATGTACAAAGTGTTTGTTTGAATTAAGTAACAATTACAAAAAAACATACTTAGCAGAGTGGCTGGCTGATAGTAGGTGCTCAACAAATGCTACTGCCTTCCTGCCTTTATTCAAATAGAGCCAGAGTTTTTCACAGCTGGGTTTTAAAAACAGCACATTTTAAAAAGTCCTTCTGAAAATGTAAAGACACTATTCCAGGGAGTTGATCCACTGTTGGTAAGATAACATTCTGTAAATGACATTTAATGCTTCTTTGCTACCACAACCTCTGAGAAACTACTCCTAATCCCTGCCAGCTGGGAAAAAAATCCGTTCATTAATTATTAATTATTATTTAGAGTGTTGCAATCTGCCAGTCTGTTACGTGCTATCATATATTATTTTATTTAATTTCCAGAACTCAAAGAAACAAGAAAATGATCATCCCATTTATACAGGAGAAATAACTGAGGTTCAGATTTTCCTAAGGTCATATTGCCAGTAACTGGTAGAGCTAGAATTTAAATCAGGCAGTTTGATTCCAGAGCTGGTACTGTGCTACTCAAAGTGTGGTCCATAGACAAGCTGCTGGTGAGCAAACTGCTTGTTATCAGTCTAGGACAAGATAAGGAGCGTGCAACAGTCACTAAACACACTATTTAACTCAGTCAACAATTTTTTTCAATAGCAAGACTTTTTTTGATGAAGGAAGCAAAGCATAAATGCACATTTTGTCATAGCTTCTGATACCTTCGTGGAGTGGTACTTTGAGAGGCATTGCTCTAAATTATTATACTATTCTGCTTCCTTGAACTGGCATTGTACTTTATCTTTCACTTACCACCTTCCACATTATGTTAAAATTATTTCTCTGTGTGCTTGTGTGCACACACACAGACGTACATACTCCCTGAAATCAGTAACATTCACCTTAGCATCCTCCAGTTAGAATGCCCAGTACAGGATGGCTGGTGTGGCTCAGTGGTTGAGTGTCAACCCGTGAACAGGGAGGTCATGGTTCAGTTCCCAGTCAGGGCTTGATCTCCAGTAGGGGGCGTGCAGGAGGCAGCCGATCAATGACTCTCTCATCATTGATGTTTCTGTGTCTCTCTCTCCTTCTCCCTTCCTCTCTCTGAAATCAATAAAGATATATTTTAAAAATAATAATAAAATAAAATAAATAAAAATATGTTTTTATTGATTTCAGACAGAGGAAGGGAGAGGGAGAGAGAGACACAGAAACATCAATGATGAGAGAGTCATTGATCGGCTGCAGCCCGCAACCCGGGCATGTGCCCTGACCGGGAATCGAACCCTGATCGCCTGGATCCTAGGTCGACGCTTAACGGCTGAGCCACGCCCAGCAGGGCTAAAAACATGTATTTTTTAAAAAATTAAAAAGAAAAAGAAAAAGAATGCCTAGCACAATGCTTATCACATAGCAAGAAGAGGCTCAATCAACAGCTTTTAATCGATTAATTAAAAGCACTGTCATTAAACTTTAGGAAATGTACACCACACAACTGGATTGTGTAGTCATATTGAAGAACTTGTTATTGTTTCAACAATGGCTTAATGTTCCTCATGTGGAAAGCAGGCCCTGTGCTAGGTGCTGAAGAAATAAAGAACACAGTCCCCATCTAGTCAGTGGGGAGGGGAGCTGACACATGAATAGATGATTACAGCCCAAAGCACTAAGTGACATGATAGAGGTGTGTGTCAAGTGCTGAAAGAGCACCAACTCTCTGGGGCATCAGAAATAGATAAAGCACATCTTTAGGCCTAAAACAACTGAAGTACTATCTGCTGTGAGAGCTAAAAGCACGCCTTATTATCCAATCTTCCAAAGAGCACATTTAGCACAGTTATACTCTAAGTTATAAAGGTTCAAAAGTTCAAATTTGACTTAAAGACTTAAAATAAGACCCTATAGAATTAAAAATACTGGAGTCTGGCAGAACTCGGTTAAATCCAGGTAATTTACTAGTTCTGTGACTTTTGGCTATTTTGAGCCTTGGTTTCCTCATCTGTACAATGGGAATCTATCTAATGAGTAAGAAAGTATAATTTTTGCCATATTCATATATTGTGCCATGTATTACCTTTTCACAATGGCAAACCACCCAAAATATAATTTATTAAACATTTTCCTTTAAGTAAGCACAATTTAAAATTTAATTTAAAAAAGAAAGTTGAGATATGGAATAACTGGAATTCATGTAGCTGATGTGAAAGAAAATGGTACAGCCAATTTGGAAAACAGTTTGGCAGTTTCATATAAATTTAAACATACACTACACTTAACCCTTTGACCCTGCAATCATAGCCCTAGAGAAGCAAAAACTTAAGTTCTCACAAAAACCTGTACATGTTTATAGTAGCTTTATTCCTAGTTGCCAAAAACTGTAAGCAACACAAATGTCCTTCAACTGGTGAATGGATAAACAAACACACATCCATTCAATGAAATGATAATCAGCAACAAAAAGGAACAAACAACTTGACACTGGCAAACATGGATGAATCTCAAATACATTATCAGTGAAAGAAGCCAGACCTCCAAGGAAAAATACTGTATGATTCCACTAATATGACATTCTGGAAAAGGCAAAAACTATAGGGACAGAAAATAGATCAGTATTTGCTAAGGGCTGGGAGTATGGGGAGGGAATAACTACAAAGGGAGAAGAGAACTTCTTGGGATGATGAAAATATTCTCTATCTTGATTATGATGGTATTTACTCTCTATTGTATATCTGTCAAAACTCAGAAACTGTTCACTAAAAGGGTGAATTTTTACTGAATGTAAATTATATATCAATAAACCTAACTTTATATTACAACTATAAATGAAAAAACAGTATCAGCTGTCTTAAATAGAAAGTAAAAATAAGTACAATGAAAACAAAATAATGTTATAAAATTCTAGCTAGATTCTAGTGCTAGCCAAAGACTCTGAGCCAGAGGTACCCTCTCTGTTATAAAGATTAGAAAGTGTTTGTTTAGAGTGGTGTTAAGAACATACCAGAACCACACTAAGAATTTATCCTTGACATATTAGAATGAGAATTAAAAAGGGTACCCCACACTTTCTGAAACACTAAGATAAGATGTGTAAAGGGCCTGGCCTAGAGATAGTCAGTAAATGTTAGTTTTCCTCCCCTACACTTTTCCAACAAATCCAAAGAGTAAATGAAAAGCAGAGCAGGCAAAGAATACCTAGATAAATGCGGACAAATACCATCTTAATGGATCAAAGGAATGAAAATAGATAAAATGTCAATTCTCCTCAAATTTATCTACAGATTCAACACAATCTCAACAAAATTCCATCAGGCTCTTTTCTCTAGAAATCAACAAACTAATTATAAAATTTTTATGAAAAACCTAGAAAAGCCAAAATAATTTTGAAAAAGAACAAAGTTGTAGTTTCAGTAATCAAGCTACAGTAATCAAGATAGTGTGGATTTGTGTAAGCATAGATATATAGATCAATGTAAGGGAATAGAGTACAGAAATAGATCTAAACAAACATGGTTAATTGACTTTCAGGAGGCGCTAAGACAATTCAATGGAGAAAGAAAATCTTTTTAACAAATGGTGTTTGAACAATTGGATATGTATATTTAAAAAAATAAAGAACTTCAACCCATATCTCACACTATATACAAAAATAACTCAAAATGGATCACAGATCTAAAAGTAAAACTTAAAACTACAGAATTTCTAGAAGAAAACATAGAATATCTTTGTGATCTTGGGTTAGGCAAAGATTTCTTAGATATGACACCAAAAGCATGAAAAACAAAGGAAAAAATTGATAAACTGAACTTCATCAAACTTAAACTTCTACTGTCCAAAAGACTCAGATAAGACGACAAAAGCCCTGGCCAGTTTTGCTCAGTGGTTAGAGTGTCGTCATCAGACTGAAGTGTCTTGGGTTCGATTTCCGGTCAAGGGCACATACCTGGGTTGCAGGTTCAATCCCCGGCCCTGATTGGGGCTCGTGCGAGAGGCAACCAATCGATGTGTCTCTCTCACATTGATGTTTCTCTCTCTCTTCCTCTCCCTCCCTCCCTTACACTCTCTCTAAAATATCCTTGGGTGAGGATTAAAAGAAACAAAAAACAAACAAACATGGAGTGAGGATTTAAAATAAAAAAAAGATGATGATGACAAGTTAAGCCATAGACAGAGAAATATGTGCAAAACACGTACTGAAAAAGAACTGCTATCTAAAAATAGATTGTAAAAAACTTTCATAATTCAGTAATAAAAAAAAAAACAACCCAATTTTAAAAATAGACAAAAGATTTGGACATATCATCAAAGAAGATATACAGAAGGTAAATAAGTACATGAAAAGATACTCAATATCATTTATTTATCAGGGAAGTGAAAATTAAAACCACTATGAGATACTACTATGTATGTATTAGAATATCTTTTTAAAAAATCTGACAGCCCAGCCAGGTGTGGCTCAGTGGTTGAGCATTGACCTGGGATCCAGGAGATTGGGGTTCAATTCCCGATAGAGGCACATGCCTGGGTTGCGGGCTGCAGCCGATCAATGACTCTCTCATCATTGAGGTTTCTGTCTCTCCCCCTCTCCCTTCCTCTCTCTGAAATTAATAAAGATACATTTTTAAAAATAAATAAATAAATTTGACAATACCAAGTGCTGACCAAAATAAGGAGTTACTCGAACTCTCATGTGTTGCTGATGGGAATACAAAATGGTGCAGCCAATTTAGAAAACAATTTGGCGGTTTCTTACAAAGTTAAACATGGATTCATTATACAATCCCAAAATCCCAGTCTTAGGTAGTATCCAAGAGAAAAGAAGACATATGAAGCACAAAGCCTGTATGAGAATGCTTATGGCAGTTTTGTTCATAATAATCAACAAACTGGAAACAATCCAAATATACATCCACTGATTAATGGATAAGCCAATTAAAATCCACCATTTAATGGAATATTGCTCAATAATAAAATACTTACAAAAACATGGATAAATCTTAAACACATTATGCCAAGTGAAAGAGGCCAGACAGTTACATACTGTATGATTCTACTTACATGATGTTCTAGAGAACTTAAAAACAACAGGGACAGAAAATCAATTGGTGGTTGCTGGGGACTTGAAGGGGGAAGGGGGGGAGACTGACTACATCTGGGCACTGGGGAACTTTTGGGGTTAATAAAACTGTTGTATATTTTGATTGTGGCAAAGTATATACCTAAAAAGGGTGAAATTACCACATGTAAATTTTATCTCAAAACCTCATTTAACAATAACAAAGCAGAGCATGCAACCCACACCAAGAATATTTCATGCAAAGACATCCTCATACCTTTCCTCCACTTTAATGGAGAGATGGTTGCAGAGGTTGTGAACATATTGGGCATAACTCTCTGCCAGTGCCATGTCGTATGCAGTCATGTGAATGTTCAAAACCCCATATTCATAATCTGTCCCCAAATTAATGGGTCTTACTTCCACTTTTCCCCTCTTCTTCTTGGGCTGAACAGAAAGCAAAAAGAGAAGATAAATCAAACTATTATAGAAAAAATTCTAATCATCCAATCTGATATTTAAACAAATCAATCTTTCATATAAATTTGCTTACGAATTTTCTCTCAGGCTATCGTACCTACAAAATGAAGTTCTGGAAAGGAATGGGCAGCTTACTTTGCCAGTCTAGGCTGTGACATCAGCCAATGAAAGGAAAGGGAATATTGCTGGCATTACTTGAAGATGTATGAATATAAGTGACTGTCTTCTACAATTAACTTGTCTTGAAACTCATCTGCCATCTCTGGCCCTCAGTGTCCCAATTTTTAAATTGATGGGCTTATGTTTGGTAACAGATTCTTAATCTAGAACCCATAGACGAAATTCAAGGAGTCTGTCAACCCAAAATTTGTAAGCAAAATTTTGCACATGTGCACATTTTTTTGAGAGAATCCTTAGCTTTCATGAGAATCCTAAAGAAATCAATTGCAAGGAAACTCAGCATTAGTTTTCTTTTAACCTTCATAGCTTTAACATTCTGCAATTATTTAGACCGTCTTCCTCTTAAGAATTGTGAGGTAGAAAAATTATTTTTTTCCTACTTTTCTCTTTCATTAAAGTGTTGCTTCACTACATATCAACTTGTGCAAGCTGCTGTTAAAAAGTTAAAATGAGGCCTGGGAAAAAAAGATGTTGAACACAACATAGATCAGGATCAAGAAATTTTCTCAACTGGAAATAATCAAACCTAAATACTCATCAAGAGGGGAACTTGTTAAATAAATCATGGAATGTCCATATACTAGTACATTAGGCAGCTGTAAGAAGAAAAAGAACTTCTTTATGTACTGATATGGAAAAGCCTTTAAAATAAATTAGATGATAAAAGCAAATTGTAGAATGTGTTCAGAATATTGTCATACATATAAAAAACAGTCGGATGCCATACATATAAAAAGAATAGGTATGTGTGTGTAGTTATATACATATTTATTTGAATAGTTTATATCCAAAAACTATCTCTAGAGGGATGCACAAAAATACTATATCATTGGCTGCCAGTGAAGGAACTGGGTGGCCGGGGCATAGAGGTGGAAAGGAGACTTTTTAACTGTTTCCCTTTTATATTTTTTGAAACATTTATAATGTGAATCTTTTATCAAATCAAAATTAGAATCTTAAAATCTATGTTTTTAAAAAAATTTAGTAAAAATTTTAGTGCAATATAATACACTGAAAAATGCATAAATATACAGCTCAATGAATTTTCACAAAGTTAAAATACTTGTATAATCAGTATCCTGAACAAGAAATAGACCAGCACCAACATTCAAAAAGTCTCCTGTCCACCCTAGCTGGTCTTGCTCAGTGGTTAGAGCGTTGGCCTGTGGACTGAAGGGTCCCGAGTTCGATTCCGGCCAAGGGCATGCACTTCGGTTGCAGGCTTGATCCCTGGCCCTGGTCGAGGCGAACCAGTCAATGTGTCTCTCTCACATTGATATTTCTCTCTCTCCTCTCTTTCTTTCTCCCCCTTCCACTCTCTCTGAAAAGTACTGGAAAATATATCCTCAGGTGAAGATTAAAAAAAAAGTCTCCTGCCCCCCTAATTGGTAACCACTATTCTAACTTCTAAAAACTATAGGGTTAATTGGCTTGTTTTTTGAAATTCACAAAAGTGAAATGATACACTATGTTCTCTTAGGCATCTGGCTTTTTTCATTCACTGTTTGTAAAATTCACCATGTATCAGGTAAAACAATAGTTCCTTCCTAGTCTATTGTATGAATATGCTACACTTTATTACCTTTTTACCATTGGTGGAAATTTAGGTTGTTTCCAGTGTAGGGTCATTATGAATAATAGCATTGCTACCAATGTTCTTGTACGTATTTTTCAGTGAACCTACGTATGCATTTTTGTTGGGGATATACCTAGAACCTGAACTAATTAGATTATGCATATGTTCACCTTCAATATTCTCAAACAGTTTTACAAAGTGCTTTCCAATTTAGACTCCCACCAGAGTGAGTGAGGGTTCTAATTGCTCTACCTTCTTGCTAACACTACGAAACTTAGTATAGTTGGGTTTTCTAGTTTGTTTTAGCCATTCCAGTTGGTATGAAGTGGTAATGAATTAGGGTTTTAGCTTGCATGTTCTTTAAGTCTACTGAGGCCGAGGACCTTCCCATATGTTCATTAACCATTTCGATGCTCTCTTTTGTAAACTGTGTATTCAAGTATTTTGCCCATTTTTAGATTGGGCCATTTGTCTTTCTCTTATCAATTTGAAGAGGTTCTTTCTATATTATTGATATGATCCTTTGTTTTGTTTTGTTTTTTTAAATATATCTTTATTGATTTCAGAGAGAGGAAGGGAGAGGGAGAGAGATAGAAGCATCAATGATAAGAGTGTCATCATTGATCGATCAGTTGCCTCCTGCATGCCCCTGCCTGGGGATCAAGCCCACAACCTGGGCATGTGCCCTGATTGGGAATCAAACCGCTATCTCCTGGATCCCAGGTCAATGCTCAACTGCCGAGCCATGCCTGGCTGGGCAAGCCTTTGTTATATACAAGCTGCAAATTATCTTCTCCCTCTCGGTAGCTTTCCCTTTTACTTTTTAATTGTGCGTTTTGAGTAGTTCTTATTTTTAATGTAATTCAACTTATTCATTCTTTTAAGGTTATAGTGATTTTGTGTCCAGTTTAAAATCTGTCTACCTTGAGATCATGAAGATATTTTTCTATGTTATCTTCTAGCAGTTTATTTTAACATTTACATTTAGATCTACAGCTCATTTTTAAGTGATTTTTGTGTATGGTGTGAAACAGGAGTCAACAGCCAATTTTTTCCCACATGATCACCAGTGCAGTTGACCCAGCACCACTACAGTGCCACCTTCATCATATAAGTGCCCACAGACATGTGGGTCTGTTCCTATACTTTTTATTCTGTTCCATTGGGCTGTCTATCCTTGAGCCAAAACCACACTGTCCTAATTATTGTAGATTTATAATAAGTCTTGATGTTTGGTAGAAATCCTGTCTATTTTTTTAAGAAAAAGGGAAAAATATCTACCTGTATCTCTATTTACATGTCTTAAGTCATCTCTATCTAACAGCCAATAGCCTAGCGGCTGCCACAGCAGCATGGTTCCTGGCAGAGAACCTGGAATGGTTCTCTTACATCACTGCTCTCCAGGTCAGGCTAGGAGAGCAGGGACCCAATATGGGGAAGCAGGGGGAGGACTCAGAAACAGTCCTTTCACAAGGCCAGTAATATTGATGACAGGCCTGATCTTACAAGGGTGTTCCAGGAACTCAAGAAAACACTATGTATAGTGGTTAATACAATCTGTGGCACGTAGTTAAGCACTCAAGAAATATTAACTTTTAATACTATTTTCATTCTTACATTCCTCATATCTAGCACAGGGCCTGGCAGAGAAAACATGTAATGAATCACTCTTTTAGATTTTAGAACAGGACAGCATTTAGAGATGATTTTGTCCTAGTTCTTCATCTTTGCAAGGATAGAATATGAAATCCAGAGAGATTAAATAAGTCCCCCCGGAGTCACAAAGCCAGACAGGACAGATCCTAGGAACTAAAACCCAGACCTCCTGACCCCCAATGCAGGGATTTTTCCACTGCAGCCTCTGTATCCCTGAAGTTCTTAACAGTGGTGTCCACCTCAGGGTCCTAGAGTTTGCAGTGAGTGAAACGCCATCCTCTAGAGACCAGCCATCAAGGAGCAGGAAATTGGCTCTGTCTTCTTCAAAGGCCACCACACCCGAGGCCAAATGCAACAATCCAGACTTTTTATCATGACAGTCAGCACTACAGTCAGATCTGTGAAGGGTACTAACATCGGAATGCAATGGGGAGTGGCTGAAATTTTCCAGCAGAGAGAGGAGGAGCTTTTCTGAAGTCTTTTCTTAACCAGGAAAAATGCCAGGGTTTTTCAAAGGTGTCACTTTAGGAGAACAAAAAAAGAAAGCTGATTCCAGTATCCCTCTTGGCATCTCACTTGCTTCTCCGTGTTGGCCTAGATATGCCTGGAGCCGTCCACACCACCAGGGGCTTGCTCTGTCTCAGTTCTGGGCCAGGGCACAGAATAACCAGCAAGAGCTGACTGCACAGAATACCAGTCACTAAGGCCTATAATTTTTACCTGCACAGTCTTTCTCACATCTTTCCTTTCTTTTCTAACTGCCTGAATTCAGACCTTCACGACTGCCATCGAGAGTTAGTAAAGATATCTGTGCACGGGATATACATGATTAGGGCTGTGTTCTGGGGAGGCCACCTGACTACACATGAAGGGGAGCCAGGCAGGAAAGGAAGGGAGGCTGGGAGGAAGGTGGCAGAGAAGATGGACTACTGTCCACCTTCAAACTTTGGCACTACTGTGAATGACCTGGTTTCACATTGGGGTGGCCCAGGGTGGCCATTCTTAGATCCCTGTAGGACTGCACTATGATCCCCAAAATGGACCATAGGATAAATTACTAAACCACTTTTGTAAAGAAATGGCCACATTATTGCTCTGTTTTACAGACAGAAAAGAGGATCTCTGAAGGCACATTCTTGCCCAGGGTTACTGGAAACTTTGCTGGGAAAGAAAAGATAAAGAAAGGAGTCTTAACGAGAATCACAGGCTGCTATGGCTGGAAGGGATTTTAAAGATAATTTAGTCTCTCCTTCCTTCCCTCCCTAATTTTACACAAGGGGGAGGCTGAGACCCAGAAAGGTGAAATGATTGGCTTAAGAGTACAATAGTAAGGAAACAGCAAAGATAACCACTTTATGTCCAGCAGCCCAGGCTCTCTCCTCTAGCTTCTGCTAATAGTATCACTACAGGGGGCATTCTCCAGAGTGGGAAAGTTGGGAAGGAATTTTATCATCCTAATCCTCAAGAGAAAAGGCTGATATGCTTAAAATATATTCAGCTTCCAGAAATTCTGGTGGTGGCAATTTAAAAATTTACGCTTGGGGTCTTGAATGATTTGGTGATGGTACTCTGAACAGCCCATAATAAGCTGTACGGTGCATGGACATCAAGTGATTATGTTTATAACTCAATGTGCACACTCACGAGATGTACACCAGACAGGAGACCTGGCACCGGCTGGGTGGCAGAAGCAAAGCCTGGCGCTGCACAAAGAGCATTAGACTTAGATGGAAGCCAAAGAGAGCGACTCAATCCTGTCTACTGTCACTACTTGACATTGAGTGTCCTCTCGAGGTGTCAGTGTGTTCATCTTAACACCTAAGGTTCTTGTAAAGCTCAAAATAGTGACTTTATATGAAATGGAAATAGCATAGACATTAGATGGATTCTGACCATACACAGTTCAAATATTGGCTCTGGAAATTACTAGCCATTTGGACAAGTCATTTAATTGCTCTGAGTCTTGTATTCCTCAAATGAGGTCTTTAATAACCATAAGATATCTGAGGATCAAATAAAATTTACCATTTGTAAATGAAATAGTGTTTTTAAAAGCCTGGCATATCATAGTTATAGCATCTAGTAAATAGTAGTTGATAAATGGTATCTTTTGAAAAGGTTGAGTAATATACACAGAGAGGACATTATGATTACTTACACTATTAGTTGAGCGAGAAATAAGCCTCTATCTTATTTAAGCCCCTTGATTAAGCAGATCTCTCTATTATGGCAGCCAAGCCACTATTTCAGTTCATATAAGAAGGTACTATATCCATTCATTTCTCTATTCCTAGAGACCAGCAATATTAGATGTTGAACTGAACTGAATTCTGTACTGTCATTTACTAGACATATGGTCATAGAGAAATCACTTATGTTCATCAATCAGCTTCCCTTTCCACCCTGTCTACCTCACTGGATAGTTGGTGAATCAAAAGGCATGGTTTTCAAATTTGTTGGTTGCAAAAAGCCAAAAATATCATGTTTTTCTTTGTGAAACAACATGAAATACTCATCAACATACTTTCATCATATTCAACAAAAACAATTTCACAAGCAGAAAATATGGTTATATTATATAAATGGAGTTCTCTGCATCTCAAAAAATATGAAAACATATCTGAGTTTCTCTGTTAATACTTGTTTTCATCAGGTAAAACTGATGGGAGAAAAACTTGAAATTTAGAAAATTATATCCATTAACCTAATGTCCTGTTAAAATGTGGCAGATTGCATTAGTAAACTTGAGGAGGGGTTCAGCTCTAGGATCACCACTGTTCTGAGGGCATATGGTGTGAAAGGCATTGAGATAATGGATGTGAAAGCACTTTGGAAATGGAAAGGGATCATTACTATCACCCTATCAAATATGAATCCCTCTAGAGCTCTGACACTGTTGTCATTCAGGAAAATAGGCAAAGTAGAATAAGACTCCAGTGGGCTGCAGACCAGGGTGCTCAATGGCACAGGCTAAGAGTCAGGTCTTCATAAGGAGTCACTCTCTGTGCCTAGAAAAGCCCTGGGAAACTCTTTTATGTTCTTTACAGACCCAGTGTTTCCAGCTACCCCAGGCAACTGGATGCTCCTAGAGGAATGTCTGTTCACTTTACATACTCACTGTAATAATACAGGTGGCACTTAGTAAATGTCTGTTGAGCTGAACTCCATAACGCTTTCACTGACCCTTTCAGGGAGAATTGATTCTCTATCTTTGTTCTCTTGATATTTAGTTCATTCTCCTAGTAAAGCACTTAAAACGTGCATTAGTTACAATTTTGAGTACTATCTTTCCTAGCCCACTGTACACTTTTTTAGAAAGAGACTGTGTCCCATTCACCTGAGAACCATCTGTGTTCAGCACAGTGCCTGGCACATAGTAGATGCTCAATGACGGTTTTTCTTTTCAGTGAGTTACAAGAGGTATATGTGGGGGCAAACATGGATGCTAGTTTAAAACTCTTCCTAAACCAGTCCTATAACCCATGCCTAGCCCTATAGTCACTGGACTGGCAAAACCAATCTTTCTGTTTCCAGGAAGCTAGGACTGTCACAGTAAAGTGATTCTGAGCTACTGATTTTTCCAGGAATGATGCCACAGCCTCCTGACAGAGAGAATCTATCTAAGGGTGCTACAACAAAATAAACAGGTGTCAGAAATGTCAGATATCTCCTCTATGGCAACAGTAAAAATAGCATTGAGTTTCCAAGGGAAAAGGTATCTTGAGTCCAAGGGGCCATTCTATAAAAAATAAGTAAATTACCTATGTTACAAAAGATACACCTTACTCTCTTGCCCCAGGGTCTAGAAGATAGAATATATAACAACTACAAATTAACAGCAATTTATGTTGCCTCTGTTTCATCTTCCCACACCTTCTCTTGGCAACTCTCTGATTCTTGGGCTGCTATTACCCCAAGATCGCAGGCAGGGCAACAGCTGAGGGCAAGTACATAAGCAGTCTTGGGAGAAACAACCTAGCACTATAAAAAAAATGAAGGACTACATTATTTTTATTTCTGTCAAATAAAAATCACTCCAAGCACCCTGAAGCCTTTTACATTCAACAGAATAATGCAGGTTCTTTGAAGAATAATGGGATCTACACATTGAGACACAGTACTAGGTCTGGAGATATGCTCTGAAATGTGCTCCCTCACTGCCATGAGTCAAGGTGGGACTTACAGATGAGACAAAAGAGAAAGGTATCATCCCATAAAGGGGAAGGAGCATGTGCAAAGGCACAGAGGCATGAGACAGCATGGGTATATGACAAATGTGCCTGAAGCATAAAGTGCAAAAAGAAAAATCACTGAGAAGGAGGTTGGGTCCATGCTATGAGAGACCCGGAGTCCCATGGTTTGCTGTCATCCCCCATGTTACCATCCAAGAGGAAGCTTTGTTTTCATCTCCCCTATCACTCATTCCAGAGAAGCAACAAGGACAAGGGCACAGGATGGAGGGATGGGAAAAAACAAGGCCATGAAAAAAAGAAAGAGGTAAAACCAGTATTTCCAAGGAAAACTGAGATGAGGTAGGTATGCATTTTCCTTCCCAAGATTCAGGGGTCTTAAGACTGAGTGTGGGACCTTTGAAAGGAGGAGTGAAGAGATTATGCCAGCAGAAATGGGACAAGGGCTGGGCGCTTTGTGCATGAGAATTAACTCTCATCTCAGGGATGTGGGGCTCAAAAGCGTAGAAGGCCCAGCCTGAGACCCAGAGATGAAAAAATGGGAATCTGGCTACTTATTGTTTTTTCTAGGTTCTAGGCTTAAGGAGAGAAAGGGCGCTACAAGATGCTTTCTAGCTTTTCCAGTCCAGTTCTCCAGGGGGGTAAAGGAGACAGAAACTTGGGACAGAGCCTCTGCAAGCTGGCAGCTAAAGAGCTTTCATTGTGTTGTCCCCTCCAGGAAGCGAGGAGCCTACAGCAACTTCCACCACTATCCAGCACTACTGTGCTAGCCACCCCAGAACAATGAATGACATCAGAGAAAAGCCTATACGGCAAATACAGGGAGCATCGTTCCCTCAAGCAACCAAGGTCATCTGAGCCAGTTGTTTGCAGACAGTGGGTTGTGTTTGCCAGTTCTGATTTATAAAACCTCGGGGCAGCTTCAATAACCACATTTAGGTTCAGCTCAATCAATATTTACTGTCCTCTATTTGATGCCAGGCCCTGTGCTAGACACTGAGGATACAGAAAACATGAAACATGGCCTCTACCCTTGGAGAGCTCACCATCTAGAAGGGGAGGTGGTCACCAAAACAGATGGTTAAAATAGAGCAGTAGGTTCTAGGAAAGAGGAAGCACAGGAACTCTGGAAGCTCATGGCAGGACAAATTACCCAGTGCAGGGAATCCAGGAAGGTTTCTCAGAAGGGGAGATCCATTTTTTCCACCCTCACCCTCCTTCTCACTAAGATTTAAAGGTTGAGGATATATTAGCCAAGTGGAAAAGGGAAGAAGGTCTTCCAAGGAGAGAGAACAGCATGTGAGAGGCCTTGAAACAGCATGGTGATTTGGATGAAAAGGAAGAGGCCCAGTGCAGTTAAAGCATTGTACCCAGGAGATGGGAGAAGAAGCTAGAGAGAAAGATGGGGACAGATGGCATTAAATATGGCATTAAACTTCCTTTTATACTATGCTAAGGAGTGTGTCGGAGCATGGCATATGTAGAAAATTATCTTAAGATGGAAGATCTCAAATCATCAAAAAAAACCAACCATACACAAAACACACACACACCAACAAAACCAATTTCATTTCCAACTAATTTATGTGGGACTTTTAGAAGAGGGAATGTCCTAAAATAAAACAGCTCCAACAACTACTCTAAAGTGTCACAACTCAGAAAGAATGTAAATCACTCCTTCTTCTGAATTTTAATAGCACTTTATTTTATTTATTTATTTATTTTTAGAGGGAGAGAGAGAGAAATATCCATTTGTTGTTCTACTTATTTATGCATTCATTGGTTGGTTCCTGTATGTGCCCTCATGGGGAATCAAACCCACAACCTTGGTGTATTGGGACGATGCTCTAACCAACTGAGCTACCCAGCCAGGGCATTTAATAGCACTTTATATCTTCCTTTTAGCACTTGTCACTTTCTGCTTGGGAGCATAGTCATCTGTGTCTTAACTCTAATGGTCTACCAGCTCCTTCTGAGCATGAACCAGATGTTGTTCATTCATTCTATCAAATGTTATTGCAACCCAGTCTGAATAGGCAAGTCACCCCCAACAGTGCCTAGCACACAGTAGATATTCGATTAATATTTCATAGCATTGTGGAATTACATGATACCAAAGCTGAAAGACTCTTAAAGATATTCTAATCCAGACTTTCTCAACCTTTTTGAAGAGCCTGAAAAAAGCTATGAGCTCTCTTCTCAGAAAAATTCACACACAGAAAACATTTTACACAAAATGTCAGGGCCCACCATGCCCAGAGGAGTAAGGTTAACTTATCCAAAGTCACAAAGCTAATGAGCCTATAACACAAGTTTCCTGGTTCCCAATTGCGTATTCTTTCCAGTAAAAACAAACAGTTTTAGTTGGGCTGTTTCCTGCTGGGAGGCTGCCTGATACAGGCCTCAGACATGGCAATGTTCCTCTAGTGAAATTCCTTGATATAAGGATGGTGCTCAAGAGAACACAAGTTTAGTGGCTTCTGAGGCCCAAGTACAGTGGTATTGCACTTCTGCCAAGGAGAGAGAGGCAATGGGAGATGTGCATGTCTACGTAGGAACATTATAATAAGCCCAAGAACCAAAAGTGATGTAGACTCCTCAGGTAGAACAGCAAAATCTTAACTGCACTGTTTACAGGAAGTGATAGAATCATGACTCAAAGCCAGACCTAACTTTCAGGCCAGTGTTGTGTTCGCCCCACCAGAAAATCCTCTGCACATGCACAGAAATAGAACTACCCAGAAGCAACCCTGCACTGCAGCTGGAGCCAGAGAAATAGGCTGAATGATCTTATAATGCTTAGAACTAACTCCCAATTATCTGTGATAATGCAATCAAGGAACACATACATATTTTAAATCTGCAAATACTATAAAACTCAGCTAGTTGGCTGAAAATGTCAGTCCACCTCTACTAGCCACCATTCATGCAGCTAAACTGAATATAGCATTTCCATTGTGAGGTCCACACTGAACTAAGTACTAGGAAGATATTTTTAAAGTATCACAAATAATATAACTAAGTCATTTGTTTTTCACTGTGATAACCTGGCCTAGGGAGGGACGAGACTGGGAAATGGCAGAAACGTCACTCTGGATAGTATCCAAACTAAGTAACTGGAGAGGACTGAGGGACAACCCCCTATTCTTTCTAGCTCCAATTCTAGCCAACGTATGCAGATCTGATCTTTGGGTGTTTGCAAAAGCTATACCCTCTCCTTTTCTGAAGGATCCCAGCCCCCTTTACCTCTTGTGCTTGAATTAAGTGCTTGTATCTTCCAATGCCATGGGTGGGCTTTGTCTTGTAGTGCCGACTGGTACTCAGCAGAATGCCACCTAAAAGAGAGAAAATAAGACAAACCTGTTTCAAAGCTCCTCCAGGGACAGATCACACATGAGGAGGCAAATTCTCCATTGCAAGACTGGGACTATTTGGAGGTAGTGGGCTTCTTATTGGTTTAAAGAACCAGAGCTATTTATTTTATCTTGGGCTGACTCTCAGTTTACCCTGTTTCTTTCCTTTTGGCCACTGGACTATATCCAATCCCCTCTACCTATCTTTCTTTAAGAAATTCTCTCCTGCTAGAGCCACTGGTGGTATAGGGATAAAATACATTCTCACAGCGTTCTCATTTCCTCTTGTTCCTTAACAGGCAATAATTCTTTTGAAGTTTTCTACTGCAAATTGTACAGAGAAAGTGACAGGTGGCAAATATAACCAGGTAAAAGGACAATCATATATTTCCATAAAGTTTTTAAAACCATCTAGTTTTAGACAATCAGTGTGTACTGGGCAAGGATGATGGGAAAACAGGTAATTACCTTATGGTGCACTAAATACTTTAATGGCGATGAGAGCAGGGTAGTGAGCGCCTAGAGGAAGAAACAACTAACTCTGCCTTGGGGGTGGCAGTGGGGAAGGGTGCAGGGGAATGGGTTCAGAAGAGGTAAAAGCTGCATCTGTGGAAGAGGAGTGAGCGTTTACCACGCAAGGAAGACGGAGGTATTTAGGGCAGAGGTTCCCAAAGAGCACTGAACATAACTGAGGTGTGTTCTTGGTCGCTGCCCCAGTTCTGTCTCTCTGAATCTAAGACCTTTGACCCTTTGAGCCTTCAGGTTCCAACTCTGCAACCTGGGACCCCACTCAAGGAGCTGATACCCAAATCCTCTTAATAGGTACACAATGGGACTCAGACCAGAGCCTTGCATATTAATCTTATCCAATAAGATTTCATCATGACCTCAAAATAAGACCTCAAAAAGCACTGACCTCTTCAAAACATGTTCATTCACTTAATAAATATTTATTATTTCCCATCAAGGTAGCCAGTGATAATTATCTTACAGCCACATGAATGGCACACATGAGAGTTGTGCAGTATATAACCAACCCAACATCTATGGCAGGACTACTGGTACCATGCAATGCCCTAGAAGCTGCGGCTATAACAATGGACAAAGTCCCTGCAATAAAGACCCATTATCTAGCGGAGAAACTAATACCAGTGCAGGGCGATACGGGCTATACATGGGAGGGGCACTGAGGCTGGACTTGAGGTGCTGGGAAAGGATTCTTAGAGCAGGTAGCTTTTAAGTAAAGACTGAAGGATGACTAAGATAGTGAGAAGAGAACATGGTATGGGGAGGGGAAGAGCCAGAGACTCTCGAGGCAGAACAGGAGGAGGAGGGTGGCAAGAGGTAAGTTTACAGGAAAAGGCAAAGCTTAGGAAGGGCTTAATTATCGAATACTTGGGATGTGCCAGGCACTGTGTTAAGAGTTGGGGATATAAAAGTAGATGAGGCCAACAAAACTCCACTTATGGAGCTGACAGTCTAGAGGGAGTATCATTAATGGAATAGTCACCAAATAAATATAAAACTGTAAATTGAGATAAATAATAAAAAGAAAAAGCACAGATTGCTATGGCAATACAACCAGTGGATCTATTTTAGATTGGCGTAAAAGGGAAGACCTTTTCTGGAAAAATTAAATATGATCTGACACCAGAATTCAAAGGGAAATGGAAATAGTGGTTATCCCCAGGGAGAGGAAATGGCTAGGAGACAGGAGAGGGACATTTACTGTCTATTTTATACTCTCTTATATCTTTTAAAACTTGTCCCATGTACATGTATTACCTATTCAAAACATAAAACAGCCCGGCCGGGCGTGGCTCAGCGGTTGAGCGTCGACCTGGGATCCAGGTGATTAGGGTTCGATTCCCGGTCAGGGCACATGCCCGGGTTGTGGGCTCGATCAATGACTCTCTCATCATTGATGTTTCTGTCTCTCTCTCCCTTTCCTTTCCTCTCTCTGAAATCAATAAAGATATTTTATATATATATATACACACACACACACACACACACACACACACACACACACACATATATATATATATATATATATATATATATATATATATATATATATATATATATATATATATATAAAACAAATTGAGACCTGAAAGGCAAGTAGGAGTTTGAAAGGATAGAGGATGAATGTTCCAGGCAGAGGAAATACCATGTAGGACACAGCTTTGGCACATTCAAGGAGCAGAAAGGCCGTCAGTATGGCTGACACCAAGTGAGGAGCACAGAGAGCATCAGAGACTAGAACAGTGGGTCGGGACACACAATACTGGGCCTTGTTAAGGGTTTGGATTTTGGACTGAACAGCCATAAACAGGGAAATTATATGTCTGATATGTTTTTAAAAGATGACTTTGGTGGTTGTGGGGAGAGGAAGCATGGATGGAAGGGATAGGAGAGTCAAGTGGTAGCGTTGGCTAAGTTATTGTTGGTGATCTCAAAGTATCCACATTCCCCCTCTCTATTGCATCCTGTAGAGCAGAGGTGGGGAATCTTTTCTCTGCCAAGGGTCATTTGGATATTTATAACATCATTCATGGGCCATACAAAATTATCAACTTAAAAATTAGCTATGAAAAAAGCTCCTAGATTTATTGAATTTCAAATCCCACATGCGGTTGCCTTGGGAGGGCCAGACCAAATGATTTCACGGACAGTATACAGCCCTTGGGTCAGACGTTCCCCACCCCTGCTCTAGAGCTTACTGATTAATCCTTCTAAAACACAGACCTAATCAAGTTATTCTCTTTCATTAATTCAACCATTTATTCATTGCACACACACAATTTTTTCAAAAAGTACTTACTATGTGTGAAGTGCTATACCAGTCACTACAGGCACACCAATGAGTGAGACGAGGAAGGTCTTTGCCATATTTCAAAATGTTTGATGGTTTTCCACTGCCCAAGGTTAATTAACACTCCTTAAGTAAGCATTAAAGAAACTTGATTTCATAATCTAGTTCCAACTACATCATCTCATTCTCCAACTCCTCCTGGCCTTTAAAACCTTGCTCCTCAGCAACAGATACACTTGCTATTCTGTAGAAACCATGCAGTTTTCATGCCTCTCTGCCACCCTGGGCAATCCTCCCTGCTGGGACTGCATCTCTGTCCAATGAAATCCTATGAGCCTCCAGGGCTAGCTCTAATGTCACAGTCTCTGGGACACTCTTCTGCTGCCCTAAACATACAAAGATCATCAAGAGTTGACTTCATAGCTCTCCCATGCCTCCATTACATAGTGAAACCTTTGGTGTAAATAAAAAGGAAAACTCAGATGCCAGTCACCATCTCTAAGTACACAGAAACTCAATAACCCTCCACTGGTTTCAAAAAGCAGGACCAAAAGTGATCTCTGAAATGGCATATCTCAGGTGAAAGTGCCACAAATGCTTGCCATGGAATTCCTCATGTATTGGAATTCCTTGGCAAGGAGGCACTTTCCAGTTCAGTTTGGGGCAATTCCTATAATTAGAGCAGCTGGTTAATTAAGAAGCTGATTCAAACTACTGTTAAATTAACCATTTTCCTTCTTAAATGAAAGGTTTTGGTCAAATTACCAGTGGTTAAACTGCTTAATTAGCCAGTTGTTTTAATTATAAAATTTACAAGTTTGAAAGCCTCTGATTTCTAATAAGTTCAACTGACTTCCCCCCCCTGCTTTGTATCATTAAGCTGGGTTTCCTGCTGTCACGTTAACATTGCAGCCTCCTGAGAGAAAAGGCAACTCTTTTCACTGGAGAAGACACAAAACCCCAGGGTTTCAAAAGGAGGCTTTGAAAATCTTTCAGTTAGCACAATTATAGGATGTAACCACGACTTGACTTTTCATACATTACATCCATTTAGTATAAATGCCAGAGCCAACTGTTCTTCACTGTCCTTGTTCACTAAACTGGGTACTAAAACAATCAATCCAGGTTAAGAGTAAACAAATTCATGTTAATTATTTCTCCTTGGAATAAAAATTGGAACAAGCATTTTTAGCAGGGCTATGCAGCAGGAAAAGAGGAAAACACTGGGGTAGCACCAGCCAAGAATTAGTTACAAGATATTCTCTCTATTCAACAGACTGCAAGTCCCTCATATACCCTACCCAGTCCCTGGCAAATAGTATGTGCTCAGAAAGTATATATGTAGGCAAAAGTAGGTGTACAGTTGTTTGCATGAAAAATAATGCAATAATTAATAAATAATACAAGAATAAACTGTGTTTTGCGTACTCACAACTGTAAACCTACTCTTTTTTTTCCCCAATCCTCACCCTAGGATATGTTCTTTATTGATTCTTTAGAGAGAGAAAGGGAGAGGGAGAGGGAGAAACATTGATGTGAGAGAGAAACATCAATCCGTTGCCTCTGGTACACACCCCAACCAGGATCAAACCTGCAACTTGCGTATGTGCCCTGACTGGGAATCCAACTGTGACCTTTTGGTGTATAGGATGACACTCCAACCAACCAAGCCACATAGGTGAGGGCTGTAAACCTACTTTGCCCCACCCCATGTATGTATGTATGTATGTATACAGGGTGTCCCCCCAAAATGTATACACATTCATTTCTGTAGATACTTTTAAATTTTGAAAATGAACTGTATGTTAATAAAACACTGATTTTATAATCATTCAAAGTGTATATGTTTTTTTGGACACCCTATATACACACACATATATATATTTAAGGTTCTTGAGCTAGTTTACCTAGACAATCTGCAATGATTTGACCCTGGCAGCTACCCATTTTTTTTCTAAAATCTCTTTTCAAACTCTTTTTAGGTTTTCTAATTACATTGAACTATTTTGACTACAATGTACCATGTTTCTCTGACTCCACCTTTTTGCTCATGCTATAATGAGAGGACTCTGAGTTCCCTTCACTTAACCTCTTTAGACCTCTTTATAAATATTTACTTCTACCTCTCCATGTATGTTTAAACCAGTAAGAAAAAGACGTTCATTACAATCAGGCCCACGCCTTGGAGAGAGCAGCTGGGATGGTGCCCAGGGCCCACAGAGAGGAAGGTAAGTAAAGGTAGGAATAGGATACTGCTCCCTACTTTTTTTTTTTAACATCATTATAATTAAATTTTGAAATTTCTGACTTTAAAGGTATCTCAAAGAACCCATGAAAAATGCCAACTTTTCAAGTAGAATTATCTTGGCATGCCTACACTGGTGAGTTACCCTGGGACTTGGGGCGTTCTAGACTCTGGGATTCCCTAACAAATAAAAAATGGGCAATGGAAAACATAAGTGGCCAGTATGAGAATGTATGAAAATATGTTCAAGCAACTAGTAATCAAAGACATGCAAATTACAAACAAAAGGAGTGGCATTTTTTAACTTATAATATTAGCAGATATTTACAAAATAATAGCAATATTGATGAGTGTATAAAACAGATTCTCAAATATAAAAGAAGTATAAAATGGTCAGTCTTTATGGAGAGCAATTTGGTAATACACATCAATAACTTTAAAAATGTGCATTTCCTTTGACCCAAACAGTTTGACTTTTAGAAATAAAAGTCTTTCAAAATGAAAAGTGTAATTAAGAGAGAAATACCCACTAAAATAAAACCTTTCCTGGGCCACACATTCCTCTCCAGCTGCTGCCAACTCTCTCTCCTTCCATTCAAAGCCAAACTTTGTAAAAACATCATCCATAATACCTTTCTCTAACTCCTGAACTCCCATTCATTTGTGTCCATTCACAGTTGACTTCCGCAACCGATCCATTCCACCTACAAAGCCACTGCTTTCACTAAGGTCACCAGTGACCTTTTTGTTGCTAAAGCCAAAGATACTAAGTTCATATCTTTCATGATGTCTCAGCAGCACACAGTTGAAACTAACGTGGTTGAAGACTTTTTCCTTCTTTAAACACTCTACTTTGGCTGCCATGAAGCTATACTATCCTGGTTTTCTCCCACCATTTTGGCCTCCCATTTCAACCCTGTTCGCCACCTCTTTCACCCTCTATCCAATTTGTTAATGTTGGAGTTCCTCAGGTGCTGATCCTTGGGCCTCTTCTCTACTTGTTCTCCTCAAGTGATCTCATTCATTCCCATGACTTCAATTAAGACTGACACTATGATGACTTCCAAATTTACAGTTTCAGCGCAAACCTATATTTGAGCTCAAGATCAATGTATCCAATGGGCTATCTAAAAAATCCTCCTCACAAGCACTCAATTCAACATGTTCAAAATCGGATTCAGAAATCTTCTCCTCCAAATTGTTTCTTTTAAGGAAGTACATTCAAAATAATTATATAGGTATTTATTTATTTATTATAGTAGAAACATGTTCACCATAGATTAAGAGGGAAAAGGAAATGATAAAGCATTATGTATCATTGGTTCCCATTACTGCAAGACAATGGGAACCAGAGAGAGAGAGAGAGAAATGCCTAGAAAAAGACCTGGTAGGATATACATCAAAACGTTAAACAACAATCTCTGGACGGTAGGATTACAGGCGATTTTTTTTTTAAATAAGGGCCATGCTTTTTTATTATTATTATTATTATTATTTTTAATCCTCATCTGAGGATATTTTTCCATTGCTTTTCAGAGAGAGTGGAAGGGGGAGGGAAGACGGGAGGGGGAGGGGGAGAGACAGATACAGAAACATGGATGTGAGAGAGACACACCGATTGGTTGCCTTCCACATGCCCCCCTACTGGCCGACTGGGGATCTAGCCTGAAACCGAGGTTCGTGCCCTTGGCCACAATCTAACCTGGAACCCTTCACTGTGCAGGTGGACGCTCCAACCACTGAACCACACCAGCCAGGGCTATTTTCTTCAGCTTCCTCAGCTGCTTCTTCGTGTGTGTATATATGTGTTTATTTTCCATACTCTCTAAAATGTATGTTTTTCACTTATATAATCAGGCATTCTTAGTTATTTCTTTTTAAATCTCCTGACAGGATGCAATATGAAGTTCAGAGCATCAGTTATGAAGTCTTCTTCCTAAAACTGTTTAACTTAAATCTAGTCAAGCTTTTAGATCTTTCAGTTTGTTGGAAGGAGACAGAAGAATATGTTATACAACACCATGAGAAAATAATCAGACAACTCAAGAAGGGAGGACATTCTATAAGACAAATGGTCTCGCCTAATAAAAAAGTCACTATGATAGAAAAGTGGTAGAACTATTCTAGATTAAAGGTGACATAACAGTGAAATACAAGGTGTAAATCTTCATTGGCTCTTGGTTATAAACAATACTCACAAAAGACACTTTGGGGACAATTAAGGAAGTGGATACAGTATTAGATGATATTGGGGCATTATTATTAATTTTCTTACATGAGATAATGGTTTTGTGTCTCTTTAACAATGTAGAGAATGTCCTTATTTCTAAAAATGCATGCTGAAGTATTTAAAGGTGAAGTATCATGATGTCTGATAGAGAAAGCAAAATGTTACAACAGTTAAACCTAAGTGGTGGGTACATAAGTGTATATTGTATTATTCTTGGGGGAAAAATAATTTCTTACAAGGCTGTAAGCTTCCAAATGGCAAGGATGGTATCCTCTTAATTATGTATCTCCAGCACCTAAAACACATCCTGGTATAAAATGTTTTTGAGAGAATGAATAATAAAAAGAAGCCCACATTTTGAGGTCCTGGGCTTTGGGGCTAGAAGAAACGGTGATTCTCTACACATTGCAATCATCTTCTGAAAGAATTAAAAGCTATAAAACCCATTATATATTGCCTGGCATATATTAGGCATTCAATAAATGTTAGTTCCCTTCTTTACTCCCATTCCTTTGCTCTGATATTCTTTTGAAAAATGACAGATGTCATTAGAATACAACTGCTTTGAAATTCCTCACATAATAGACAAAGTAAAAATGGTAAGTAATTAGGTTGAAACAGATGAAAACTTACTGAGTTAATCAGATTGAATGGACATTCATTACAAAATACTAAAAGAAAAGCCCTAGCCTGGTACATGTAAATGATGGACATGAAAAACAAATCTAGAATAGTAGCACTAATAGTAAAAATAATAAGAACAAAAACATCTAACTTTTTTGAGCACTTTATGTATTTTATCTCATTGAATCTTCAAATGATTCACTGTAGTTAGTACTATAATTATCCCCATTTTTAAATTTTTATTTATTGATTGATTTTAGAGAGGGAGGAAGGGAGAAAGAAAGAAACATCGATTTGTTGTTCCACTTATTTATGCATTCATTGGTTGACTCCTGTATGTGCCCTGACCAGGGATTGAACCCTGGTGCATTGGGTTAGTTCCCTTCTATACAAATGAGCTACCTGGCCAGGGCCTAATTATCCCCTTTCTTTAAAAGTGAGGATGATGCCAAAGGTCACACAGTAAGTATGTGGTAGAGATAGAATCCAAACAAATTGCAGAGCTCTTGCTCCTAACCACTACTTTAGGTTCTCGCCCACTGTCCTATTCCATGTGAGAGCTACGATTTGGTCCCAGTCACTCTTCTCAAAGATATGTTAGTCATCCTTCTAGACAAAATTATTACAGTGTTAGAGAGCCACTTAAAGCAAGCAGACCTCACCAGGAAAAACATGCTTACCTGCAGAACAAATGGGATTCTCTCCTGAAGTTTTCAACCTAAAAAGAGGGAGAAAGTATGCTGAATATAATTAGATACCCACTATTCGCATAGTTATCAAAACTTGCATACGACTATTAAGGGTAAGTCAATACTTACCCTTCCCTCCTTTCTATAAATATTATTAAGTACCTGCTATGTACCAGACAATGTGCTAGGTCTTGAGGATACAAAAATAAGTAAATGTTTGTATCTCTGGTCCAGCTGGGAGAGAGATACTGAATATAAACAAATGTGAGCCACACTATAGTCCTGATCCAGAACAAAAACATGTACAAGATTTGGTGGAACACAAAGGAAAATGTGATCATTTCTACCAAGGAGATGAAAAGTATTTGAGCTGAGCTTTAAAAATGGGTTCTTCTGGATTATTTACTCTTACAGGTCAAGCATTCTAGGCAGAGAGATAAACGTGGTATGTTTGGGGAACAGCAAGCAGCTGGATGTAAGTGGAACTTAAGCAACAAAGAAGGCAACAGGGTGAAGGAGGTATTCAGGGGCCAGGTTATGCTGTGCTAAAGAGCTGGTCTTTACTCTGTGTAGGCCGTGGGAAGCTCCTGGCAGAGTTTAAGCACAGGAGTGATGTGGTGAAGTTTAAGTTTTAGAAAGTTAAACCTGGCAGTAGGTGAGAAATGAATGGGAAGAGGTGAGACTGAGGCAAGAGAACCAGCGAGGTGGTTCTTGCAATACCCTTGCATGATCAGAACAGGTTCAGGCATGATCAGAACAGGTTCAGGGAGGGAGAGGAAGGGATAGCAATGAGAGCCAGACTGGGAACAGAAGTCACAGAACATGCAGGAGAATGAAATGGTTCTGTTTGGCTGACTAGGTAATCAGAGCACTTTCGCTCAGCACCATGCAAAGCTTTGACACTAAACTGTGGAACAACTTAGAGACAAGCAGATCTGTGATTAAGTGTTGACTCCATCATTTCCAAACTGTGACCTTACACAAGTTGTTTTGTATCTTTGTAACTCAGTTATCTCATCTTTATTTTTATTTATTTAAAATATATCTTTTATTGATTTCAGAGAGAGGAAAGGAGAGGGAGAGAGAGATAGAAACATCAATGATGAGAGAGTTATTGATCAGCTGCAGCCCGCAACCTGGGCATGGTGCCTTGACCGGGAAGCGAACCCTGATCGCCTGGATCCTAGGTCGATGCTTAACCTCTGAGCCACGCCCGGCCGGGCAGTTATCTCATCTTTAAAATGCAGATAATAACAGTATAATCTCATGGGACTGAAAATCTATCTTAAGCTCTCTGAGCCAGTTTCCTCTTTTTAAAAAAATTTTATTAATTTCAGAGAGAGAGAGAAACATTGATTTGTTGTTCCCACTCACCCATGCATTCACTGGTAGATTCTTGTATGTGCCCTGACCGGGGATCAAACCCGCAACCTTGGCATATTTGGATGACACTCTAACCAGTTGAGTACCCAGCCACGGCCAGTTGCCTCTTTTGTAAAATGACAAAATTTATATTTGTTCTCTAGTGTTTTTTTGCAAATATTAACTATATTTAAGTATTGTTATTAATATCCTTACCTTAAGAGGGGAAAGGCTTTCTTTAAAATGATATCGTTCTTCAAACACAGCACCTACAGAAAAGCAGCCATGTTAGGACAATCTTAAGCATTGATAAACTTCCAAGCATCTCTTCACAGAGGTTAGAAACCCACAGTACACAAACTAAAAGGACCCAAAGGTTCTTGTCTAGCAAAGAAGCTACTCTATAATTAATACCAAACATGCAGGCAAACCAAAGTCATCTTTTTTTTCTTATTCCACCCACTACAGAAAATGCTCAAAAAACAGAAGCCTTCCATACTGCCTTTTTTCAAAAACCTTATTTCCCCTTTACAATTTGATCTATTTTTTCTAATATCAATCAACAACTATTATGCTTTTGCTAAGCACAGGCACCATGTGACAGACTTTCTTAACTTCTTCCCTAGTTCTCAAAACACTGCAAAGCAATTTTACAGGTAAAGCAACTAAGGCCCATTGAGATCATAGTCCAAGAAATTATAGCTAATAAGTAGCTAGGAGGGCTGTTTTACTCCAAAGACTATGCCTCTATTACTACACAATGTCTCTTTCAATAATAATAGTGATACCAACATCAACAAAACAATAATTATGAGAGGAGGCAGTAACAACGGAAGCTTCTCTCCCTGAGGTTCCCCCCTCCCCAGTTATTTCGATCTCAGTCTGTCCTACTGGGCACCTACTCCAAATATCACCAGTATAGCTCTGGCCAGTATGGCCCAGTGGTTACAGTGTTGGCCTGAGGACCAAAGGGTCCTGGGTTCGACTCCCTGTCAAGGGCACATACCTTCGTTGCAGGCTTGCTCCCAGTTGGGCGCATGCAGGAGGCAACCAATTGATGTCTCTCTCAGATTGATGTTTCTCTCTCTTTTTCTCTTTCTATATATATCTCTCTCCAACTCCTCCCTCTCCTCCACTCTCTAAAAAAAAAAAAATCAATGGAAAAAATATCCTCAGGTGAGGATTTAAAAAAAAAGGCCACCAGTATAGATTTACTAAGGGAGTGCTTAACATAGAGGAAGTATTTTTATAAAGTAACTAGATAATAAATACTAAATGTCCTTAAGGTCCCATACTTAAAGAGAAAATCCTGTCCACTATGGTTAACAATTTCAATCCCTTCAATACGTATGTGTTAAAAGCCTTTTATGCAAAAACAAAGGAAAGTCTGAGAAACTAACTCAGACAATAGGAGCCTAAGGAGATATGATAACTGTAACAATATATGGAATTCTGGAACAGAAAAAGGACATTAGATTAAATATATATATATATGAATAAAGTATGGACTTTAATTAATAATAATACATCAGCCCTGGCCTGTGTAGCACAGTGATTAGAGCATCAGCCTGTGCAAAAGGTCTCTGGTTCCAGGGCATGTACCTGGGTTGCAGGACAGATCCCAGGTAGGGTACCTGTGGGAGGCAACCAATCCATGGGTCTCTGTCACATCCATGTCCCCCTCTTTCTCTCTCTCCCCACCCCATCCCTCCCTTCCACTCTGGAAAAAAATATGCTTGGATGAGGAAACTTCAAAGCAAATAATTTTCTGTTACACCCTTTCTCATATAAATGAATGTGTTGGTGCTTAGGAAATGATCAAATTTAGGAAAAGCCTCCCAGAGAATGTGAGGTCATGAAGATATGGAAGGATGTGAACAGATGGAAGAGAGGGCAAAGTACATAGACAATTCTAAATATCACAATTAAATCAGATACTTAAAGACTTCGTAAAGTATGTGTGCAAAACGCTTAACCTAACATAAAAGATAGAGAGTAGGCAACTCCAGCCAGCTCCCCCACCACTGGCCACTATACTGCGAACCTCAAGAAGGAAAATAACTGCAAAGGACTCCTCATAGTTAAGTAGGCCCAGATTCCTAACCAAAGTTTAGCAGCCATTGCTAACAGAGGCCTCTGGTGCACTCCGTGTGTCAGGGTAAAGGCAAAGACTGAGCCGCGGCCCTCCTGCACTGTGTTTCTGACTTCTGAGTCAACACTTAGAAATGACTTCCTGGTACGGTATTTTGACCAGTAGGCCGAGGTCTGCCTCATCCAGTCAGAACTGCACAACTATATCCTCATTTGCGTATTAATTTACCAATCAGAGCAGCCCCATAACAACCAATCAGAATATGGGAATCTGGCCAATCTGGACAGTGCTACTTGGCCCAATCAGAATGCGTGAAATTGGATTCCTTATTTGCATAAAGATGGACCAATCAGGGATCAGGGCAGGGATATTCTTTATATAAGGGGGGCTCCCCTTTGTCTTCCTAGACCTCACTTTCAGTTTCCATCAGAGGCTGTGTTTCCCAGGTTTGCAAACTGTTTGTGTGAAACAAGTTTCTACCCCTTCACTGCGTCCCAAATTGGGGACTCCTGTTGGTGTTGGATTGGTGGCAACAACCTTTCATCAACAATACCTTGTCTAGTATTTCCCACCTCTGGAGTCAGAGCAGATTACTCTAAGTTTCCTCCAGGCCCAAGATCTATCAACAATAACAAGCAGAACAGAAATTAAGTGAATGGAATATATTCTTAAGTGGGCCACTTCATACAGAGGAGGTATTGGATGGGAAGAAAGATCTAGATGAGACTGATTTTTTCCTCACTTTAATTGTGCAGATTTCTGAGTCTCTACAGTAGCAAAGGATGTAATTATCTAAAAGCCAGGCTTAAAGGTTGACAAGTTTCTGGACGTCATTCAAACTGTGGTGTGAATGCTCCTTTCAGCTCTGGGAAATGTGCTTCCTCTCTCTGCATTGCTTATCAGGAACAAAGTGATCTATTTTGGGACTGCATCCACAAATACCCCTTCTTCCCAGTCAGCAAATGAGCAGCTCCGGCTCTGGAGCAAATGGAAGAGGAGGGCAGTCACGCTAGTGAATGAATGAATGAGGGCACAGCTGTAGCAATGAGTTACAAAAATACTTGTCCCAGGAGCCTGAAAGTCAAAAACCAGGAAAGGACTTCGCAGCTTCCAAAGAAGCAATGTCAGGAGGCAAAACCTATAGTTCGGGAGTAGTTTCAGACACCAGAGCCCTAGAGTGGGTGGTGCCAGCAGTGGGTCAGGGGCTCATGAGGCAAGCAACTGAGAGCTGTTTTATGAAGATTACAGAATATATTTGTATATTAACAAATATTATTTAAAATAGCATTTTTACTATTACTGAGTACATCCTTAGTGCTAAACACTTTACACATACTATTTCAATTAATCTTTATACCAATCCTCTGATGGAAGGATTATTGAGATAATTGTCTCTGTTTTACAGAGGAAAATACAGAGGCTTAGGTCAATTGCCCAAAGTTATAGGCTTGGTAAGAGGTGCCAAGAATTCAAATCCAGCCAGGCCGGGTGTGGCTCAGCGGTTGAGCATCGGCCTAGGATCCAAGAGATGGTGGTTCGATTCCCAATCAGGGCACATGCCCAGTTAGGGGCGTGCAAAAGGCAGCTGATCAATGACTCGCCATTGATGTTTATATCTCTCTCCCCCTCTCCCTTCCTCTCTCTGAAATCAATACAGATTTTATATATATATATATATATATATATATATATGTATATATATATATATATATATTTTTTTAAAGTATTAACTAACACTTCCAGACAGGCTGAGACAAGAATGGTCATAAGACTGCACATGATTAGGTGCCAAAACATAATACCAGTTAGGAGTTCAGAAAATAAACAGGCATGTTAGCCGGAATAGTCAGAAACATCTTATGGAAAAGGTGAGATGAGCTCAGCCTTGAAGAATGGAGCACTTGGATAAGTGGTGAGAAGGGGGAGGGCACTCCAAGTGAGAAGGCTCCACAAGATCAAGGATCAGGAATTAAGCATTTGGCAAATAAAGGCGAGACTATCTGTACAAAGCAGCAGGGCAGATGAAAGAGTAGTCTGCAAAAGGGGTCTAGAAGGGAAGAGTGGCATCACACTTAGAAGGGCCTATATGCCCTTATATCTTCAGGTGATGGCCTAATGACAGCTTTCCATGGCCTCTCCAGGAGTATGGAATGGTCAAAACCAGTCATTCCTTGAAACAGGATCCCTCCCTTTCAGCATTCCTCAGAATCAAGGCAAATAGAGCAGAAGCATAGAATCACCAATCTGACCGTCTTTAACAACAGAATTTTGAAGCTTCCTGATTTTTTCCCCTATTATCCTTTCACCAGATCTGGCCCAATTCTCACAATTTGGCTAAGGTGAACAACAGTGAATTATTTCATACAGAATGAAGTGAGGTTTGGGCCCTTAAGGAAACAAAGCTAGAGAAATTCAGGGGCTGCCCCAAGATAATTACTACTAGATCCATGAGCAGCAACGATCATGCTAATCTATGCATCATGGAGATATAGTCTCTACAGTTAATACCTAAAATAAAATTTTTACAAATTGCTAAAAATAAGTCATTATTCTAAGAAGCATGATACAACTGAAAGAGCGCAAATGAAATCTGTTCAGTCTGTTAAGAGGCCAAGGGGAAGCCGAGGAATGCATTTATGGTGGTTCATACGGTTTTACTGCAGCCACTTAAGGTTTTGTAAGTAAAAACTATTTTATTACCACCCTTTCCTTATCGCCAAGTAGCCTCACATCCCAATCCGTTCTGCAAATCAAAAACACATTCTTAGAAAAAATTCTGGAAGTTCATGAGTTAACGCAAAAATAAAGTGCCCTGCTCAAGGTCAAACTGGGACCTATACTGGTGTCCTGACGCCCACAGTGGGGATCTTCTCTTTCCAGGCCACTGGGCGGCGAGGGTAGCTAGTGACCGGAGCGTGGCGCGCGGGACGGTGTGGCCCAGGGCGCCCGGAGCCGAGAGGAGGGAGCGCAACCCTTTGATTGCGAGGCGCCCCGGGTGCTGCCGGGAAGAGCCTCGTTCTCGCCATTGTCTACATCCGGATGTCTGCAGAGGCCGCGAGAGCCAGGCCACCTCCCAGCTCTGCTCTTCCCCGCCCCTCCCCCGCGCCCGTGGTGCGCGGAACCCACGTTACCTTTCCCAGAGCTCCGTTCATCCTTTGCTGCTGCGGCCTGTTACTGTGCAAGCTGCAGATCAACCCAAGCAGCTGCAATCCCAGGGCAGCTGACAATGACGGAACGGCTTCGAGCGGGTCCAGTAACGTTATGCGACCGAGCCTCGCTCAACTCCCGCCGCACCTTGGTTCCGGCAGCTTTTGAGACTCGACCTCCAGAAATCCCTCGCAGACTCCGCCCTCGCTACAACTCAAGTGTCACCTTCACTGCTTTCTCCAGGCAGAATTAATTGCCATCTCTTGTTGCCCAGACACTTGGCACACAATTCTGCTGTTTCGTCTACCATACTGTGTATTGCTACTATCTCCTTCCCATATTTGACTGTGAGTTCCTCAAGGACTGAAATTTTGTCTGATTAACTCATTCAGGCGTCTAGCACAAGACATGGAGATCTGACTTCTCATCTCTGTTTAAAAGCTGCGTGATCTTAAGTAAACTTTTCCGACATTAAATTACCTCGTAGCCCTGGCGGGGCACCTCATTTGTTTGGAGCAATATCCGGATATGCCAAGGTTGTGGGTTCAATCCGGTCAAGGGGCAAAGAGCAGTCAACCAGTGAATGCATAAATAAGTGGAACAAATCAATGTTTCTCTCTCCCTTCCTCTCTCTCTAAAAAAATAAAATAACTGATAATAACTATTCTTTATTGAGTGACCACTATGTGCAATGCATTATGCTAAGTGCATCACTTAACTGTGAATATGTCTCTTTTAGATGGTCTCTTAGCAGTTCTGCCCCAATTTACCTATATAGCCCTTTGTAGCTCCTTGGAATTTCACCATAGGAAGGACTGATAAAACAACAGGATAAAAAAATCTTGGCAGGTGCCCAGCAAGCATGGCTCAGGGGTTGAGCATGGACCTATGACCTAGGAGGTAGGAGGTCACTGTTCAATTCCCAGCCAGGGCACATTCCCGTGTTTCAGAAGGCTTGATCCCCAGGGAGGGGGACATGCAAGAGGCAGTTGATCAGTAACTCTCATCATTGATGTTTCTATCTCTCTGTCCTTCTCCCTTCCTCTCCATGAAATAAATTAAAAAAATTTTTTTTTTTTTTAATCTTGGCAGGGTTTCTGACAACAAAGTAAACTCCCTATCACTGAAGCCCCATTCATATTTACCACTTTTTATACCTTTTCCTTGTTAAGAACAACAATAATAATAACAAAAACAGTAGTAGCAGTAGCAATATAATAAAAGCAACAATAAAAATAACTTCATATTTATTTCATTTGATGTTCACTTTTTCCCCCCACTTGATGTTAACTTTACGTGACCAGGTACTCCCTTCATACACAGAGTTTTTGTATCTCTGTGATTGGAATTCCTCGTTGCTTTATAATTGTCTGTTTATGACTTGATCTCCCTACTAATCTCTATGAGCCACTTTTTAAAAAATGTATATATTTGCTCAGCCAGGCATGGCTCAGCAGTTGAGCACTGACCTAGGATCCAGGAGATCACGGTTTGATTCCTGGTCAGGGCACATGCCCAGGTTGTAGGCTCGATCCCCAGTCGGGAGCATGCAGAGGGAGCTGATCAATGACTCTCTCATCATTGATGTTTCTACCTCTCTCCCTCTCCCTTCCTCTCTCTGAAATCAATAAAGATATGGTTTTTAAAAAAAGTGTATATTTAAGGCGTATAATATGATGTTCTGATATACTTACACATAGTGGAATGATTACTACAGTCAGCTAGTTAACATCATCTCCTTACATAGTTACCTTTTTGTGTGTGTGATGAGAGCACCTAAAATCTACAGTCTTAGCATATTTCTAGTATTTAATACCATATTTTTAACTAGAGTCATCATGCTGCACATTAGATCTCTAGACTTACTCATTTTACATAACTAGAACTTTGTACTCTTTGAACAGCATCTCCCATTCTCTCATTCACTCCCCACCCCTCCCCAACCCCTGGTAACCACCACTCTATACTCTGCTTCTGTGAGTCTATTTTAGACTCCACATATAAGTGAAATCATGGAGTATTTGTCTTTCTGTGCATGGCTTATTTCTTTTAGCATAATGTCCTCCAGGTTCATCCATGCTGTCGCAAATGACAGGTTTTCCTTTTTTTTTTTTTTTTTTTTTTTTAGAATAGTTTCTTGACTTTTAGAGACAGAGGAAGTGAAAAGAGAGGAACATTGGCTGCCTGCTGCACACCACAGCCTGGGCATGTGCCCTGACCAGGAATCAAACCAGCAATCTCTTAGTGCATGGGACAAAGCCCGAGTCACACTGGCCTGGGCTGGTTTTCCTTCTTTTTAAAGACTGGTGTAATCTTCCTACTGTTCATACTGTTTTCTGTAATAGCTGTACTAGTTTATATTCCCACCAACAGTGTGCAAGGGTTCCCTTTTCTCCACATCCTTGTCAACACTTATTAAAGGTTACCTTTCCTATTTAGCCTCCTACATCCACTTCACAGTAATGGTGTGGTCCCTCCACTGTAACTTGCACAGCCCATTATTCATGCCCTCAAAGCAGTAACTGTTTACATAAACTTTATGAAACTTTATCAAAAGTCTGATGATAGGTATGCCTTCTCACTTTGTAGATGAAGGGAAGAAGACAGAATGCTTGCCTAAGCTTAAACAACTTGTACATGACAAAAACAGGGTAACACGATAGATTTTTAGCTCTGAAAGTCCCTTCTATGGTCAACAACACCAAAAACAAACAAGAAGGTCTGAGATCCTTCCATTTCCAACTCTAAATCTCAAACCAAGATTTGGTGAATTGGCACTTACACAGCACACAGGAATTTGGGCCACAAGCAACTTTACTGAGGAACTGACAATGAAGTCAGTCTTTCCTAGATAAGAATGGACGCTAAATGCACCGAAGCACCAACTTCTTCAGTCATGTAAATTTCTCCTCCACTTCCAGACAAATGTCTCCCAATCTTTGTTTATTTCATCTTGTACATAGTCCTGTACTCTTAAAAGGGTATTCTTTTTTTTTCTTTGTATCCCCAGCTTTTGGCACAGGTCATAGAACATAATATAGGCTCCAATAAATGTTGAATGAAATAATGAATGAATATTTTAAAATTCCACGCCCGGCCGGGCGTGGCTCAGCGGTTAAGCATCGACCTAGGATCCAGGCGATCAGGGTTCAATTCCCGGTCAGGGCACATGCCCGGGTTGCGGGCTGCAGCCGATCAACAACTCTCTCATCATTGATGTTTCTATCTCTCTCTCTCCCTCTCCTTTCCTCTCTCTGAAATCAATAAAAATATACATATATATATTTAAAAAAAAGAAAAATTCCTAGATGTCATTATAGATTTTAGATTTTCCAAGATCCTGCACCACAAATAAAAGCATAGAGGAACTCTTGTCTTTCTGGCTTTATTTGTTTTAATCCTCACCCAAGGGTATTTTTTTCCATTGCTTTTTAGCGAGAGTGGAAGGGAGACAGAGAGGAACATCGATATGAGGGGGACACATCAATTGGCTACCTCCCGCTCGCACCCTGACTGGGCTGAACCTATAACCAAGGTACGTGCCCTTGGCCAGAATTGAACCTGGGACCCTTCAGTCTGCAGGCTGATGCTCTGACCACTGAGCAAAACCAGCTAGGGCTCTGGCTTTATTTTTACAAGCCAACCTTCTTTAAAAGCTCTTTAAAAAAACACCTGCTGCAGTTCTCAGCACAACCACATCAGAGAAAGCCTTAGGGAACGAGAGTGAGTAAAGGGAGGCCCTTTAAAAAAATATGTTTGATCTCAAGTTAAACTTCTTTTAAAGTTATACTTATATGGTACCTATTATAAAAAGTTTCCCAAGGGTGACACAATAGCTCTAATTTATGGCTTATGTGAAAATATATGCATTAAGCTAACTCCAATGAAAACTATTTTAGCTTCAGTAGGACTTTTCTGCTTCTATTTTTTAGTATGGTTTTAGTACAAAGAAAATCATATTTAAAAGAAAAAAAATGATACAAAGCCATAGGTAGAAGGGAGCTGGCTACCTAGGAAAAGTCAGAAAGGAATGGTGCTGACTCCCCAGACTGTACTTCACCAGGAGTTTTCTGCTTATTCAGGGATGGGCTGGGTGATTGGGGATTACTCAGCCCTGGAGAGAGGGAGAAAGAATGATGAAAGAGGCTGCAAGAGGGAAACTCAAGTGGTTAGTGAGATCATAGAGGCCTGTAAGAAGGGAGGAACTGTACAAAGAACCACTCACCAAGCAGCAAGGTATGCAACTCAGTCAAGAATCTTTCTAGAAGCCCAGAGCCGGTGTTCAGGTTACTGGAAGAGTGCCTGCTGCACAAAGCTTCTCCAGTCTAGGGATACTGGAATACTTGGACACCTGAGAGGCTACCCTCTCCCCTTTCTTCCCATCTCTTAAATAGCTTACACACCTTTTATAGCTTACACCATGACTCAATATAAGAAAAACTTTTCTAATGAACTAGGAGGATCCTTTGTAGTTGCTGCTGCCCAAGCCCCAGATGCCACATGTGTACTGAAAAATAGAAACAGAAAAGCCATAATTTGACTCTAACAAACTAGTGTATTCTCCTGCCTGGCAGTCAGAAATTAGGAGACACAGGCGCAGATTTCACAAAATCATGATGGGGAGGCCAATTTTAAAATGAGTTCCTCAGAAGGTAGTAATTCCTCCTTCAGCTATCCTCTCTGTCTTTATTTGAATGCCTTTCTCTTTACCTTCACATCTACTTCCCAAGGTCTTTCACTGTCTCTCATCTGAACTACTGTGCTGGCTTCTGATGGATCTACTAGCCGTCAATCTCATCCACATTCCAATTTCTTTCTAACGGCAGTCTTTCTGAAGCACATATCATGAAGATCATAACTTTAAAAATAAAATGGATTAAAGCAAAGCAAAACCTTCAATAGCTACACACAGCCCTCCAGTTTAACAGCATACTCCTCACCTTGACATTCATAGCTCTTGTGATCTATCTCCAATTTACCATTCCAGCCACTCCTATTCATATACCCTTTGCTTCTACTATACTGATAACTCTGTTCAACATATTTTCCTCTACCTGCCTTCTGGACTTTATCGTTTGTATTATAGTTATTTGCAGATGTGTTTTGTCTGATCACCATACCATGCTCCTTGATTTTAGAATCCCTGTCTGATTCAGCATTGTGTTTCTCTCAGCATCTTTATAGCGTGTACATATAGGAGGCACCAGAAAATATTTGTGGACGAACATTGGACTTGCTGAAGAACACGAACACTTTGCCTCTAAGGTTTGCTAATCAAAATACAAATGGTTCTCATGATAAGTTCCTATTTGCATCTCTGAATGTCTTCCCTTAAAAAAATTTTAAAAAAGAAGGGCATACTGTAAAACATGTGAACAAGATAGAAAAGTAAAATAAAACAAAACAAAAACCCACACCACCCCAAGACAATCGGATATTAACATTTCATTATATTTCACCTTTTAAAAATAATCTTTTAAAAAGTTTCAATATAGACTGCATCCAATTTTAGAGGCATTTTTGTTTCCAGTATATTATGATATAAACTATTCCCTAGTTTACTAAAACTCATTGCAAATATCATTTTGTAGCTGCACGATATCCTATTATAAAGATGTATCATTGGATCCTAAATATTTTACTTTAGATATTATGGATTACACTAAATTTTCATGTTAATATTACTTTCCTATGATAGCTATCATGAGAAGTAGAATTAGTTCTATACAGATTAATTTTGAGGCTGTTGGTACATTTTACCAAATAGCTATATTTATTTCTGTTTCTTGTTTTATCATACCTTCATAATCATTGAATATCAATATATTTGAAAACTTTCCACATTTGATAAGTAAAAAATTGTGTATCAAAAATATTTGCAGCCTCTAAAATCAATAATTTTTTAAAGTTTCAACACATTATTTTGAAAAATTTTATGCCATCCAGTAATAATAACAAAAACCACACACAGTGACTTCTTTTTTCTAAAACACCTTCATAAACATTTTCTCAATTGTTCTTCACCACAATCTTATGAAGCAGGCAAGAAGGACTTAATATCCTCATCACAAGGTGAAGAAATAAAGACTCAGAATTGGAAGGACTTGCTCAACTGAAAAGTTAATGGTCAGTGGTGCACGGGTAGGCTAAATAGCCATCTCAGGCTGGTGAATGAACGAAAATTATATTTATTAAAAGGGGATGGGGATATCCAAAGGGAAGGGCTACACAGCACTAAGCCAAAGAGTATTTTATTGGGTTTGTGATGGTAGCAAAAATGTACTTGGGACAGTGAAACAAGGAAGAGCACAGAAGAGGCAACAGGGGAGCCGAAGCTGGGCTGCTTTGGCTCACTGAGAACTCAGAGAGAGAAGGGGGCCTTGGAGACAAGTTCAGGGGGTAAGCCCAGGACGAGCTGCTGCTACCCACTGCTCCCCTTTTTGCAAGTTTCGTGGGGTCCCCTCAGAGGGATGGAGGTGGTGCTGTTATGCTCCCCTTGGGGGGAGTGGGGGGAGGCAAGCACACACTGGGCCCTTTCCTGAGAGTATTTATCTCTTTCTTGCAGGTGGGAATCTGAGGGGAGATCTCAGAGGAGTGTCTCAATAGAATATTCATCAGCTTTCCAGGTGTGCTCTTTCAGGGTCATGGTCTCCACTGATAGGTCGCTGCCAGGGCAGGGGGTCATGTATCTGGTCCTGAGTCAGCCAGGGCACCTCTTGTCCCGTTTCACTGCTTATCTGGACCTGGAGCTAAAATACAACTAAAGCGTAAATATTAACTTTAGGGAGGACCTCTCAGGGGGTCTAAACCTTAGGGGCTCCAAACCACTGGACCAGCGATATGCTGGAGAGGATAGATTGCCCTGGGGACAAAGTTCTTGTTTTCCCAGTTTCACCCCTTGCTAGGCATCCAGGGCTTCCTGCCCCGAGGAGTCTCTGTACCCAGGTTTCTGTATCTGGCCCATCTAACATCAACATCACACCGTTCAAAAGTAGATGCAGGTTTTTAGTCTTCTAGCCCAGTGCTCTTTTTATTCAACTACTACCACTCAACATTACCTTATTTAATCACTGTTAGTTGGAGACCCACATTCAGGCCAATTCATGATTATTATAAACCCCCTGAGCGGTCAGTCCCATGGCTTCATGGAAGGAACCAAAAGAGACCAAAATTTATTTCTCTCCTATCAAATAAGTGAACAACTCCATATAAAATTCTCCTTTCCCTGCCCTGCTTATTTACTGAATTAGAAACGGTAGTGCAGGACAAACAGCATTTAGATACCTAGGAAAACTCCTAGCGAGGAAGAAGTTGGGGTGTGGTCCTAACTTATTTCTTGACCAGTCTGTGAGGACTTGTTAGAGCCATTTTGAGGCTGAGTACAGCTAGAAGGAGGTGACCTTCTAAATGGAAAGGACCCAACTTCTGAGAAGGCTGATTGTTGCATACTCCTACATTTGGCTAAAACTTGGACTTATTTCTTCAGAGGTCCTTACCACCCTCAAGCTATGGTGATTCTGAGTTTCTCAGGATTGTCATACTCTAGAACCCTAAGACTGTGAAGGCTCTAAAAGCTCTAAAATCCTGTCATTCTTGTGGAACAACTTTACAAAGGGAAGACGAAGTTGTGGACTAGCCAGTTCTTACCTGCGTCTCCTCTGCCCCACTTCCAGTCCTCTGTTCACTTCAAGTTCCAAGCGCTTCAATGCCCATTGGGAAAATATGAAAATAATGGCCCATGCATCCATGGAATACTTTATACTTCTGCATAAAATTAAAATGACAAGGAAAAATACTTCGCACTTAATAAACAATACTCAACTTTTTTTTTTTTACAGCATTGTCCCAATCGTGTTAAAACAGGCTTAAACATACAACGAGCAAAGACAATCATGATTGCTTCTGGTTGACAGATAAGAATTTTAAATTTCATTTTAATGCTTTTTAATTTTATTTTCATTTTTTATGCTTTTCCCAATTTCCCAATCTTCTAAATCATGCGTATATTTTATAATCGGAAAGAAATGTTTTAAGTTCAGACGTTATCAACGCAGCAGGCGCGGGAGTGCGGAGGCAGCGAGCAGGCTCTCGGAGGAGCGGGAGGGGCCCGCGGGCCGTGACCCGGGCTGAGAGCGGGAGGGAGCATTAGCCCTGGACCGGGCGGGGCCGGAGCGGCTCCTCTGGAGTTCAACCCGGAAGCGCTGACGGTGGCACGCCGGGGGCAAAATCCAGCCGCAAACCTGGGAATTACGTGGCGGCCGCTACTGGCCTCCAAGGCCTGCGTGGCCCAGGCCACGCCCCCAACGCCCTGCGGCCCAGAGTTCCCGCCCTTCGCCTGTTCCCATTGGTCCGCTGAACCAAGTTTGGTTACCAGGGACCGCCCCATCTTTCGCTGGCCTTGCCCAGTGTGGCAGGACCCAGGAGGGTGGGACCCTTTGCTCTCACCGCCCCAGCTGTATCCTTCCAGTGATTCTCCTAAGTCGCGGATTATCCGACTCAATGGGAAGAGTGGTTTGCCACTAGGGAGCTGGGCGTTTGTGTGAAGTGTAGGGGTCTTCTGAGCTGCCTCCAGTTCTCTGAACGCCGCTGGTTTTTAAGTTTTCCAGAGGTGATGTCATCACAAAGCCTGTTCACATGGTCCTAATGCCCGTGGTTAAGGTCTCAGAGATCCTTAGAGATAGGGTGATCATATAATTTATTGTTCAAATGAGGACAACTTTGAGAGCCTAAGGGGATACTATTAATAATTACGACTGGCACAACAGTCATAAATGTGGACTGTTCTGGAACTTACAGTCACCCTACCTAGAAATCACCAGGTCCTAGGCCTAGCTCACTTTTACTTTTTAAAAATTATGGTAAAATGTATATAACATAAAATCTTCTATTTTAAGTGTACAATTCTGTGGCATTAACTACTTTCACAATATTGCACAACCATTACCATTATAATTTCCAAAAATTTTCATCACCCCAAATTGAAACGATGCGTTAAGCATAGTAACTCCCTCATTACACCCTCCCACCAGCCCCTAATAATCTATAATCAACTTTCTGTCCCTTTTAATTTGGCTATTCTAGATATTTCACATAAGTGGAATCATGCAATATTTGTCCTTTTGTTTCTGGCTTATTTCACTTAGAATGTTTTCGAGGTCCATCCATATATTCTTGAACCCTTCATTCCAATTTATGGCTGAATAATATTACATTGTATGAATATACCACAATTTGTTTCTTATTTATCTGTTAATAGACACTGGGTTTCTACATTTTGACTATTGTGAATATTGTCACTATGAACATTCTCATAAAGTACAGGGTGGGGCAAAAGTATGTTTACAGTGTTAAGTACTTGAAACGGAGTTTATTCTTGTATTATTATTTATTAATTATTGTATTCTTTTCCATATGAACAACTGTAAACCTACTTTTGTCCCACCCTGTATTTGTTAGTTCCTGCTTTCAATTATTTTGAGTATATACTTAGGAGCGGAGTTGCTGGGTCATGTCATAATTCTATATTTTAACTTTTTGACTGCCATTCTGTTTTGCACAGCAGCTGCATCATTTTACATTCCCAGCAGGAATGTATGAGGGTTCCAATTTCTTCATGTCCTCACCAACAATTATTTTCCAATTTTTATTTTTATAGCCATTCTAGTAGATGAGAAATGGTACCTCCTAGTTTTCATTTGTATTTCTTATCAAACTACAGTGGAGTTGGACAAAGGGCACATGTCAACCTTGTTGTCATCTGTTTCTGTATTAGATGCCCTTGCAAGCCTCCTCTGGAACGACTGTGTTTGCACACACTAACCTTGATAGTCTCACATCTTGGCAACAAAAAACAACAATTAGCATGTCAGGTAAAGCCAGGAAGACAGACTTTTTAAGATCAGTGTTATAGAATGAGAATTTTCAATGTGACTCTATTACCCCAATGCTGGCAATTTCGGCCTAAGGGGAGAGTCTTAATGGTAACAATTTTCAGGAGACTTGAAGATATATATTGACACTGGTTCTTTGTAGTTATTACAGTATTTTACTACAAGTTTCTCTGCCTCTTCCATCTACTCAAATTCTGCCAGTATGCCAAGATGCAGCTGAGATTTCACCCTTGTCTTAAACACAATGCATCATGAGGCAGCCTCTCTCTCCTCTAATCTCTTACAGCACTAATTGCCTTTGTACTTTATTGGGCAATTGGTTGTGCAATGCTTTGTGAGATCTCTATTTATTGTTTTGAAATGTTGTTCAAATATTTATTATTTAACTTTTCATATGTCTTTCCTTTTCAACTACATTGTAAGCTCCTCAGTGGCAGAATAAATGTCAAGGTATCCCCAACAAGCACCTCATTGATTAGATAATAAATTGTCAATTTATTAAATTATCAAATAAGCAAATAATTGTTTATTATACATTTTTAATATATACTGTTAAAAGTGTATAGAGGGAAGAGATTTAGCAAAGGATTTAGAAATATCATTATAAATTTTCTTTGTATTTTGTTGCTGAGAACTAAACAGATTTTGAGGATTGCAAAAATATCCTTAATTTACTGCCTAAAGTGCATAAGAATTCAGAGGTGATAGGCATGGGGAATCAAATAAGACAGCATTTGTTTAAGTGTTCGTATGAAGTTGAACCCCCACGCTTTATTCTTTCTCCCCTTTCCTTAAAACAAAGCACATTGCCTTGTGTTGCACTTGTCCATAACAAATGTTGAAACACATTAAATGTATAGAGTCTTGGGAATAGGTTCATGGGTATTTGTTGAACTGTTATTTTTTAATAGGCTTTCTTTTTTAGAGTAGTTTTAAGTTCATAGCAAAATTGAGGAAGGCAGCCTGGCTGGGCGTCGCTCAGTGGTTGAGCATCGACCTAGGATCCAGGTGATTGGGGTTCAATTCCTGGTCAGGGCACATACCTGGGTTGCAGGCTTGATCCCCAGTCGGGGGCGTGCAGGAGGCAGCCGATCAATGACTCTCTCATCATTGATGTTTCTATCTCTCTCTCCCTTTCCTTTCCTCTCTCTGAAATCAATAAAGATATATTTTTTTAAAAAATTGAGGAAGGTATAGAGATTTCCCATATATCCCCTGCCCCGACACATGTATATAGCCTCCCTGATCATCAATATCCTCCACCAGAGTGGCATATTTGTTACTATTGCTGAACCTACATTGACATATTATTGTCACCCAAAGACCATAGTTTACTCTTGGTGGTGTACATTTTATGAATTTGAGAAAATCTATAATGACATGTAGCCACCATTATAGTATCATACAGAGTAATTCTACTGTCCTAAAAATTACCTATTTAATATGATATATTGGTAGTTTTTCATTTTTACATTTTTATTGAGATATAAGTAACATCACATAAAATTCACCCTTTTATTTATTTTTTTATTGATGAGAGAGAGAGAGAGAAACAGCGATTTGCTGTTCCACCCATTTATGCATTCATTGGTTGCTTCTTATATGTGCCCTTACCAGAGATCGAACCCACAAGCTTAGCATATTGAGACGATGCTCTAACCAACTGAAATACCCAGCCAGGCCTTAAAATTCACCCGTTTAAAGTGTACAGTTCAGTGGGGTTTGGTATAGTCACAGTGTTGTAAAACTATAACCACTATCTAATTTCAGATTTCATCATCCCAAAATAGAAGGGCTAATGTGTGGCCTTTTGGGTCTGGCTTCTTAGCATAATGTTTTCAAGTTTCATCCATGTTGTTTCCTGTATCAGCACTTCATTCCTTTTTATGGCTAAAAAATATTCCATTGTATGGATATACTATGTTTGTTTACCCATTCATAAGTTGAGGGACATTTGGGTTGTTTCCATTTTTTGTTTGTTAGGAGTAATGCTCCTGTGGACATTTCTGTACAAGTTTTTATGGGGACATACATTTTCAGTTCTCTTGGGTGTATACCTAGAAGTGGAATTGCTAAGTCATATGATAACCATATGTTTAACATTTCGAGGAAGTGCCAAACTGATTTCCAAAGTGGCTGCACCATTTTGTATTCCCAACAACAATGTATCATGGTTCAAAGTACTTCACATCTTTAATACTTGTTTTTTTCTTTGTTTTTAATTATTAGCCATCCTAGTGAGTTTAAAGTAGTATTTCATTGCGGTTTTGATTTGTATTTTCCCAGTGACTAATTATGTTGAGCATTTCTTCATTTGGTTATTGGTCATTTATATGTCTTCTTTGAAGAAATGTCTATTTAATCCTATGTCTGTTTTTACCCTTTTTATTGTTGTTAATTCTCACCCTCGGATATTTTTCCCATTGATTTTTAGAGAGCATGAAAAGGAGGAAGGGAAAAGGGAAGGGAGAGAGAGAGAAAGAGAGAGAGGAGAGGGAGAGACGTGGATTCGTTGCCTTCCACACTCACCCAGACTGGGACAGGGATCGATCAAACTTGCAATGGAATCTGTGACCCTTGAGTGCATGGGCTTATGCTCTAACCACTGAGCAACACCAGCCAGGGCCTATGTTTGTTTTTAATTGGCTTGTTTTTATTGTTGAGTTGTAAAAGTTCTTTATATATTCTGGATACTAGATCCTTATCAGATCTATGATTTGTAAATATTTTCTCCCATTCTGAGTGTTGTCCTTTCACTTTCTTGATAGTATACTTTGGTAGATAAAAGTTTAATTTTTAATGCAGTCCGATTTATCTTTTTTTTTTATTACTTGTGCTTTTGTGTCATATCTAAGGGACCATACCTAAGAGATCTAATCTAAGGTCACAACGATTTACACTTATGTTTTCTTCTAAGAGTTTTATAATTTTAGCTCTTCTTTTTTTCAGGCGAAAGCACTAACGCAGTCCCCCACTACCACAAATTATGCAGTTGAGTTTCCCACATTTGGGGAAATCATAGGGGTCAGCATATCCAGGGTGCAATGGATAAGCCTCACCCTGAGAAAACTACCTTTGTGATCACGTATCTCCCCTGCCAGGAAAACATAACAATTTTAGCTCTTATATTTAGGTCTTTGATCCATTTTTGTATATGATGTGAGGTAGGGGGTCAAAATCATTCTTTAACAAGTGGATATCAGTTGCCCAAGCACCAGTTATTGAAAAGACTATGCTCTTTCCCTGTAAATTGTCTTGGCACCATGTTGAAAATCAATTGACCATAAATTTATGGGTTTATTTTTGCACTATCAATTTTATTCCATTGATCTATATTCATATCCTTATGGTAGTTCTATAGTATTGTTTGTTTTGGCTATTCTGGGTCCTTTGAATTTCCATATGAATTGCAGGATTAGCTTGTCAATTTCTGCAAAAAAGCCAGCTGATACTTGGCTAGGGAATGTTTTGAATCTGTAGATCATTTTGGAGAGTATTTCCATCTTGATGTTAAGTCTTCCAATCCATGAACATGGGGTCTCATTCCCTTTAGTTAGGTCTTCTTTAATTTCTTTCAATGGTATTGTGAAGTTTTCAGTGTAAATATCTTGCATTTTTTTTGGTTAAATTTATTCTTAAATACCTTATTTTTTCTGATGTATTCTAAATATAGTTGTTTTCCTAATTTCAGCTTCTATTGCTCATTACTAGTGTATAGAAATACAGTTGATTTTGGTATATTTATTTTGTATTCTGCCACCTTGATGAACTAATTTATTATCAGCTCTAAAAGATTGTGTGTGTGTGCATGCATGTGTGTGTGTGTGCGTGTGTAAGCCTTAGGATTTTATATATTCAAGATCATGCTATCCGCAAATAGAGATAGTTATATTTCTTACGTTCCAATCCGTATGCCTTTTATTTCTTTTTCTTCTCTAATTGGCTGACTAGAACTTTGAGTATGAGGCTGAATACAAGTGGTCAGAGCGGACATTCTTGTTCCTGATCTTAGGTGGAAATCATTCCATCTTTCTAAGTATGATGTTAGCTTGGGTTTTTCATAGACACATTTTATCAGGTTAAGGAAGTTTCCTTTTGTTACTTGTTTGTTGAGTATTTTTCTCATGAAAGAGTGTTGGCTTTTGTCAAATGCTTGTTCTGTGTCTGTTGAGATGATCGTGTGTTTTCGTGCTTTATTCTGTTCATATGGTATATTACATTCATTGATTTTTCATATGCCGACACAACAGCCTTGCTTTCCAGGGATAAATCTTACTTGGTCATGGTGTATAATCCTTTTTACATGCTGCTGGATTAGATATGCTAGTATTTTTTAAAATATATATATCTACTGATTTCAGAGGGAGAGGGAGAGAGAGAGATAGAAACATCAATGATGAGAGAGTCATTGATCAGCTGCCTCCTGCATAGCCCCCACTGGGGATCGAGCCCGCCACCTGGGCAGTATCCTGACTGGGAATCATACCATGATCTCCTGGATCATAGGTCGATGCTCAACCGCTGAGCTACACCTGGCCAGGCGGTATGCTAGTATTTTCTTAAGGAACATATGTCTGTATTCATAAAGAGTGTTGATCTGTAGTTTTCTTTTTTTCTTCAGAGGTCTTTGTGTAGTTTTAGTATCAGGTTAATACTGGTCTCATAGAATGAGTTGGGAAGTGTTACCTCATCTTCTACTTTTTGGAACAACCTGTGAAGCATTAATATTAATTCAAATTTAAATGTTTGGATAAATTCATCAGTGTAGCCATTGAGTCCTTGGAAAGTTTTTTTTATTACTAATTTTCTCTCTTGTTATAGGCGTATGTATTCAGATTTCTTTTTTTTTTTTTTTAAATATATCTTTATTGATTTCAGAGAGAGGAAAGGAGAGGGAGAGAGAGAGATAGAAACATCAATGATGAGAGAGTCATTGATCGAGCCCGCAACCCGGGCATATGCCCTGACTGGGAATCGAACCCTGATCGCCTGGATCCTAGGTCGACGCTCAACCGCTGAGCCACGCCCGGCCCGGCTGTATTCAGATTTCTTGTTGTGACAGTTTTGGTAGTTTGTGTCTTTCTTGGAATTTGATCTAGGTTATCTAACTTGTTTGTTTTCAAATTATAAGAGAAAGTTTATTTAGAAGGTTACAGAGGTAGTAGAAGTGAGCCAGCTGGGCTGTGTTCGGTAACTAGCTCAGGAAACAAGTTACAGAAGCAAAAGAAGGGCCCTTTGGAGCTTAGGAGAGAGAAAGGCAAAGGTAACACATCTGGGGAGAAGGGGAAGGGGAAGGGGAAGGGGAAGGGAAAGGGGAAGGGGAAGGGGAAGGGGAAGGGGAAGGGGAAGGGGAAGGGGAAGGGGAAGGGGAAGGGGAAGGGGAAGGGGAAGGCAGGAGCATGCTTCTGAAAGGAGAGCTCGCCTCATCTAAGTTATCTAATTTGTATAATCACTTCTATTTCTATATTTTTGGTAATAATGTTCCCTCTTTTACTCCTGATTTTAGTAATCTGAGGCTTATCTCTTTTTTTCTTGATTAGTCTTGATTAGTTTGTTAATTTTGTTAATCTTTTAAAAGATTAACTTTCAGTTTCATTGATTTTTATCTATGGTTTTCTATATTTCCTTGTTTGTCCTTCTTTTAGTTTCTTAAGGTGGAAGGTAAGGCTATTGTTTTGAGGTCTGTCTCTTTTTAAAATGTAGGAATCTACAGCTGTAACTGCATCCCATGAGTTTTGTTATGTTTCATTTTTCATTTGTCTTAAAGTATTATTTAATTTGCCCTGTGCTTTCTTCTTTGACCTATTGTTTATGTAGGAGTGTGTTGTTAAATTTCCACGTATGTGTGGATTTCCCAAATTTACTTCTGTTATTGATTTCTGATTTCATTCCACTGTGGCTAGAGAATGTACTTTGTAAGGTTTCAGTCATTTTAAATGCACTGTGCCTTGTTTTATGGCCTAAGATATGACTTATCTTGGAGAATATTCCATGTGCACTTGAGTTGTTATACACTGCTGTGATTGGATGGAGTGGTCTATAGATGTCTATTAGGGCTAGTTCCCGAACAATGTTGTTCAAGTTCTCTATTTCTTTTTTAAATGATCAATCCCGCTATCTTCTGGCAGCACCTTACCATAGTATTCTATTATGCTTGGTTATCTTGAGTCTAGAGCGTCTTTGGTTCAATTCCTCCATAGAAAGGGATAGGTTTATAACTACTGTTTATAGTCTTTGATATAATTCCCTTGTTTTTGACCTCTTTCCTTACCCCTGCCTTTTATAGTACCTGGTGCTTCACATTACTGAGCCTTTCTGGGGTTCTGTTTGCTGATTAGCTTGACTCTTGTTACCTTCCCCTTCAGTAAGCATTTTCTATGCTTTGTTTAGTAGGTTACCACTGCTCTCTCTTTGTCTCCCAACTTAAAATATTATGGTTCTGGGTTATGAATGTCAAAGACAGAGTTTCGATTTTTATTTTTTATTCTTGTTTTGGAACAATTTCAAAAAAGGAAGGAAGCAGAAACACCTTTAATCTACCATCCTCAAACTGGAAGTTTGTTGAATTTTTCTGAATAATGTGGTTTATTAACTCATTGGATAGTTTCAGCTACAAACTACTGTAATTATTTTATATATATATATATTAAAATGTCTTTAATTTGTTGATTTTTAGAGAGTGAGAAGGAGGGAGAAACATCAGTTTGTTTTTCCACTTATTTATGCATTCATTGCTTGCTTCTTGTATGTGCCCTGACCAGAGGTCAACTCCCAACCTTGGCGTATGGGGACGACGCTCTAATGAACTGAGCTATCTGGCCAGGGCTTGATATCTTTTGTTTTTTATATAAAATAAAGTCCTAGTTGCTTTGTGCTATTTAAAAATGCGAAGAAACATTCACAAAAAGATGGTTTCTCTTGGCATCTTAGGCAAGTTACAGTTTTGCTGTACAGTTTGTTGGCATTTCGGTGCAAATAGCATTGGTCTCACTTTTCTGTCCTAAAATGCTCTGTTCTTTACATAAACAGAAGTAGAAATAATTGTTCTCGTCTACTCATGGAGTGATTATCTCTTAGTAGCAGGTGGAGTGATTCACTCTTCTGTACTCTTAGAGGAGACTTTATTATTTGTGGGGGATAGAGTATGAAGAGAGGAGAGCTCCAGCAATATGTCAGCTATTACACATTCTGGACTAGTATAAAAAGCAGCAATCTCTTCCCTTGCTGCAATTTCAAAGCCTGGAAGTAACACCCCACATCTAAGCCTCTGAGAAATCACATCTTTCATAACAAGAACCATGATTCACATGAACGGAACAAAATGGAATTATCAAAAAATAGATTCTGTAGATCAAGCTGTAGCAAAAATATCTTCTGACTTAGCTTATAAATTGGCTATAATCACAGGAAGGACCATTGCTTCTCTTCCTCCTTGATTAAATAAACTTTTTACTTCTCCCGTGCCACATCCATATAGGTCAAGGTATTTGGAAAATGGGTTTTGCCATGAGGCGCCCCCCCTTTTTTTTTCTTATAGTCCTTTAAAACTTGAGAGCTGCTTAAACATACCTTGCCTTAGTTGTGTTCATTTAATTGGTCACCATGAATTATTGAGCATTTGTCATTTTTATGCTTTGTATATTGACCCACTATTATTTTTAGTATCAATGATTATAATAACCTACAGAGTGGGTTAGAAGGGCTTCACATTTGATGGAATTTGAATTCTTGCCAAAGCTATTATTTATTTCCAATATGGACAATATCATTTCAGCCCTTTTACCTGGACAGTTTTTCTCCTATTGATTTCCTGGCTCTCTAAGAGCAATAATTTTTTTTAGGGAGCAGTAAATAGAAAGGCAAGTCCAGTTTGATAACTCTTACTGAATTATACACACACACACACATAGTATTGAGTGCCTAATGTTCAAGGAACTGTGCGAGGGGTTTTAATTTTTAAAATAGTTTATTGATTTTTAGAGAGAGAGGAAGGGAGAGGGAGAGAGAGAGAAACATCAGCTGCCTCTTGCACAAGGCAACCTCCTGGTGCATAGGAAGATGCCCAACCAACTGAGCCACACTGGCCATGGCATGTGCAAGGTGTTTTAAAGGGTTGAAAGATGAGAATGTCAGAGATGCTTTCCACTGCAAGTAACAACAAAGACATATTATGAAGGCATTATTAAATATAAAGACATTTCTAATTTTGCTAAAAAGAAATCCAGAGTAAGGCCAATTCTAGGGATAGTATAGTGGCTCTCTGATGCCTTTTCACTTTCTGCTTAGCCATCAATAAGTGGGATTTTTCTTCAAAATTATAATGTTCACAAGATGTCTTAGCTCTAGAAATATCCTTATATAACCGTATCCAATGGCAGAAAAATGGCAGTTTTTCCTCATTCATCTTTTTTCATCGGGGAAGATAATTTATCTTAGAAATCTCTGGGATATTTCCTTCGTATGCCACTGGCTCAGATCAAGTTAGGTGTCTGTGTCTTAGCTAAAGGGAATGTGGAAAAGTATCTGTCATTTTTAATATGTATTGTGGAAGTGTGTGTGTGTGTGTGTGTGTGTGTGTTGTCCTTGTTGGACAGACAGCCAATAGCGTCTGCCACAAGGAATATGATGAAATCTCAGTCCCTTTTCAAGAGGCTTTGTGTCTCTCCAGGCAGAAAGAAAAGCTGTAATTATACAGTATTACAATTTCTGTGTGATAGCTTCCTGGACACACTCCTGGGCTTCAATTTAACAATCCGTTTTATATTGATAAAAGTGCTCTAGGTATTTTCAATTTGGAGCTGCCAAAAGCTGTCCTCTCTCACTTGGGGTGGTGAACACACAATACAGTATATAGTTGATGTATTACAGAATTGTACATCTGAAACCTATATAATTTTATTAACCATTGTCACACCACTAAATTCAATAAAAAAGTTTTAAAAAAGCTGTCCTCTCTCATTAATGTTCTCTTTCTTCAAAATGCTTTGCCCTTCTATCTCCACATGCCCGGATTCCATTCAAACCTTTACAGAAATCTAAAAATAACCCATCTCATTTATTTCACTTATTCAGCAAATACCTGTTGCATGCTTACTGTATAGCAAGCATTCTAAATGTTGGGGAGATAGGGCCTGAGCTCTGACCTCATGGAGCTTACAGTCAGGTGGGGAAGACTGACAATTGATAATCATTAAGTGATGGGGAAGAATAGGGTACAATGGGAGGACAGGCAGGGGTACTTACACTATTGTTGGGGATGGGAAAAGACAAAGAAGCCTTCTTGAAGACTTTTTAAAGGTGATACCTGAAGGATAGATAGGAATAGGGGAGTGTAAGGGAGGAGAAAAGAGAACATTGTGTAGAAAACTATGGAACTGAAAGTGTTGGTGAAAGTGCCCTTGAAAAGGCTTCTTTAATTCCTCCTTCTTCCAAGTAATTTCTCCGTTTGGTTACACGCCCCCCCCCCCCCCGCCCCAGCACTTAATATGTAACTTTTAGACCATGTTTTGCTCTGAAGGCAAAATGTATGATTTACATACAGCAGTCTATAAATATGAATGCAGCTTCAGAAGAGAATGAGGCTGTATATGCTACCTTAAAACATGGAAACATCTGAGATAAGGTGGATTATACCACACTTCTCTTCAAAATAATAGGTATAGCATCACCTGTCTAGGTGACTACAGAGATCAAAGCAGCATGAAAAATTGATTCATAAAGTTCTGGAGGAAGCCTGGCTGGTGTGGCTCAGCAGTTGAGCATCCACCTGTGATCTGGGAGATAGAGGTTCAATTCCCAGTCAGGGCATTTGCCCCAGTTGCAGGCTCATTCCCCAGCAGGGGGTGTGTAGGAGGCAGCCAATCAATGACTCTCTCATCATTGATGTTTCTCTCTGTCTCTCTCCCTCTCCCTTCCTCTCTCTCTGAAATCCTCTCTCTCTGAAAAAAGTTCTGGAGGAAGTACAAAGTAACAATAAGTTCAATCCTCATATGTTACTTTCAAGACTATTTCAGGAAAAAATGTAAACCCGATATCCATCAGAAAGAAAAAATAGCTACTCTTGTTTACAAGAGCTTTTCTTTTTAGTCTCTTGATATTGGCTGTTCTTTGTATGTGCCAGGGTTCTGGGTTACTGGTTGGGGAAGCCTTCCCAAACCTGACAAGCTACTTTTAAAATCAAATAATTTTTAAAAAATCAAATGTTCATAGCATGACTCACATTTTTACTGTTTAATTTTAAATGCATGTTCCAAATTTTTTCTGCCACTTAGCTGAGAGGAACAGTAGTAAATTTTGATAGAGAAGATGGTTTGGGGATATAACTTGTCTTGATGGGCCCAAATTGATGATATTTTATGAACTTCTATTCTTCCCCTTAATTTATTCTAGTTCAGCAATTTACCCCTAGTTTGAGAAGGCACTTGTTTGATCCTGCCATTTCTATAGCTAAGTAAAAACCCTCAAATAATGAGAAAATGTATATAAATGTGTTTTGGATATGGTAATATAAGGACTTATTTTTTATTGTCAACGTGGGAAGTATTTTTTTTTTGGAAATATATCTTTATTGATTTCAGAGAGGAAGGGAGAGAGAAACATCAATGATGAGAGAGTCATCACTGATCAGCTGCCTCCTGCACACCCCTGCCTGGGGATGGAGCCTGCAACCCAGGCATGTGCCCTCACTGGGAATCAAACCTGGATCCTAGGTGAATGCTCAACTGCTGAGCCACGCCCAGCCGGGTTTAGGAAGTAGTTTTGATACCAGATTTTAATTGTCCTCTTCAATGGCAGAGATTACTTTTTTGGATGCTGTCCCATAGTATGATGAGACATGGCTGAACTATGGTGAGAGGTGGATGCAAAATTCTCTAGTTTGATGATTCTTAACTTTTTGTTTTTTCATCTTGTATTAATAGGCTTTGTTTTTTAAAAGTTTTAGATTTAAAGAAAAACTGAGCAGACTACAGAAAGTTCCCATATACCTCTCCCCCACTGTTTCTTCTATTATTATCTTACATTAATATATTTGTCACAATTAATGAATCAATATTGATACATTGTTATTAACTAAAGCCCCCCTTTATTCAGATTTCCTTAGTTTTAGTATAATGTTATTTTTCTATTAGGGAATTCCATTCAGCTTAAAACTTATGTTCAGTTGTCATATTAGTTATATCCACATTACACTTAGTTGTCATGTCTCCTTAGGCTCCTCTTGGCTGACATTAACCTTCACATTTGGGTCATGAACTGGGTTGAAAATCTGCTGAACCCTATGGATCCTCTCCAAAGAAAACTGTACATGCTTCAGATGTCTAATTTAAGGGGGGGGGGGGGTCAATCCATAGCAGATTTAGAAGCCCTGCTTTAGGAGGAATGGATGATTTTTAAAACATCCCCTTCCCGACATTTGGGCTCAATCAGGCTCTACCTCTAATTTATTGTATGACCTTTTTGCAAAGGTGGGTTTTTGTTTTGTTTTGTTCTCCCCCCTACATGGGCCTCAATTTCACCATCTGTGCAATGAGGGGTTTACATGATGGCACAGTAGAAGGTGGGAGTCACCTAGAGTTGTCAACATCTGAGGAACAAAGACTCATAACACAGATAACCAAGCTAGGTCAAGCCAGAGAAGTGATGGGCTTATGAATAAGAAGGTTGCAAAGATTCAATGGGCGGAAAAGACAAAACCTGGGTTCCATCCACCTTGTCTCTGTGGATTTTGTTAAGTCATTTCCTTCCTCTGAGCTTCAGTTTCCTTATTTGCAAAACTGTGGGGGCCCCCTGCTACGGTAGTTATGAAACTTCTGGGAGCATCAGCCGACAATGTACCTGGTAAGATAACGTGTGATGATTTATAAGAACATGGGAAAGTGGGTAGGCGCACGGGTGAAGGGAGGATCTGAGGAACGTGAGACAGGCCTGAGGGTCTGGATTGAGGAACCGAGCACACATCTTGGCTCCCTGATCAAACCTGTACATGGATGGGCTCAATTCCACGTCCACTGCATCCTCGCCCCACTTTCTCTCCCCCTCCTTCATGGCTGGGAGGCGCCACACTTCCCATGGCCGCCAGGATGCGACACTTTCCACCAAGCGAGGGGCGCGCGCGCTCCCGCGCTGCCACCTCACTCCCGGCTCGGCCCGCCTTTGACCTCTCCCAATTGGTTCATCACGTAAGTGACGTATTCGACCCCCACCTCACTTCCCCCGGGCTCCGCCCCATCTCCTCCTTGCTAATACTGACAGGAGTCGAAACCAAACACGCCCTGGTCTCCGCTATGCGGGAGGAGCCGGGAAAGCAGGCTAAACCAGGAAGTCGCTGGCTGTGGGGCGCACGCGCACGCACGCCTGTACGCACGCCCGCCAATGGCCGGCGGGGCGGTAGGCTCGTGCCCGGGCTCGCCCTGCGCCGCGCCAGAGGCACGCGCACTCAGCAGGTTGGGCTGCGGAGGCAGCTGTGGGAGCTGAGGCGCTGCGTGTCAGAGGTCCCAGACGTCTGCGGCTCCCGCTCCGCCACCCTCCGCCTCTCACCCCAGTCTCGGTGCCAGTTGCTGAAAACGAAACGGCGCCAGCTTTGGGAATTCGCAGCACACCGCTGGCTTCTTCCGACACCGCCCTCCTTCCCTACACAGCCGCGGGCCTCGCTTGGTGCTAGGCGACTCCGCGGGAGGCGGCGGCGACGGTTGCCTGTCTGTGGAGGGGAGTCCTGCGCCCCAGCCTTGCTCCGTCGCCCGGCCCTGCAGGGGCCGAGAGAGCTCGGTGCCCGCCCTTCTCGTCAACCAGTTGGAGCAGCGTCGGTCCGGGAGGTCTCTGGGCTGAGGCAGCAGTCGCTCCTCCAGCTCCATCATGTCCGCGGGCGGAGACTTCGGGAATCCGCTGAGGAAATTCAAGCTGGTGTTCCTGGGGGAGCAGAGCGGTGAGTGCGCGGCTCCCCCACTCCTGGCTGCTGGCCGCGGCTTCCCCGCACCACCCCCAGTGCGGCCCTTCAGTCCGCGGAGGCTCCCTGCTGGCCTCGCCTTCGCGCTTGGTTCCACCTCCAGCCTTTCCCGGGGTTCGCCAACCCCTCTTAGCAACCGGTTCCTTTTCTCCTTGATCCGTCTGTCGGATTTTCACCCTTTCGTCCCGACTCCGGCGTATCCTTTCCTTGCAGCCCGGCCTTCTTCCGTCGGTCTCCCCTCCCCAGTCCCCACCCCACTCCGCCCAGCCACAGCCTCACGTCCATCCCTTTCTTCCTTCAGTCTCCGTCGTCTCACCCACCCTGCCCCCTTCCTTGAGCCCCACCCTTACCCCTTGCTCTTATCGCAGTTCCTCAGCTCCATGAGGCCCATCCTGGCAAGTCTCATTCCCAGGGAACCGGGAACCAGCCCTCTTCAACCTTGGGCAAGGAGGGTGGGATCTGGGCGTTGTTTTCCCTAGAGGCTTGGCCCTGAGTAGTGCGGATGTAATGGAAGGTGGGGGTCGTGTAAAATTCTTGGATGATTTTCACCTGGGTGGGGAATTAGTCTGGGTTATAGAGGATATGTATCTGAATTGGAGGCGACTTGAGGATGGAATGGTGGTGGGGGGTTGGAGGCAGCAGTGGCGATTTTTGCCCCTCGGGTTTAGTTGTGGCTTGTTGGAAAACCTCATTTTCTTCTCTTGACTCTTCATCCCTGACAATGTTGATGCTTTCCCGATCTCTGCCAGATGCTATGTCATGATCGTTTTACTTGGAATTTTTCATATCTCACCCCTCCTTTTTCTTGTTTCTACATGAAGCAGTGTCTGATTCTCCTCATGGTGGTGCAAACAGGAATTACTGGGGAAAATGTTCATTCCATTTCTTCTTGAGTATTTTCCAATCATATATTTACAATTCCTGTGAGAGAAGGCTTGAGAATAACGAATATCTTTGTTTGGAGGATTTCCTTTGGGGTTAGAGAGTGTTGGAGTAGAGTAGGAATTGATTCCTCATCTGGTTTTCTAAATTAGATTTAAATATGTAATATCTCTTCAGCTAAATGGCTCTTTTATGCTTAATATTCCATAGTATCTGATAAGTGAAATTGTTATCTCATTTACCTGGTCAGCCTTCTGCTGTCGCTGTAGTTTGTATTAGATACAGGATTCTAATATTGTGATGACTGTCTCTAAAATTACTTTTTGTAATTACCAATTGGAATTGGTAATTCCAATTTTATATTGTATTATGCAAACTTGATACTTGGCAATTTAGAGATTATCATCCTTTGTTTTTCTCAGACTTTTCATAACCATATTTAAAATTCAGTCATTGAGAGATTAGTTTCTCCCAACTCATCAAACATTGAGTTATCCACTAGGTTTCTTAGGTTAGGTTATAGAAAACATTTATCTTTTGATTTGAAAGAAGATAACTGATAATAAGTTCAGAGGTTGAATTTTTTATATTAATGCTAACTAGGTTAATACCAGTTGCAAAACTGCTTTCAGTTGGATCTGAGAAATTATTGTTCTCCTTTTATATATAATCTTTTCCGTTTCCCTCCTTCCCAAGGAAAAATATAGTCTCTTTGCTTATGACTTTTCCTGAAGTGTAAACTTGTTTCTTTTCTTTCTTTTTTTATTGGTTGATTTTAGAGGGAGAAGAAGGGAGGGAGGGACAGACAGAGAGACATGGATTTGTTGTTCCACTTATTTATGCATTCATTGGTTGATTTTTGTATGTGCCCTGACCAGGAATTGAACCCACAACCTTGGTGTATTGGATGATGCTCTAACCACCTGAACTACCCAGCCAGGGCCAGAACAGTTTTAGATTTATAGAAAAATCAAAAAGATCATGCACGGGGTTCCCATATAGCCTCACTCAGTTTTCATTATTATTAATATCTTACATTAGTAATGGTACATTTGTTACAATTAATGAACTAATATTAATACATTAACGAAGTCCATAGTTTATTCAGATTTCCTTAGTTTTTATCTTTTTTTGTTTCAGCATTCATTTCAGGATAACACATATTTAGTTGTCCTGTCTCCTTAGGTTCCTCTGTTAGAATTTTTTTAGGATTGTTTATATGCTTTTTATTTTTAACTCTGTGGAACTGTGAGGTTAATATCTTTTGAGGCTACTATATTTCCAAGTAATGCCATCCAACACCTTTGACAGTGAAAGATTGATCTCTGTTTTTATGGACAGTGTTTATAGTTTTTTTGTAAATTAGTAAAGGTCTGTAGAATTCATGTCATCTTGATGTAACTCTTCATGAATTATTTATCTTTAGGTTTTAGAATTCCACAATTCAGCTTTCAGAGACTAATCGGTGGCAAAGCCTTGTCTGTCTTCTTAATAGCATTTACCACATTTATAATTCTTATTTTTTATGTGCTTGTTTTTGTCTATTTCCCATAGCAGAATGTAAATCCCATGAAGATTAAAAACTATTTTTTTGCTGTTGTTCATTGTATCCACATTGCCTCCTATAGTGCTAGGCTCATAGTAGGTACTCAGAAATATTTGGTGAATGAATGATGATTGAATCTAAAACTAACTAAAGCTAATAGCATATATTAATCTTTGCTATGGAGAAGTCTACATTTTTTCCTTATATAATTAATGGTTTGACAGTAACGTTTTATACTTATATTACTTGATGGTATGCAGGGATACTGCAGATGCTTAAGGGGGCAGGGAACCCAATTTATAGCCCTCACCATTTCACTAAAAAAAAAAAAAGAGCGAGAGACTGGCCAGGATTTCACACTTTTTTTGAGTTGAGCAAAATTAGTTTTATTTTGTTAAAGCTATTGCTAAATTATTTGCTCTTAGTATAGCACTTCATAGCATGTCAAATGATATTAAGACATGTTCTGGGAACTGATTTGAAGTTAGGTAGACCTTTATTTATCTTATCAAAAATTTAAGGTTCTGTGCTGTGTAATGAAGTAAGTTGTTTCAGTACATGAAGCCTCAGATTGAATAAGTGACATCAACTTTGGTAATCTCCCTATAAACTCTTGCGGTTTCTTTATATTTCAGTAGTGTACATGGCTTAATAAAGGAATGTTGAAATACGTAATTTGGGAATTCCTTTTTTACTACCTGTTGCTATTGTCTTGAAATGCAGAGGTACTTTTAGAAGTGTCATTTTGGCCCTAGCTGGTTTGGCTCAGTGGTTAGAGCCTGTGGACTGAAGGGATCTGGGTTCCATTCGGGCCAAGGGTACGTACTTCGGTTGCAGGCTCAATCCCTGGTGCTGATCCCTGGTGCTGGTTGGAGGTGGGTGCAGGAGGCAACCAATTGATGTGTCACTCTCACATCAATGTTTCCCTCCCTCCCCTCCTCCTTCCACTCTTTCTGAGGTTAAAAAAAAGAAATGTCAATTTGGATTACTGTAGAAGATATGACTACAAACAAATGTTATATGTTACAAATTAGGAAATGTGATCTCAAGGAAAAGCACATGCCTGGCCTGGGACTACTTATTTTTCATGGTATTTTACCTTTTTTTAAACATCAGTTCTTTTTTTAAATAATCCTTTTTTATTTTATTTTAATTTTTGTAAATCCTCACCTGAGGATAGACTTATTAATTTTAGAGAGAGAGGAAGGGAGAGAGAGAAACATTGACTGGTTGCCTCTCGTAAGCACCCCAACTGGGAATGAGTCTGCAACCTAGGTATGTGCCCTGACTTGGAATCAAACCCACAACCTTTTGGTGTATGGGACGGCATTCCAACCAACTGAACCACACCGGCCAGGACTACATCAGTTCTTTTGATGTAAAAAAGTATTTTACTGTCAGAGACCAGGAGCACTGAACAGTTTAGATTGGCTGCATCAGTGATCTTAAACTTTTATTTTTTATTTTATTTATTATTTATCCTCACCTGAGGGTATTTTCTCCATTGCTTTTCAGAGAGAATGGAAGGGAGGGAGAGAGAAAGAGAGACAGAGGGAGAGAAACATCTATGTAAGAGAGACAATCGATGGGTTGCCTCCTGCACGCCCCCGGATCAGGGCTGGATATTGAGCCTGCAACCGAGATATGTACCTTTGGCTGGAATTGAACCTGGGACCCTTGAGTCCACAGGCTGATGCCCTAACCACTGAGCCAAACCGACCAAGGCTCTCCGTACTGTTTTTGTAACTTTTCTGTGAGCTTAATATTTCCAAGTAAAATGTTAAAAGAGTTCCTCAAGGTAAGTACTACTGTTATTCCCATTTTACCATGAGGAAGTTGAGGCACAGAGAGGTTAAGTAACTTGTCCCAGTTGGATACAGTTAGTAAAGTGGTCAAGTTGGGATTTCAGCGCAACCATCTTGTTCTAGAGCTCCAGTGCTAAAACACTAAATTACACTACCTTTCCTTGATAAATTTTGTGTAGGTGGAATATGTGCAGAAAGTACAGGATACTTAGGTGTTCCTCAAACCATAAGAATGAAAAAAAACTAATCACTTCCGGAAAGTATATCAGCTAAATCTGTTAGATAAGGCTAAGTGTCTCTCGGGTATTTTGCAGTACTGGACTTTTGTAATTTATATGACAAAATTTTCAATATATGTAACTTACAGTTAGAGTAAGATGAGAAACAATTAGTTTTTAGTAAACTTCAGTTGCTTTGATAACATTTGTTAATGGGTTGTGTTACTGACTCTGATACTGAGCTATCAATTATTTCAAAATGCCGTTTATACACAAGGAAAATCAGGTTTATATAATCGTGGAATTAAAATGTAATATTTAAATGAGAATTGTTCAGTCTCATCTAAAAGGCAAAAGTACAACTGAAAAAAGTCTTTAGATTTGTAGTATCTTACAGAAAAGATAATAGCTACTTTGCAGTTCTGAAATCTGAACAAGAATACAAAGGCTTATGCTGAAACATAAAACATAGTGAATTTAAGTCAGATATGGAAGAATTTCCTGACTGAAAGGTTTTAGAAATATTAGAGTGGATTATGAGATTGCTTGGACAATGTTTCCTTTTTTGTTTTTTAAAAAATTTTTAATTGATTTTTAGAGAGAGAGGGAGAGAGAGAGAAACATCAATGTGAGAGCAGAACATCGATCAGCTGCCTCCTGCACACCCCCTACTGGGGATTGAGCCTGAAACCCAGGCATGTGCCCTGACCAGAAATCAAACTGGCAACCCTTTGGTGCATGGGACGACTCCCAACCAACAGCCACACCGAGCAGGGCAGTATTTCCTTTTTTAAATAGAGAACTAATTTCTTGCAAGAGCTAGGTGTGCTCAGACAAAACCAGGAGTACATCTACAATACTTAATAGATTCTATTTTGGATTCTATAGAGTCATATTTATTGATAATGAAATATTCTTGTTTGCTAGTTTTAGATGGTCTTACTTGCCTCAATATAATCTTTCTTTTATCAGAACTTCTTGATTGATTTTATTTATTTTGTATTACTTTATAAGTAGAAAGAATACACTCTAAAATAACAATAAAGATTATAGTATAGTAAATACATAAACCAGTAACCTATTAGTTTATTATCATTATCAAATATGTACTGTGCATAATTGTATGTGCTATACTTTTCCATAGGTTTGTTCATCACAGACACATGAGTAATATGTTGTGCTACTACGTTAGGGCAGTTATAATGTCATTAGGTGATAGGAATTTTTCAGCTTCATTATCATAATCTTATGGGACCACTAACCTACATGCAGCCGTCTTTGACCAAAACATGGTTATACAACATATGACTGTTTTTGGATTTAAAATAAATCTACTGTCTTCTTCATATGCTTTTTTCCCCCCTGGATATTTTCGATCTTGTGTTATTTGAATTTGTAGTCTTTTAAAAATCATCCCATATTCATTTCTTTATTAATTAGGAAGTTATACATTTTTTTCTCTTTTATTTAGTGATTACCCTAGAAGTTGTGGCATGCAGCCATGACTTATAAAAGTCTACCATTAATGGATTCCTTTACCCTTCTGGACAATGCAAGGACCTTAGAACTCTAACTCTACTTACACTCCTCCTTTTAACTTTACGTACTATGTGTATTTTAATTGTGTGTGTGTATAAAACCCTATAAGGTGATTATTTTGAATAATGATTATTTAGATTTTTTATAAGGAAAACTTTTTGTTGAAGTACAACATGATAGAAAAGCATACAAGTTGTAAGTGTACAACTTGAATGAGAAAATTTGCTAGTCATATTTCCATCCTTATGAAAGTTATTTCTTACTGTAAATTAGTAAACTTTGTCTCCTGGTTTTAAAACTTCAATTTCCTGAGTTTTATTTTAAGTATGTCCCTATGAACTATCCCCTTTCATTTTTCCAAGAATGCAAGGATTGTTGCAGGCTGTTGTCTTCCAGACTCTGGATTACCTTAGTAGTGAATGCTGTCTACTTGGTGAAGTTTTTTTTCATTGATTAATTTATTCAGTGCCTGGCAGGGTCCAACACTGTTAGTATATCCATGAACAAGACAAGACGAAGTTCCTGTTCTGTATCTTACCTTTGTAAGTTGGGGAGGTAAACTAGTAAATAAATGCATAAACAAGATAATTTGAGATAAGTGTTATATTGCCAGTTTTTCTTATTTTTTCCCCATAAGAGAGAGTGGATCATGCTTTTTTCCTTATATTAAATTTCTACACTTAAAGTTTTTGAGTAATGATGGTAAAGTCAGTCTTATTTTGAACTTGCCACTGGACTGTTCTTTGAGGGTACAGATTATTTCCAACTCATCTTTTTATTTTTATTTTTTTAAAATATGTCTTTATTGACTTCAGGGAGAGGAAAGGAGAGGGAGAGAGAGATAGAAACATCAATGATGAGAGAGTCATTGATCGGATGCAGCCCACAACCCGGGCATGTGCCCTGACCAGGAATCGAACCCTGATCACCTGGATCCTATGTCAATGCTCAACCGCTGAGCCACGCCCGGCTGGGCTCCAACTAATCTTTTTAAAATAATTTTTAAAAATTTATTGATTTGAGAGAGAGGAAGGGGGAAAGAGAGAGAGGGAAGGAGGGAGGGAGGGAGAGAGAGAAAGACATTGATTGTTGTTCCACTTATTTATGCATTCATTGGTTGATTCTTTGGTATGTGCCCTGACCAAAATCAAACCCACAACCTTGGCATATCAGGAAGATGCCCTAACCAACTGAGCTTTGTGGCCAGGGCTCCAACTCATCTTTTTTCCATTGCTTTTCAGAATGGAAAGGGGAGAGAGAAACATCAGTGTGAGACAGACACATCAATTGGTTGCCTCCTGCGTGGTCCTCAACCAGGGCTGGGGATCAAGCCTGCAACCGAGGTACATGCCCTTGGCTGGAATCGAATTTAGGACCCATCAGTCCAAGGGCCGACACTCTAACCTCTGAGCCAAACCAGCTAGGGCTCCAACTCATCTTTTTATCCTTAAGATACATTCATAGAAGGATGGTGACTTTGTTGTAGGAATAAAATAAAGGCCCTGTTGCCATCTAAAATACTGATAGAAATACAATCTTAGGCTGACAGTAATTTTGAAAGGTAATTTAGTTCTTCCTTCCTTCAGGCAGAACTATATCTGATACTGAATTTACAAATTTGTAATGTAACCAGGGAAGAAAAGTTCCACAAAATTAGGTTACATGAGCAAAATTTCAGAGGCTTCAAAGTACATATTATGCTCGAATAACTAATAGTCTTCCAATAGCCTTCCATCATTGTCAGGTGAAGTTTATGTTTGGCAGGGATAGGAGATGAAACTAAAAAGGCTAGGCTCAAGTTTGATTGTAAAGGTCCTTGAATGCCTGCTAAGGATTTTTAACTTTATCTTATGGCTATAGGGGAGCCTTGGAATTAAAAAAATATATATCTTTATTGATTTCAGAGAGAGGAAGGGAGAGGGGGAGAGAGAGCTAGAAACATCAGTGATGAGAGAGTCCTCATTGATTGGCTGCCTCCTGCACACCCATGACTGGGGATCGAGCCCACAATCCTGCATGTGCCCTGCCTGTGAATTGAACCGTTATTTCCTGGATCCTAGGTTGATGCTCAGCCGCTGAGCCATGCCCGGCCTAGTGCCTTGGGATGTTTTATAAAATTAAGGAAGGATACCTCTGGCAGTGTAGAAGCTGGAAGCTTTGCACCGTTCTTTCCATGTTCACTGTTGTGTGTGTGTGTGTGTCTCTTTCACTGTATTGTACACTCTTTGGTGGTCAGGGTCTTTATTACTCATAGTTGTTTTTCATTCTCATCCCCAAACCTCCATGTTCCTTAGCATTTAGTTTTGTGATGAAATGAGAAATAGTAGTCACCTAAGCATTAAATTATTTGTTTAATTGTTATTTATCTTTGTTAAGAGTGAGTCTTTTATGTATCTTTTCTGTCTTCATCTCTTACATAGGTAAATATTTTTTGTTTTTACTTTGGGTGTCTCCATTTTATCCTGGAAACTTGTACTGTAGGTCTAATGCTTTCAACATAAATATTATTGTAAAGGAATAAAGCACCTTTATTAAAAACAACTTTAGACCCATTTTTTAATGTGACTGTACAAGTGTAGTTGTAGTTTTGTTTTATTTTTAACTTTAGAAGAAACAAAATCTTTATTCAATTTAGGTCTTTAGAGGACTACTAGATTTATTGAACTTTAGTGTTGTTGACCAGGTTAGCTACATTGAAGTACCACTAGCTTGGTTTAGTTGATTCTCTGTTTTGGTATAGAATTGCAGTGAGTTTTGCTTGCAGCTGTGCTTTTCTGCTGTAGTCTTTAGGTACCTTTTTCAACTGTTTTCATTACTATGATGGAATAGTGACTACAGGTAGTTGGTTTTTTGTTTTTATTTTGCTTAGCTCTGTCACTGAAATCGTAGCATCTGATTTGAGCTACTATTATTATCATAGCATATTAATCTTATATAGTGGCTTATTTTTGTGGTAAAATATAAATATCTAGTTGGTCTGTTTCAGTATTATCTGCCCAGTCTAACTGACCAAGAATTATGAAGCAGTTGAGACTTTAGAAAAAAAAAAAGTTTCTATTGATTTTTTTTTTAAAGAGGAAGGGCAAGTGAGAGAGCTAGAAACACTGATGAGAGAGAATCATTGATTGGCTGCCTCCTGCACGCCCCCTACTGGGGATGGAGCCTGCAACCTGTGCATGTGTCCTGACCGGGAATCAAACTGTTGAGCTCTTGGTGCATGGGACCGATGCTCAACCAAGTGACCTACACAGCCCGGGCCCAGTTGAGACTTCTTTTATGCGAATATCAGCCGTATATTCTTGGAATCCTAAATATTCTTTTTTTTGAAATATGTTTTTATTGATTTTAGAGAGAGAAGGAAGAGAGAGGGTTAGAGAGATGGAAACATCAATGAGAGAAACATCGGTTGGCTGCCTCGGGTATGTCCCCCTACTGGGGATTGAGCCTGCAACCCAGGCATGTGCCCTGACCAGGAATCGAACCGGTGACCTCCTGGTTCATGAGTCAACACTCAACCACTGAGCAACAGCAGCTGGATGGAATCCTAAATATTTTTGAATTCTAAGAATATTATGTGAGGAATTATTTTACCATTTGTATAATTATCTTTTAAATTAGTATAATTTGGTCTTCTAGAGGCCCAATAATTATTTTCTCTAACCTTTACTAATCAGCTCTTGCTTTTAGCATTCCTTTTAGTTATCTTTGGTGTTCCAATATTAGATTTTAAAAAAACAAAAATTTTTTGGTAGTTTTTTTTTTTTTAATGTGGTAAAATGTACATAACAAAATTTACAATTTTAATGATTTCTGAGTGTATAGTTCAGCAGCATTCATCACATTCACATTGTCATACAACCATCACCACCATAAATTTTTATTAACAGCTACATATTGAGATAAAAGTCACATACAATACAATTCACCCATTTAAAGTATATAATCCAATAGTTTTTAGTATAGTGTTGTGCAACCATCACTACACAGTTTTAGGATATTTTTATCACCAACAAAAGAATCTCTGCGTCCCTTAACCATCACCACCCAATTCTCTACCATCGCCCCATCCTTAAGCAACTATTAATCTACTTTCTGTCTCTATATATTTGCCTAAGCACTTCATATAAATGGAATCATATTATATGTGGTCTTTTGCTACTGACCTCTTTCACTTTGTATAGTGTTTTCGAGATTCATCCCTGTTGTGGCATATATCAGTTCTTCATTCCTTTTTATGGCTGAGTAATATTGCATTGTACGAATATATCACATTTTGTCCATTCATCAGTTGATGAAGCTCTGATTCTGAGATGAGTTTCAAAACAGTTTTCTATGTCCCTTCTTTCTCACTCAAACAGTCTAGTTTTTGCAGCCCTCACACTGTTCGTAGGACCTTTTAGTCTTTATATTCCCAGGGATTTTTCTTTGATTCATTTAATTAAGCAGACTGGAACCTCAGTTTCTTCAGGTTACTGTCCAGGAAGTTAACTAGAATGGATTCACGGGGTAATTCTAGTTCTTTTTGTTAGGACCCAAGTAAATATCTGCTTTGCCTCTTCGTAAATCAGAGGTATCAACATAATTGATTGTTTTCCTCCATCTTTTCTCTTCATTTTCCTCAACTCTTAACTAAGTAAATACTCTTTACTTGTGCTTTTAATTTGAGAGACTGTTATCTGTTTAATTAGAAAAAGGCATTTCAACAAACTTGGGGCTATGTGTGTTTTTATTTTTAGAACCTTTGCAGATATTTCCCATTGAATTTAATTGCAGTTCTTTGTAAAATGATTTTTCAAGAACCAATGTAATAACTGAGTGAATTTTTTCCTTTTCATTTCAGTTGGAAAGACATCCTTGATCACCAGATTCATGTATGACAGTTTTGACAACACCTATCAGGTATTTTGTTTTTGCCAACTTACTAGCTTTCTCTATTTTGTGTTGTAAGTAATATGGAATGTCCCCAAAAAATGTATACACACTTTGAATAATTATTAACTCCAATAGCTTAAATCTGAAAAGGAAGAAACTTCAGTTGAGCTATCATTTTTTAGTAGTGTATACATTTTTTCAGGACACCTTGTATTTAAGATATTTTTTAAAAATTCATTTATTTACATGCAGTCATAGATATGAAAACACTTTCTGTAATCTGTAAAATGCTATATAAATATAAAGTATAACTGATTTTGCTAATAGTCCTCAACGTCTTCATTTGGTTTCTGTATCTCGTGAAAGATTATTGCTAATACCATCTGGGCTAGAAGTAGGAATGATTGTAAATATTCTCTCATAGAGATTTTGCCCAGGTTTACACTTTGATCTATATCTGAAGTCAAGGAATAAGAAGATTTGGGGAAATTCACAAATATGTGGAAATTAGACAACACATTTCTAAATAACCAATGGATCAAAGACAAAATCACCAGGGAAATTAGAAAATACTTTGAGACAAATAAAGGAAAAATACAGGACACCAAAATTTATGGGATGCAGCTAAAACAGTGCTATAAGGAAAAGAAATACATTAAATAATTTAACCTTCTAACTTAAGAAACTAGAAAAAGAAATGTAAACTAAATCTAAAGCAAGGAGAAGAAACTGTTTTAAAATGTCGTCTTTATAATTATTCATGATCAGGAGATTATTGCCATTAAAAAAATCTGTTATATTCACAGATTCCCAAGAGGAGGACGATACTTCATGCCATGGGAGGGGGAGGCACATGGGGAAGCTCTTGAGTTGGTTAGGAGGTGGGGGGCAGAAAATAGGAAAAGTGGGCAAGAGCCTTTATTGTGGTTTCTGTGGGAAGGATAGGTGAGACCAGGTAAACAGATTTAGGATTGCCTAGTCTGAGTAATTTCAAAGGGCTCTGGGGTGTGTTGGAGCCTTTACTAGTTGTCTAGTACCTGGCCCTGGGATGATTAAGGCTGGGGAATAGTTGCCCAGAGTGTGATACATGAGGTGGTTGAAATTATGGGCTCTGGATTGGTTGATCTGCATATTAAAGGTGCTCTCACAGGCAAGTTTACTATTTCTAGGAATTGGCAAACTCTGGGAGGGCCAATCTTCCAGTGTCAACAGTTTCCCAGATGTCAAAGCAAAACAAAACAGAAAATAAAAGACATGCTTAATTCAGAAGTTAATAAAGATTAGAGCAGAAATATATGAAAGAATAGAAAAACAGTAGAGAAATGCAGTGAAACCAAAAGTGGTTCTTATGCCCTAGCCTGTTTTGCTCAGTGGTTAAGAGTGTCAGGCCACAGACTGAAGGGTCCTGAGTTCGATTCCAGCCAAGGGCACGTACCTCGGTTGCAGGCTTGATCCTCAGCCTTGGTCAGAGTGCGTGCAGGAGGCAACCAATAGATGTGTCTCTCTCACATCAGTGTTTCTCTTTCTGTCTCCCTCTCTTCCCCCTCCCCCGCCTTCCACTCTCTCTGAAAACCAATGGAAAATATATCCTCGGGTGAGGATAAAAAAAAAAAGTGGTTCTTAGGATAAACAAAATCAACCAGCCTTAACCTAGACTAATCAATAAAAAAAAAAGACTAAAAATTACTAAAATCAGGAGTGAAAGAAAGGACATTACTACTGACCATACAGGAATAGAATGGATTATAAGGGAACACTGGGAACAATTATGTCATTGAGCTAGATAGCCTAAATGAAATGGACAAATTCCAAGAAAGATATGAACTACTGAAATGAACTCAAGTAGAAATAGAAAATTCGAATATACCTGTAATAACTAGAGAGAGAGAATTAGTGATCAAAAACTTCCCACAAAGAAAATCACAGGACTAGATGTCTTCACTCTTCAATTCTATGAAATATTTAATAAACACCACCAAAACTTCATAAACTTCCAAGAAACAGAAGAGGAGGGAATACTTCCCAACTCATTCTATGAGGTCAATATTACTCTAATACTCAAACCAAAGACATCAAAATTAAAACTACAGATTGATATTCTTTATGAATATAAACATAACAATCCTCAGCAGAATTATTACCAAAGTGAGTCTGGCAGTGTGCCAAAGGATTATATACCATTTACCAAATGGGATTGGTAAATTGGTACCAGGATTACAAATTGGTTCAACATACAAAACGTAATGTAATACACTGTATGAATAGAATAAAGGGCAAAATCACATGATCATTTCAATGGACAGAAAAAGCATTTGACAAAATCCAATAACATTTCATGGTAAAAAACACTCAACAAACTAGAACTATAAGGGATTTTCCTAAACATGATGGAGGGTATCAATGAAAAATCCACAACCAATATTATACTTAATGTTAAAAGACTGAATGCTTTCTCTTTAAAATCAGGAAAAAGCCTGGCAGGGCGTGGCTCATCGGTTGAGCGTCGACCTAGGATCCAGGCGATCGGGGTTCGATTCCCGGTCAGGGCACATGCCTGGGTTGCAGGCTTGATCAGTGACTCTCTCTTCGTTGGTGTTTCTATCTCTCTCTCTCCCTCTTCCTTCCTCTCTCTGAAATCAATAAAGATATATTTTAAAAAATAAAATAAAGTAAAATTACTAATTCTTTTTAGTTTGTTCTTTGATCTTTGTTTTACAGTTACACAGTTTAAACTAAAATATACATATATAACTTAAATATACATAAAACATAAACATATGTAAAACTGAGAGCAGACATCCTTCTCTTTTTCCTGATTTAAAATTTTTTTTTTTTTTTTTTTAATTTTATTGATTTCAGAGAGAGGAAAGGAGAGGGAGAGATAGATAGAAACATCAGTGATGAGTCATTCATTGGCTGCCTCCTGCACGCCCCTGACTGGGGATTGAGCCTGCAACCCAGGCATGTGCCCTGACTGAGAATCAAACCACGATCTCCTGGATTTTTTTTTTAACATATCTTTATTGATCTCAGAGAGGGAAAGGAGAGGGAGAGAGAGAGATAGAAACATCAACAATGAGCCCGGCCAGGCGCGGCTCAGTGGTTGAGCATCGACCTAGGATCCAGGCGATCGGGGTTCGATTCCTGGTCAGGGCACATGCCCGGGTTGTGGGCTCGATCCCCAGTGGGGGGCGTGCAGGAGGCAGCTGATCAGTGATGACTCATCATTGATGTTTCTGTCTCTCTCTCTCTTCCTCTCCCTTCCTCTCTCTGAAATCAATAAAGATATATTTTTTAAGAAAAAAGAAACATCAACGACGATCGAGTCATTGATCAAGCCCACAACGCGGGCATGTGCACCGACCAGGAATCGAACCCCAATTGCCTAGATCCTAGGTCGATGCTCAGCCGCTGAGCCACTCCTAGCCGGGCAAGAATTAGTAATTTTAAAGTACTGTCACTGAGACCCTAAGCACTTGCTAAACTTTTTCTGTATTAACTTTTTGAAATATTCTTCTTAAAGAAATAAAATGGCTTCTTTAAGTATCTATTTTACATCTGTGTTACTGTGTAGTTAGTATAAAAACTTGATTTCAGTTGTTTTATCTTAGTAATATATCAAATGTTAATCTCATTAAAGGGATGATTAATTTTCATAGTTATTAACTTCCACTGTCTGAATTATTTATCAAACCATTTTTATTTTTCTGAAAGCTTTTAGGGTAAATTTAAAATCTGAATCTTGTCCTATGTATTTTCCCTCATTTGATAATTTATTTTATTTTAGGAATGTGCCTTTTGATTTGAACACTTGAAAATTTTAAAAATTTGGGCATTTTCTTTCTAGGAATGCCATATAATGAGCTTTAACATTACAAAAACCTTTATTTATATCTTAGATTTACCATTTAGCAATTGAGTAGTTTTGGACAAATTGTAGAAATTTGGACAAACGTTTTCTCTTTGGGAAAATGTTCTATTCTTTTGTAATTGGTGTCATTTACCATTTAGAAAAATGTTATTTTTATTTACTACTTTCTTTGAAAACCTTAGTACTTCATAATGTTTTTCTCTCTCCTACCCTGTCAGCATTTTAAGCAACTATAATGTTTACACAGAAGAGAGGTCCTGTACTTCTGACCCACTGGCTATAAATTTAGGGGTGCCCCAGACCCTCTCCTTGGGATCAATAGTTTGCTAGAATGATTATACATCTCAGGGAAACACCTACATTTACCAGTTTATTATAAAGCATATAATAAAGGATACAGATGAACAGCTAGATGAAGAGGTACCATAGAGTGAGATCCAGAAGAGAGTCCCAAGCTTAGGAGCTTCTGTCCCCATGGAACTTGTTGTTTTATGGAGGGTTCCTGATATATGGTTGATTAAATTATTGGTCATTGGTAATTGAACTCAATCTCCAGCCCCTCTCTGGTGGTCAGGGATGGGCCTGAAAGTTCCAGCCCTCTAATCACATGGTTGGTGCCTCCATCTTAAGGGCTTTCCAGGAGTCCCCTCAATATAAAGTCAGGTATAGTTGAAAGGGTTGGATGAATCACAAAAGACTCCTTTCATCTTTATTGTTCTGTTCCAGGAGTTGTTTCGGTGGCAGGAGACAGAAACCAAATATTATAACAAAAGATACTTCTTTCACTCTTATGGCTTAGGGTTTTAGGACCTTTGACTAGGAAACTGGGACAAAATCAAAATACATATTTTTTATTATATTACAGTATCACACCACTGGACCTCCATATTGGTAAGGAAGAAATAAAACTGTCCTTTTTTTTTTTTTGCAAATGACATGATTGTCTATATAGAAAATCCAAAAGAATTGACAGAAAACTTCTGGAACTAATAAGCAATTATAGCAAGGTTGTAGGATACAAAATTAATATATAAAGTCAATTGTTTGCCCATATACCAACAATGAGCAAGTGGAATTTTAGATGGAAAACACAATACTTTCACATTAACTCACTCCAAAATGAAATCCTTAGGTATAAATCTAACAAAATATATATAAGATCTATATGAGAAAAGTTAGAAAACTCCGAAGAAATCAAAGAACTAAGTGGAGAGCTAATCCATGTACATGAACAGAAGACTCAATATTGTCAAGATGTCAGTTGCTCTTAACTTGATCTATAGATTCAGTGAACCCCAATTAAAACCAGCACGTAATTTTGTGGATATCGACAAACTTATTCTAAAGTTTATGTGGAGAGACAGAAAACCCAGAATAGCCAAGACAATATTGAAGGAGAAAAACAAAGTCAAGTGACTGATGCTACTTGATTTCAGGACTTACTACTATAAAGCTATAGCAATCAAGACAAGGTTGTTACTGGCAAAAGAATAAACAAATAGATCAATGGAATAGGGTTTGAAAAAACCTCATTTTCCAAGCCCATGTTTCTCCTTTACTGTCATATTACCAGTGTTTTCCATCTAAAATTCCACTTGCTCATTGTTGGTATATCGGCAAACAATTGACTTTATATATTAATTTTGTATCCTACAACCTTGCTATAATTGCTTATTAGTTCCAGAAGTTTTACCACCATACTTACAACACTTCTGATACCAGCTGTGTGGGAGGGTTTTCCCACGCCAAACAATTCTGTGACAACCAGCTGGGTGTCCTACAATTGAACTCAGTTCTTAAGGTCTGCATGGTGATAGCGTCAGATCCCAGAGATTAAGGCTCAGTCCCACAAGACTGCCACCCACTTCAGATGTCAGTTGCAAATAGTAGGTCCCCAGGTTACCCACAACTTCTGTCTTACACACTACAAATCTGAGGTTCCCATGACCTTCCTGTTCAGTTCTGTGATTTGCTAGAACAGCTCACAGAACTCAGGGAAACACCTTGTGTTTACCCAGTTTATTAAAGGATATAAAAGATATAGATGGACAGCCTGAAGAGATACATAGGGTGAGGTCTGGGAAAGCCTCAAGTGCAAGAGCTTCAGTGCCTGTGGAGTTGGGGTTGGTTTATTGATGTGCCCCCCAACCTGGAAGCTCTCCAAATGCTGTATTTTTGCGATTTTTTATAGTGGCTTCATCATGTAGACATGATCAATCATTAACTCCATTTCTAGTCCCTCCCCCTTCTTTGGAGAATGGGAGATGGTGCTGAAAATTACTAGCTTCTAATCATGGTTTGGTGTTTCTGGTGACTAGTTCCTACCCCCCTACCCTCAACCCAGGGGCTACTCAGAGTCACCCAGAATCACCTCATTAGAACAAAAGATGCTCTTATCGCTTAGGAATTTACAAGGGTTTTAGGAGCTCTGTGTCAGGAACTGGGGGCAGAGACCAAATATTAGAATAAGAGGTGCTCCTAGTGCTCTTATCATTTAGGAATTTATAAAGATTTTAGGGGCCCTGTGTCAGGAGCTGGTAGTGGAGACCAATATATGTATTTCTCATTATTTGACAAACAGCTCAGAAATAGATTCACAGGAGTATAGTCAACTGACTTTTGACAAAGGAGCAAAGGCAGTAATAATACAGTGGAGTAAAGATAGTCTCTTAAACAAATGGTACTGGAACAACTAGATGTCTGCATGCAAAGAAATGAATCTCTGCAGAGGTTATACCCTTCACAAAAATTAACTCAGAATGAATCACAATCCTAAATGTAAAACACTCAACTATAAAACTCCTATAATATAACATGGGAGAAAACCTAGGTAACTCTGGATATGGCAATGGCTTTTTAGATACAAAACTAAAGTTATGATCCATAAAAGAAACAATTGATAAAGCTGGACTTTATTAAAATTAAAAACTTCTGGCCCTGGCTGGTGTGGCTCAGTTGGCTGGAGTGTTGTTCCATACACCAAAGGGTTGCAGGTTCAATTCCCGGGCAGGGCACATACCTAGGTTGTGGGTTTGGTCCCAGTTAGGGCACATAGGGGAGGCAGCCAATTGATGTTTCTCTCACACATTAATGTTTCTCTCTCTCTCCCTTTCTCTAAAATTAATAAGCATGCCCTCAGCTGAGGATTAAAAAAACAAAAACAAAACAAACCCCACAGCTCTGCAAAGGACATTTATGAGAAAATGAGAAGACAAATCACAGACTAAGATAAAATATTTGCAAAAGGCACATATGACAAAGGACTGTTATCCAAAAATATACAAAGAGCTCTTAAAAGCAGATAGTATTAAAGAATTCTTTACATTCTGATAAATTTTGACCGTATATACCTATGAAACTACTACCACAATCAAGATTAAGAACATTTCCATTATCCCACATGGAATTCATTTTTAATTAAGCCTTTTATTAAAAACCATAAAGATGATAGAACAAATAATAAATCTGACATTTAAGGAAAGTCACTTCTTAAAAAGCTAATGAGTATGTACTGTATGTATTTTATTATTATTTTGAATATTTCAGAAATGACTTAGCCACCTTTTAAGACATTATGAAAGCAAGTTTAGAAATGAAAATCAGCAAGAGTGCTTTAGTTTCTTCTGGACCCCTTCAGATCAGATATCCTCAATTTTCTAGGTCCCTGCAACTACAGCTTATAGGCTTCACCAGCTAACCTCTTGTGTATGATATTTTGATTCTGAGCAATGCTTCTATATCCTCAGCTTAGAAGCTACAAAACTAGTCTTAGGGACTGATGAAAGTATTAATGTCATTGAGCCATATGTGGAAAATGTCTGAGAATATATGTGTGAATCTTTGGAAGTAGAATCTAATGCCATAGACTAAAAAATATGAATGATGGTCAGAGTCTTAGGCTAAAGAATTATGAGCAAAGTCTATATTTAGAGTTCTCTGGGTGTTTTGAAAGTATTTTGTTATATCCAAATCCTCTGTGAAATTAAAATCTTTCAGGTGTACTTGAAAGTGCTATTGCTATTTTTTCATGCACTGAGACTATTGCTGCTGTTCAGTCAGATATATATAAGGACAGTGATGTTGATGGAGTGAGGTTATATAGAATTTGACAGATAAGGAAAGATTTTGATTCTTTATTAAAAAGTTGTTGCTAATGAAGCCCAAATATTATTGTACTTTGGCCTTAATAGGAGTCACTAACAATGTAAGCTACAAGTTTTTGTAGGAATTACAGTCCTAGATATCATCTTATCTCTAACAAGAAAATTTGGATGATACAGCAACTCTACACCCTTACTTAGGGAAATAGGCTTAAAAGAATATGAAGAATTTACCATATTATGGTTAGCTGCCAACTTTCTTATCAGGTGAAGAGTTCTTCAGTAAATCATTTGAAGACTCCCTACCCCTATGCCCACCACACACAACAGAAAAACTTCTTAAATGAATAAAGAGCTAGCTCTCATTGCTAGAAATGTATTATTGACCTTATGTGAGCCATATGTAAGATATATCTGAAACTTTATAAGTGAAGTTTTATTTCACAAAAAAGATAAATTTTATATAATTTGTAATTCATGCTCTATGTATGATTTCTTTGCATTGAATTAATTTCATTTAAAAAGAGGAGTCCTGGCAGGGTGGCTCAGTTGGTTAGAGCATCATCCGTGCACCAAAAAAGTTGCTGGTTTGATTCCCTGTCAGGGCACATACCGCTAGGTTGCAGGTTTGATCTTTAGTAGGGCAGCTACGGGAGAGGCAAATGATCAATGTTTTTCACTTCGGTGTTCCTCTTTGTCTCCCTCCTACCCCCTCTTCCTGTCCTCCTCCCTTCCCCTTCCTCTCTAAAAATCAGTTTTAAAAAACCCCATCCATGATCAATGACTCGCTCATCATTGATGTTTCTATCTCTCTCTCTCCCTCTCCTTTCCTCTCTCTGAAATCAATAAAGATACATTTAAAAAAAAAAAAAATTAAATAAATAAATAAGTAACCACATCCAGCCCAACCAGCATGGCTCAGCGGTTGAGCGTTGACCTATGATCCAGGAGATCGTGGTTCAGTTCCTGTTAGGACTGGGTTGCAGACTTGATCCCCAGTGGGGGGTGCTGCAGGAGGCAGCCGATCAGTGACTCATCATTGATGTATCTCTCTCCCTCTCCCTTTAAATCTCTGAAATCAATAAAAATATTTTAAAATTAAAATTAAAAAACCATATCCAGCCCTGGCTGGTGTGGTTCAGTGGTTAGAGCATCACCCATGCACTGAAGGGTTGCGGGTTTGATTTCTGATCAAGGGCACATACCTGGCTTGCAGTTTCCATCCCAGGCCCCAGTTGGTGCATGTGCGTGGCAACCAATCGATATATCTATCACATTGATGTTTCTCTCCCCCCTCACTCTCTCTCAAAATCAATGGGGAAAAATTTATCCTGGGCGAGGATTAAAAAAAGGGAAATCAGTTGGCCAGAAGAGTCTTTAATTGACCAAAATCTGACATTATTTCAGAGTGAAACAAAAAATCTAAGTTACCCGAGGAATTGTTCTTTCTAGCTAGAGTCTGGAAATAATTCTCTTAAGTTGCTCTTTTCACCAGTTCTTTTTTCATTTTTTCAATTATAAACCCACAGATTTTTTCTAACAGTTTTAAGTATACCAGTTTGATAAAATATTGGTAATTTTATATGGTTCAACTTAATATAAATAAACTCAAAGATTTCCACAGTGGGGGTAGATTCATTCTTTTACTTGAGGAAGATTATATTGCTTAGAGTAAACTTTGAGATTACATTGAATTTAGAAGATTTCTTATTCCAAAGGCTGTTACAAATTGACAATTTAAGTTTAAGGTGGCATAGATAAGACAGTGAATTTTAGATGCTTTAATGAACTTGGCCAGAACGATGGTAGTGATCAAATACATTCTTAGCCTCTTTAAGTTAAAACTCTAGATTGTTCTACAGAAACATCTAATTTGCTACCAATAGAAATAAAATTCCCAACTGGATGCATTGTTTTTCTGATTCAGTGTTTGATTTCTTGGTTGTTGTTTTTTTATTTCAAAGTCTTTTATTTTATGACTTTTTAAAAAAATTTTTTGCTCCTCCCAGGTGTATTGTCATTTTATTGGGGGAATGGTTAATTGTGGTAAGAACTTAACATGAGATCTACCTTCTTATCAGATTTTTAAGTGTAAATAATACAGTATTGTTATTTATAACGTTGTGCAGATCTCCAGAAAACTTGTTCATTTTGCACAACTAAAATGTTATGCCTGTGTAATGGCTCATTTTTAAAATCCAGACAACCTAGTCCATCCTAAGTAATGTGGCACAAAGATATCTAGAAGAAAAGTGTGTGTGTGTGTGTGTGTGTGTGTGTAGTGTGTATTTTTCACATACATACCTATACATAAACATATTTATTAATGGAATGATTACCCTTCTAAAATGGAATCTGTATCAGCATCCTCTTCCTAGGGGTTCTTTGTCTTTCTTCATTCTTTTAATGTATTTATGTATTCAATTTTAGACTTTTCTTTAACTTTTCCACTCATTTCTTCCTTTATTCTCATCCTTGCCTCTTTTGCCTCATATTGTTTTTGTATTTTCTATTGCTAGAGAAAGCAGCAGTCAGGCAACAGAATTTTACATATGTTTGGGTCATAGGAGGAAGCTTGATATAGAGGAAAACTTGCTTTCCTTATCTAATTACTTTTATATTGGAAAAATCATGTCCTTTTTTGGAAAATCGTCACATTTATGGGTGTCTGGCTGTCTGTGGCATCAAGATAGGTGACAAACCATTAATTAGGAAGTCAGGCAGAATAGTAGTTTACATATGCAGTATTTTATAAAATTCCTTTTAGGGCAAATACCATTCTGAATGGAGAGCATCCAAATAAAAATATCTAAAGTTACTATTTTTACAGTGATATATTTGAGTAAGTCAGTGTTTAATCTTTTTATTATTATTATTTCTTGACTTTAGAAAGATAGAGGAAGGGGGAGGAAAGAGAGAGAGAGAAATAGAAAAACATTGATCTATTGTTCCACTTATTTATGCATTCATTGGTTGCTTCTTGTATGTGCCTTGACGGGAGATTGGACTAACAACCTTAGCATATTGGGATGACACTCTAACCAACTGAACTACCTGAGCAGGACCTGATTGTTGAATATTGAATTGTGAGCTCCAACAGTAAAGTACTCAGTTTTAATTTGCTTTTTACAAAGTAGACCACCCCCCGAACCAATGAATTAATTAACACTTAAATAATGGGAAGCTCTAAATTAAGATACTTGGGAGAATTCTTTTATTTTATTCTTCACTCGAGGATATTTTTTCCATTGCCTTTCAGAGAGAGTGGAAGGGAGAGAGAGGTAAGAGAGAAAAATCAATGTGAGAGGGACACATCGATTGGTTGCCTCCCACACATGACTAGGGCTGGGGATTGAGCATGGGAAGATTCTTTAACCTTTGGTTTCTTCTACAATTATTGTCTTCTGCATTTCCATAAAGGAGATGAGCCATAAGGCAGCACTAATGTCTCATTTATCTTTTATAAAGATTTGAATTAGTTCCATGCCAGAAGCATTCAAGATGCTGGAATAGCTGATAATGTTTATTTTCCCTGGAATTTTTATATTCTTCCTGCTATTTGCTTAATTTTTATTACTGATTGACTTCTTTGCCATAATAGCTTTGCTTGGTATATTAACTGAAAAGAATAGCAGCAACAGGTTATGTTTTTCAGGTTAATTTTGATCTTTGAGTTCAATGGTATGAATGATGTCCCCAAAGTAGGATGATGTGGTAGAAGGAGGGGACTATTGCACCTTTTATCATAAAGTCTGACTTTGTACTAATTTTAAAAACATATGTGTTGGCCCGGGCGGTGTGGCTCAGCAGTTGAGCATTGACCCTATGATTCAGGAGATCGAGGTTTGATTCCCGTCCAGGGCACATGCCCGGGTTTCAAGCTTGAGCCCCCCGTAGGGGGTGTGCAGGAGGCAGCAGATCAGTTATTCTCATCATTGATGTTTCTCTCTCTCTCTCTCCCCCTCACCCTTCCTCTCTCTGAAATCAATAAAGACATATTTAAAAATAAATTAAATAAATAAGTAAATAAATATGTGTTGGTTGTGAGATCTGAAAATGACAATTTCTGTTTATAGCTATTAAAAATTATTTTTGGCTGTTTTAACAAACTAACATTAATAAGTGATATAATTTTTTTTTTAAGTGAAAGAGTTTATTAGTGAAGGAGTGGGACAGAGAGAAGGTTACTTTATAGGCAGAGCAGCTGAGAATTTTTTTTCATGTAAAAGAATTCTAGTGGTAGGGTAGTTCAGGGGGTAGGTATATGGCAGCCTCATGGTCATCTGGGACCAAGGCTCCTTTTAACTTTCTGTTTAAACAGATCTAATATATGACTTCCATATTGAAGTTTGCCTCATGGTTATTGATTGGTTCCTAGAGTTCTGGTATCCACAGTCCAGAAGGAGAAATAGTACAAAACCAAGGGTGTACCTCTCAACTCAGACAGCCCCATTTATTTAAAACTCAAAGAAGGGTGGAAAATATAGTCTTTTTAATGGAAAAGATAGGGATTTAAATAAATGTGTTAGTAAGAAACAAGGGAAAGATGGCTATTTGTATAGGCAACTAGCTGCTTCTGCCATAGTGAGTAGATGAGGTTCTCCTGATGAGATTTCTTAAATGTAGCCATATATCATTCTGGTACATTCTTCAGGTTTGTCAATTAGATGCTCTTGCACAGTAAGTTTTTTTAAGTGAAAGAGAGTTTGTTAGTGAAGGAGTGGAACAGAGAGAAGGTTACTCCATAGGCAGAGTAGCAGAGAATTTAAACCTGTTAGCTCACCTATTTGCCCAACTGAGTTTATAAACCTATTAGCCCACCCTACCCTATATCCATTCTCAGATGGAATGCCATAAAATGGAATTAGTACTTCGGTTATATGTACTTATGCCCTAAATTGACAAACACAATTGAAATACATAGTCACATAGTTTAAGTTAAAGGAGGAACTTCTTTGTGTGTTTTTAAAATTTTTTATAAAAGTCTCTGTGTAACTGAAATCTGTAGAACACTGCTTGAAATGTTAAAGACCTAAATAAATGAGAGATGTCCCAGGTAAATGGATTGGAAGACTTAATATTGTTAAGATGTCAGTAGTAAAATACCCAAAGCAATCTATAGATTCAGTGCAATTCCTATCAAAAGTTTTGCCACCATTTTTGTAGAAATGAAAGAGCCAGTCCTAATTTCAGTAGCCAAAACAGCCTTGAAAAAGAAAGAAAAAGTTGGAGGACTCATACATCCATACTTTAAAACTTAATACAAAGCCACAATAATCAAAATAATGTGGTACTGGCACAAGGATAGACATATAGACCAAAGGAATATAATTGAGAGTCCATAAGTAAATCCATGTATCTATTGACAATGGATTTTCAATAAAGGTGTGCCAGGCCTATCCTACAGAATGGGAGGAAATATTTGAAAGTTACATGTCTAACAAGTATTTAATATCCAGAATACTTTATAAAGAACAACTACAAATCATAACAAAAATGACAAACTCAAATTTAAAATGGGCAAAGGACTTGAATAGGCATTTCTCCAGAGTGGATATACAGATAGGCAATAACACATGAAAAAATTCTCAGCATCAATAGTCATTAGAGAACTGCAAATCAAAACCACAATAAGATTCCATTTCACACCTACTAGAATAGAATTTAAAATAGTGCAGCCACTGTGGAAAAGTCTGACATTTCCTCAGAAAGTTAAATACAATTACCGTATGGCCCAGCAATTCCACTCCTAGATATAGACCAAAAATAATTGAAAACAGGAACTCACAGTAGCCAAAAAGTGGAAATAACCCCTGTATCCATCAATAGATGAATGGATAAACCAATTGTAGTATATCCATATATTGTAGTATGTTACTGCTTAATGGGTACAGAGTTTCTGTTTGGGGTGATAAAAAGGTTTGGGAAATAGATAGTTGTACATTATTGTGAATGTAATTAATGCCATCGAATGGTACACTTAAAAATGGTTAATATTTCAAATTTTATGATACATATATTACCACCGTTTAAAAATAAAACCTATCTTAAAAAATATATTGGTGTCAGTGTAGGTTCATCAGTTAAAACAAATGTAGCACTGGTGGGTAATGTTGATAATAGGGGATACTGTGCATGTGTTGGGGGTACATGGGAAACCTATATCTTCTCAGTTTTCTTGTGAACTTAAAACTACTCTAAAAAATAGTCTTTTTTAAAAAAAATGGTTAAGATATATATCTAATAAGTATGTATTGGAAAGAGCTTTTACTCCCAACTCCACAGCAGAAGCTTTGTGTCCATAGATAAGTTATTTAACTTCTCTGAACCCCAATATTGTTATCTGTTCAATGAGAAAAATAAGGCTAATAGCTGCTTTGCAGAGATGTATGAGGATTAGATATGATCATGTGAAGGACCTAAAAGAATCCCTAATACACAGCAAGTGCTCAGATAGGTAAAAGAAGCCATTATCACTGAAAATTTTGTTCATTATTACTTGACTGTGATGTGTTTATGTTTATTCATTCTTTCTCCCACAACGCTAATTCCCATTTGAATCCTAAACTGCTGACCTCCATTAAACTATTATTATTTAACTTCTCTGTTTTGGTTTGATTTACAGGCAACAATTGGTATTGACTTTTTATCAAAAACAATGTACTTGGAAGATCGAACAGTGAGTAATGTTTATCATGTGCAATTTCTTCAACACTCCAGGATAGAAAGCGATGATGAAAGCTACAATCTGATTGTCACAATAGGAAGTACTTAGCAAACTTGCCAAAGTTAATTTACAGACCTTGAGAAGAACTTCCTACAGAGCAAGTAGTACTCAGCACTCTGATTTCTTAACCCCAATTGAAATCCAAAAGGGAGAGAAAGCCAAGTTATTTTTAAATCCCTGAAGACCCCAGGCTTAATAAACAAAATCTGTCATCTTGATTTGGAAAAATGATAACAAATATAGCATTGAGATAATTAAAGCTGATAAAGACCTTTTGAATGCCTCTCTTAAGGCACTCAGAAAGATTTCATTTGAATTTGACACATATTTTACCAGTGTTTAAAAAGGAAACCTATCTTAAAAAATATGTCATTGTCAATTTGTGAACTTCAAAGTTTTTATTTGTCAGAATATGATATATACCAAAGTGACTGTGAATAGAAAGAATGTGTATTTATTTTTTGGATTTCTGTCTTCCATCTTTAGGAATGTTCCCTTTAAGTATAATGTAAATTCTTTCTATCACCTAAACAGTGGCTATCTTAAATGTAATATTTTGGGACCTATACCCAAAAACATTTTATATCTAATGCTATTTCTTATAACTGTGTGTTTTCTTTTGGATATTCTCTTTTATGTTTTAATATATAGCATGCCGTTTTTTTAATTTGAAAACTCAGAAACAGCTTTATAATGATAAAAGAACTTAATGCTTGTCTTCAGGCTTTTCTTCTTCCTCAAATGTGAAAAAGTAAGAAAGTAAAATTTTTATGTAGGGTTGCAAAAAGATATTTCCCTTTTTTGTTAGATTATATACAGTGTTCTGGGAAGAAGTGTGTGGGGAAAACATAAGCACAGTAGTCAGAGACCCAATTTCAGAGTGTTCTGGACCCAATCGAAAAGAGACACAGTTTCAGAGAGGCTTTCAGAGAGGCATTAATTCCTTTACTGTGATAGCCTGGGCTGCTTACTGACTTTTCCTTTTCTTTTCCTTTTTGTGCTTACTATTTGAACATCAACAAAGTCTACTTTTTGCCATCAGAACGCATAGGATTCAAAGAGAAGTTATAGAGAGGGAAATAAAGGAAGCTGTATTTCTGATTCTGTGAAATCTTTGCCATTGCCATTTTTAGTCATGTACCTTCAGAGCAAGCACATTTTTATATTACTCTCTTTTGAAAAAGGAAAGTTTTGTGTTTTCATTCCTCATATCCCCGCAACCTTTTGCATGAGTCTCCGTTTTACTTCCTTTCTATCTTCCTCCTTAAAGAAAACATTATTTCTTTTTTCTTTTTAGTATGAGTTTGGTTTTTTTTTTTTTTATTCATTTTTTCCCATCCCACAGATCAGGCATTCATTTTTTCCCATCCCACAGATCAGGCTGCAGCTGTGGGATACTGCGGGTCAGGAACGTTTCCGTAGCCTCATTCCCAGTTACATCCGTGATTCTGCTGCAGCCGTAGTAGTTTACGATATCACAAGTAGGTATTTTGCAATGGGTTGACCTTTTTGCTTGTTTGACTGATTTTGTTGTTAGGTACGATTGCAATTATGGGACACAGCAGGTCAAGAGCGGTTCAGGAGCTTGATTCCTAGCTACATTCGTGACTCCACTGTGGCAGTTGTTGTTTATGATATCACAAGTGAGTGGGGGGAATTATGCATTTCTAATCTTCTTTCAACCTTTAGCTTAGCTGCATGCATGTTCTTGTCTTGTGCTTGTTTTTCATACTGGCATGCAAAAATGAGTTTTATCATAGTAAACCTTATCACAGACTGGCTAGGTCAGAAATATTTGCTTGGTGTTTGTACCAATATGCTTTATTTCTACTATGCCACGTTTTTTGCCCTGGAAGTTTTCCTTTGGGTCCAATTGTGAATCCTCTCCACGGCTTTCTTAGTATCCTGTTATCCCTAAGCCACACCATAATTATGGTTGGAAGTATGTCTTTTTAAATTAACTTAATCTTATACTTCTCTAA